>NC_086219.1:4848487-5148487 GCF_035770615.1 Melospiza melodia melodia
CAGTCCAGCCTTGCTCCATGCAGACAAATTAGACCTCAGTCCAAACACCGAAGATGTCCCATAAAACACAGAGAATGAAAAACTGGGATTCTGAGCAAGATCAACCCATGGATTTCTGAGATCCAACTTAAAGATCATGGGGAAGCAAGGATGTCCAGATCAACACATCTAGTGTTGAACTCGACCATTCGCGTGACACCGAAACTTTTAATAAATTTAATAGTTTATTTCATAAATTTAAATACGCACCCATTCATGGTGGTGCTGCTGTGCACTGAGCCTGCACAGCCCAGCTGCAGCCCCCTCAGGGAGGGGAGGCAGGGGGACACCAAGAAAATGCTTGGAGCATTTTTCCAGCTAAATGTCAATGTCTCAGTGAGGAGCCCCTGGTGCCAGCATCCATCACAGGCTCAGTGATCCCTCTGTGATGAAAACGCTGCAGAAACACCACTGCCCTTTCAGCCGGCCAGGGAATGTTGGCCTGAGCAGCTGGGAGGGAGAAAAAGGCTAAAGGGGTCACTGAGCTTGGAAGGAGGAAGATGAGTTACTGCAGCAAGGCTCCAATGATCCCTTACCAAACCTCATTTATGTGCTGTCAACTTCAGTGCTCAGCTCTCTCATGGGATGGGCAGGTAAATCCTCAGAGTGTGGAAACCCAGGGCACAGGGAATATTTCTGTGTCTGCTCCCCCAGGGCAGCACTGACTCTGACCCTCATTCATGCAGAAAGTTTCCTAAACTCCAGAATAGACTGGAATCCACAAAAGTGTGAAATAGATTACAGAGAGCAGTGCAGGTGTATCACTTGGTGAGAAATTGAGGTTTTGGGATTTTTAGTGTGTTGTGGATGGCAGCAAGATGGAAGGCACAGGGTGTTGTCCTGGGTTTCTTCTTCATGCTTCTTCTTCCTCCTTCTCCATGGGTTTGGGTGGCATTTTGTAATTGGGCAGGAAAGTCTGCACTGGGGCTCTGTGGGATCAGTTATTGGGTTAAAAGGGGAAATAATCCAGGTGTCAGCTCTTAATTGGACAGTTTAGTCTGAAAAGCCCTTGTACCAAGAGATTGTTGGCCATTTTGTGCCTCCTAATGGAAAGCTGCTGAACTCACAGCAGTGAGACTGTTTTAGTGATAAGAAATAATAAACAGCTGAGTGTGAACATGAACTGCTGTCTCAGTGCCTTCAATCCAGACCCAGAGAAACCCACAACTGGCACCCCCACACCAGAGGAATAGTTTGCCCTGATCTTGCTCTTTAACCAGATTTCTGATGATACAGGAGAAATATCTCAGGAAGCTGCTAAACAATTTGTTCTTGGAGACGAGCAACACACACCAACCTGCTTCCTTCCACCCTACATGAAAGACTTGCCATACAAAGGAACACTTCAAAAAGGGACACAAAGCCATTTCCTAACTCCAAAATATTTTCTGCTGCCCTCATGGGTTCCTCCCTTCTTCTAGACTGATGTTTGTGCTGAAGTCTCCATCCTAGCTGCAATGATAAATCTCTGTGAATATCCAGACCAAGGCATTAGGGTGAGAGGCAATGACACAAATGGCAATGGGAAAAATTCCAAGTGGATTTTAGTAAATCGTTGTTTTCTTGAAGGTTTTCAAATTCACCTTGACAATGCATTGAGAAATTTCATCTAACCTGGCTCTGCTTTAGCACAAGATTGCACCACAGACTTCTAGAAAATACAGTCATGGATGAGAACTGTACTAGTGCATCAATGTCCAACAATAACCAGAGAGACATTCAGCAGAACCCCAGAACACCCTCAGAGATCTCAAGGTCCTCTCAAGAAGGTTTATTATACATTTCTGCAGACCTGTGAGAAGCCAATCAAAGCAACAAAACAATCCTGGAGAAAAGATGAACCTGAAACTGCCCTGATCTTTTCTTAATGTGTTGTTACATTGAGAAGCACACACCTCAAACCTCTGGGATGATGATTTCATTTACTAATTACATGAAAGGGCAAGAAGATTAATATCAAATGTGGTTTTCACCAGCATCAACCACAAAAAACCCTCAACAATATAATAACATGAAACTTCCTTTTCCTTCACAGAGGGATGTTTCTAAGCTGTCTCCTTACAACACCCATTTAAAATGATACCTCAAACTGATCTGCACAAGAAAAAAGCATTGAAAACATTAAACCTGCTGCCACATCACAGAATTATTTTTTCCAAGCTTCCAGGACCAACAAGCTGATACAGAAAACTGGTTTGCAAGCTTTCAGTAACTCAAATATCAGATGAAAAATACCAGATGGTCTTTAATTTCCATTTCCTCCATGTAGGTCCAGCTTGATGGCCTTTAACTCTGTGCATCACATGTGTGCAAAAATGCCATGAAAGGGCAAGAAGTGTTATTGCATCTCAATTTTTCAGTGAAGCCAAATTTCAAGCCTGTTCTTCCTTTCAGACTGATTGTGATTTAATACTAATTGTGCACAATAGACAAAGATCACACAGAGGAACTATTTTAAGCTGGATCCAGGGAAAGAGGAATTTCTTCCTCAGCTCAAGCCTTGTAGAAGTTTTCTGTGCATGTCAGGTTTTGGCCACACTCGCTGCCATTCAGGCCAGTAACCAGTGCAACTTGAATTTGTAATACTTGGTTTTCCCCTTCTTCTCCAAATCACACTTTCATCTCTTAAGTAATATTAATATTAATAAGTTATATTAATAATAATAATAATAATAATCTACATTATTATGTTATTATAGCATTATTATGTAATAACTCTCAGTTCTGAGCATGTTTTGTCAGCCCATCCCTCTATGGAGCTCACAGTGACAAAGGAGCTGGGGGATGTGTTGGGGACACCATTCACTTCCTTTCCCACTTCACAGCTCTCTCACAGGTATTTTTCTTTGCATGAAAAGGAAAGGGTGAGCAGTGAGCCCAAGGAACCCTGAGCTGTGCTCACTCGTGTTCATCCGTGGCACCAAAACTCCAGAGTGATGCTGCATTGCCTGAGTGGAAAAATTCTCCTTTAATTCACCACCAGAAAAGAGAATTGTTTCTTCCCTCCTCCTCGTCTTCCTCCTCCTCCTTCTCCTGGGTGGATGAAACCAGATCAAAACCTCAAACCAATCCTTGCACCAGCAGGAACTCAAAAGGTAGATTTGGGAGGGGTTGGAGGAAGATATAAATGCTGATAGCTGGAGACACAGAGCAACACTGACCTGGAGGGACTTAAGGGAAGAGGAATCAGGCGCCAAACATGAACCTGAAACTCCTTTTTTGCCCTGGATTCCTTCTGCTGCTCATTGTCAGTCAAAACCAGGCAGGGGCCAGATCCATTTCCAGCTTACAGGTAAGTGACTGCTCAACAGAGCTGAAAGAAGCTGATGCTTCTTTAGGAATTGGACATGCCAGATGAGCTCTGTTTCTTCCAAACCCATCCTAAAGAGATAACATGGCAGCAGGAATGCTGAGATGGGCAGATACAAAGTGATTAAACAGACGAAATTAAAGTCATTGACGACTGGATTTAAATTTCTGATCACATGAGGTGATTGAAAGGAAAATGTTTGGGTTTTATTTTCCTGTGGATTCAGTTAGGGGATTGTACATTTAGGATCATCCTGTGAGTGGAGCAATAAACTTTTGGAGTAAAGAAATTATCCTGGGAGGGCTGTGATCTAAAGCCCTGCAGCAATCACCTGCATGCACCCCCTGAAACCCCTGCATTTAGCTGAAAAAGGAATGAAGGATTATGAATGCAGGATCTCCTCCTCAGCTCAGCTGTGCAGCAATGCAGCCCCTGCCTGTGACTGCCAGGTGCAGAATACAAGGAAAAGAGAAATTGCGTGTGTGTATCTTTGTGGGTTTGTTTGTGCAGGAGCTCCAAAACATTTCAGTTACTGCACTAGGGAGCTGGCATTGCCATATATGAAGTGACCTCTCAGTGTGCTAAGAAATGTTTAGGATAATCCTTCAGAACCAATTTCAGCATGTCTCCTGCCACTGCATTAATTCTCTTAGATATCAACTATTTTTTTCTTTTTCCTTATTCGCTATTTTTTTCTTTTTCCTTATTCCTTATTCTTTTTCCTTGTTCCCTATTATTTCCTTACTTCCCTTATTTTTCCCTTTTCCTTATTCATTAAGGATGCCTTAACGCAATGGCAAGAGGCATGCTGAAATTGGTTCTGAAGAATTGTCTTAGACATTTCTTTGCACACTTTATGAGGCCTTTTTCGAATTTTTCATAATTTTCATAATTTTTCATAATTTTTCATAATTTTTCATGATTTATCCCTATAAATTATGAAAAATTTGAAAAAGGCATCACAAAGTGCACAAAGAAATGCCTAAAATAATTTCTAAGATATATTCCCAGTTCTAGGAAACACTTAACTGGCAGTCTGGCAGCTAATACATCCTCAGACTTAGCACTGGGTATGGCTTAGATGGAAATAATGAGAATTTCCAAACCCCTCCTTCTCATCTTTCCCCACCTTCTGCCCTTCCCTTTTCCCAGAGTGAGCCCAAATTGCTGGAGGAGGACCTGGAGCATCCCCTGGTGTCAGAAGAGTGGGAGCGTGAGCAGCACGAGCTGATGGCAGGAGATGCCCTTGGTCAGGCAGACACTGACCTGCAGTGGATGCAAAGCACCAGGGACGTTTCCATGGGTGATGCTGCTGCCATCCAGAGATTCCTCAGCCACCTCCTGAGCTCACCTCGTAGACACCAGGGCAGAAGGAGAAAGGGGCTCCCCAAAGCACACAGGGGCTGTTTTGGTGTCAGACTGGACAGAATTGGGTCACTGAGTGGATTAGGATGCTGACTCTGCTGTGGTAAGAGAGAGGCAGAGGCTGCTGGTGTGTGTGTTGGTGTGTAACTTGCAGGAATATGCAAAAGAGCAGAGTTAATTCAAGGAAATGATGCCTTAAAGTTAAGTTTCCCCCTCCTATCACAAACACAGTTTATTATTTTACCTTCCTCAGAATTCGCTGTCATCAGATGTAGATTTAAAACCTGTGGATGCCACTCCTCTGTTTTATTTACTTTCCCTCCTTCCTCTGAGTCAGCTGTAAGCATTTCATCTTCTCTTAGAAAATCAGAGAGGTTTTCCCTCTCTGCTCCCCAGGGATAATTGTTTCTGTTGTTCTAGAGGCAGCTAAATCTGCCCCTAGAACAGCAAGAAAACAGTGTAATTTCCATGTGTGAAATCCTGTACAATTCTCTTTCTATTTCTTATTGATCTTCTTTATTGACAGGACTGACTTTGGGGTTTCAAACACCCTTTGCCTGCTACAGATCCACTCTGTACTGAGCAAACAAACCCACTTCTCCCCTGATATACTTGTCCAACAAAATGCACCTTTGCTGTACTGCCTGTCTGTACCAGAGTATTTATTTGTCAACATCTATCTGAAAATTAATTGCAGAAAACTACATCCGTACTCTTTGTTTACTGAATGTATTCATAAACAAGTCTCGTTATGTCACAGGTAATAAACTGTTTTCCATAATGAATTTGCCTCGGGGTTTGCTGTGTGATTTGTTCATATTTGATTCCTGAAACAGAGCCCTAGTTTGCAGTTAGACACTGAATTCTGGAGCATTTCAGAGGGTTTTTGTCTGGTAAACAGAAACCAAAGCCCCAAATCTCTGACCCACAATTTGAACAAAGGGCAGCTCTCTTAGCAGACATCACTAGAAAGCAGTGACTCTGCATTTACATCTGCCACTGGTGGAGGAAAACAAATTTTTCTTAGTATTTGTTTTAATTTTTATTTATTTTTAAAAAAAGAAACAAAAAAATTCCATTTATTTAAAAAAAGAAGTTTTATTAAAAAAAAAGAAAAAAAAGCCCCCAAACAAACAAAAAACCAACCCCAAAACAATCCTACCCTTCTTTGAAGGAAATTCAGAGGCACCCCACTCTTCCATAGGAATCCAGGTATTTCAAACCACTGAGAAGAAAATTGAAAAACATATCCTGAAGGCTTCTCTGTTTAACATTTTTGGTTAGGTCTTATGCTGTTTGCAAGTTAATCTGTTTAATTTAACTTTATTAACAAAGCAACAGCAACTGTGAAAATGCACTGAACAAGTATTTGCTGCCATATGCACACACAGCCCTGAGTACAATGATGGATTAGTTCATAATGAATTTATTATACTCTGAATTGCCATTCCTAAGAGAAAAATCACAAGAAAATTAAGATTTCTACCAATCAAAAAAAGAATTAAAGTCCAGAATGAAAACTGTGTTATTCTTTCATCTTCCAGCATAATTCCATATCAATAGCCCATCTATACATGGCTTAAAATAATTTATTTTGATTCCTGGAGCTTATGGGAAGTTTGCAGCCTCCTTTCTAATAATCCTGAGTCTAAGGCTTGTTCCTGGCTCCCAGTAACTCTAGAGCAGGGATGTTGTCACAGAGATAAAGGCTTCTCGATTTTGAAATTTCACTGAAAACCCAGTGGAAGGCAAGCACTACTGAAGTTTATTTGCAGAAAAATAACAGAGGTCAGAGCAGACTGAAGTCTGAGCTGTGAGCACCTGTGAACAGAATCCTACAGAAGATGAATAAGAAACAGATGAGAGTTGCAATTGCAGAGGTCAGGCTGGTGATGTGCCACCCCATCACCTGGCATTTTGTGGGAGCACTTTAAAAAGGCACTTTTCTCAAAGCAAGAGCAATTTATCTCACATAAAAGCCTCTGCAATTAGATCCCCAAGACTGAAGCCAGGTGTGTTTGCACTTTAAGTAATTTGCTGGGTTCTATTAGCATTTAAATAATCCAAGCTAAGCTTTGAAGTGAGGATGCCAGTCAGATGAGGGGAGCTCCTCAGGAGCTGTGCCATTTCCACCTTTGCTAAGAAGCAGTGCATGAATTTACAGACCAGGGTAACACAAGTTGCTGAGGACAAAAGCCTCCATTAAAAGCACTCCTACACGGAAAGAAACACTCAGATATCTTTCTCAAACATGTGTGCTTTTGGTGTATCTGATTTGAAGTGATGTCAGGCAGCAATCGAGATTTGGTCCCATCCAAGCCTCACTTCTGGCTAGCTTATTATCAGAGGGCCGGTTGTATTTATTCCCCTCGGGGTTTAAAAATCGCTTTGAAAACACAGCGGGTAGCAGCTGCAGGGGCAGGCAAAGGGCTGCGAGGGCTTCAGCACCGGGGACAGACGCCAATGGCCCCGCCGGGCTGCCCCAGCCTGCCCGGGGCTCCCTGGGCACTACTGAGCCTGCAGGGTCCAGCGCAGAGATAACGGGACACAATCACCGGGAGAAACAACCCGTGTTCGGGATGAAAGTTTAATTCCCCCCCTGGAAAAAGTGAAGCATGAAGCACCACTTAATTGAAGCATGGCATGGCCACTCCAGACATTTTTACATGTCTGTTTTGATTCTTCCCTGATGGCCTCATCGATTAATTTTCTTCTCAGTCTAACCATCATGCAGGGAAAGAGAGCCTGGGTGCGGTGTGGTGTCACAGACATCTTTTATGAAAAATCATTTCCTTAGGATTTTTGCTCCTGAGAAGCTGAGAAGCCTCAGGCACAAAATGTAAACATTGATTATCTGCTGCTGTGGAATGCAACAGGTGCATCTGTGATTGGTCTCATGTGGGTGTTTCTAATTAATGGCCAATCACAGTCAGCTGGATCAGACAGAGAGTACGAGCCACAAACCTTTGTTATCATTCTTTCTTTTTCTATTCTTAGCCAGCCTTCTGATGAAATCCTTTCTTCTGTTCTTTTAGTATAGTTTTAATGTAATATATATCATAAAATAATAAATCAAGCCTTCTGAAACATGGAGTCAGATCCTCATCTCTTCCCTCATCCGAAACCCCCTGCTAACACCGTCACAGTGTGGCACAGTTTTGTCAAAGATTTTGTCACTGGGAGATGAAAGGAACCCAAACCCAGGCTGTCCCTCAGAACAGGAGGCTCTGTTCACCGTGCCCAGCCCAGAGTGGCAGCAGCAGAATGGACACAGTGTCAGGATGTGCAGCGGGTCAGGGCAGCACTTGGGGCAGGTCTGTCCATCAGCACATGGAACCCACACGGTGCCAACCCCCAGGGTTATGGTCCTTACCCTCACAGGGCTGAAAAACAAGGACACAGAATCATGAATCACCTGGCTGGGGAAGGGGCAATGCCACCTCAGCTGAGCTGTGCCCATCTCCTCATCACAGGGCCCACACACAGGCTGCCAGCAGCATCTCTCTGATCGGAACAACCAGAGCTGCTCTGACGGAGCCTCCTGGCACCACAGCTCCCACCCCACACCCTGGGGAGCAGGGGAAATGTGCCAGGTTCCCCAAAACCAGTCACAGAAAGCTTTTCTGAAGAACCTGCTGCCCTGTTAAGGCAGACATTTTACTGGGGAAATGCCCAGCTGTGTCAGAACTGAGTGCATCCCTCCGGGTGTCCAGAGTTGCTGAGGACCCCATGGGGGGGCTCAGAGACCCTGGCACACAGCCCAGAACCCCTGGGGATTTGATTGTGACCCCTGGAGCAAGTTGCCAGCTTTGTATGAGGACCTGAAAGTCACACAAGTTTGAATAGTATAATAATAAAATATTCACAGGGTGAAAATGTAGATTTTAGGATTTTTGGCATGGGGGTTATGGGGACAAGATGGAGGAATCAGGGGGTGTCTAGTCAGTCCTTCTTCTTTCTTCTTCTTGTTCTCCATTTTCTGCAGTGATGGTGGCACTTTGGGATTGGTTTAGAGTAGAGGTGCACTGTCTAACACAGGTGATGGGTATTGGGAATTAAGTGTAAATATGTTCTACGTAGTTTGTTGTATAAAAGGACAACACAAAGAGTGCCTGTGGCTGCCCTGCTGAGCAGAAAGAGAATTTTATAGATAAGAATTAATAAACAACCTCAAGACTGAAAAGTGAAGAGTCCAGACTCGTTCTTCAGTTGTGCAGGCTGAAACAGAGACAGAAACAGAGACACCCTGCACATCTCAGGGCAGAGAATTAACAACAAAAACCCGAGACAGCTGAGCATGGGCAATGCCAGATCTTGACTTTACTGCTAGGCTATAAACCCTAAAGTCCATATTATTTTACCAGGGTGATAAGACTGAGATAAACAAGTGACTTTTATAGCTTAACAACGATGAGCTGAGTTCTGACATTTCACACTCCGTTTGCTTTGGCAGAACTGCAAGGTGGATAATTGAGGGCAGAATTTGGCTGTGAAAATACAACTGCTACTGTGACAGGCAGCCATTTCACCCCATGTCTACACTTCACTACATTGTACATGGAATAGAGCACAAATTTTTCCTTAGAAGCTTCGTTTTTCTTAGAAAAGTGTTGTCAAGGCTGCTGCATCTTATTTATCTGCCATGGAACACAGAAGATGAAAAAGAATGAACCAGTAAAGAAAATACTATCTTGGGGTCTGACTTAATCACTAAAATTGTGAACAATTAGACTGTTTCACAGGGACAGATCACTCAAAGCAAAATATTTCACATCTGAGATTAATGTTGTGTTCCTTAATTTCTTGCTGCTGGGTTTGTGCCCCAGGGGCTGCGGTACAAAACAAAAATAAAAACAAAACAAACCAAATTAAAAAAAAAAAAAAAACAGACACAAAGGAAATCTCAGAGCAAGCTACAAAATATTTTTGTACAGAGAGCACTAGAGAATACTTAGTGTGTGTGGGGGGGTGTGAAAGGAAAGAAACAAGAAATACAACAATAACCAATTCTAATTATCTTAAATTGGACACTCAAAATGAACAAATAATTCTGGTTTATCTTCTCCCACTTTTGCAGTTTACAAAACAAAGTGTAACAAACACCTTGGCACAAACAAACATACACAAAAGAGCAGCAGGAAGAGAATATTTGTAACTAATTAATGAATTATACAGACACTGCAGTATAGAATGTTAATTATAAAAAATAAGCTATCAGGATCTTCATTCTTTTTTAAAAACACAAAATAAGAAGGTGTAATAATACAAAATTAATAATACAAAAAATACAAAAAAAAATAGTGTTGCCTTTATGTTCTGAAAACAATAAAGCATTGAGGAAAACCAGAGAGAACTCTTTTAATAAAGGGATTCATCAGAACATACACAGAGTTGGGCTGACTTCGGGCTATATTAGGAAGAAGTAGCATTTGAGCATGACTTCACAACCTTGAGAATGTCCTTTCTGGTATAATTTTGGTAGCTGATCATGTGAGCAGTATGTGCACGTGTTTGTACATAAACACCATATTAAGACATATAAGACATGGGCAATAGTTTTTCATTCTATTGTTATTTTGAAAGCATACTCATGATTTTCTTTCAAGATATATGTTCATATGAAAAGTCAACAAATTATTACTAGACTGACATTCAACTTACTCCTATATTTGTTGTTGTTTCCATTTAAAATAACAAGAAACATTAGGAAAATGAAAAAAAAAAGCTATTGCTTCATGATTTAGAAATCTCCTGCACTTCTGTAAAAAGATTAATTTTTAGTTATACTATATGTACAAACACAAAAATGGAAGAGAAAGTTGAAGCATTTCTGTACTTCTGTAACTTCTCATCTAAGAACAGGCAGTTTCTAGCTAATTTTAAGACATCCAGCATTTAAACAAATAAATACTATTAGTTTTTAATATAATATATTTAAGATTTTGTTTTAACTTCTCACAAAACTCACATATACACAGATTCATCCATTCTTTCTTCGGGACAGACTGAATAAAACCAGCTAAGTTCTCATTGAACAAGTTTCTTTCCTGTATGACGGTAAAATAAGATTATTGCTGAAACTGGCTGCCTGTTCTTTATATTTTATTGACGCAGGTCAAGCCTTACCACGAGTGCTTACAGAAATCCCATTATTTAAGCTTTTGGCTGTTAACACACTCTAGTGTTTGTCAGCGGTGCCGGAGCCGGCTGTCGCGCAGGGCTGGAGGTGCTCGCTCTCCCCACTGCCTGTTCTGCACTGAGGTGCAGCTCCAGGGGCTGCTCTTCTTGGTGACACACAAACACAGAGTTTCTGTGGTGATATCACCTCGGGAGCAATGGGGAAAAGTGGCCCAAATCCGGGATTTTCAGCACACTTTCTGTAGGCGGTGGCCGCGCATATTCCGTATAAGAAGTGCGCGCAATGCTTTAGGTGTCCTGAAAGACAATTTATCTTCATTCTTGACTCTTCACCAAACACTGATCTGAAAGCCTGTTCTTTCCCCTGTAAAAGGCATTTTCCTTATGGAAATCTTCTAAATGAGCAAAGTTTTGGGATTGTTTCCCATCTCTGTAAATCTGACCACAGGGGTCTCTTGAAAGAGAATTGCTAAGAATTTCCAACTGGACTATGTAATCACAGCTCCTGGTATCAAGAGGAGGGGGAGTGACATGAAATCACTGACTTGTGACATACATTCCTCAGCAACAGCAGCTGCTGCCTAATGACAGCTAATAAAGGGAATCTTCCCTTGACAGAGCTGCATGCCTGCAGTGGGACTGGAATGTGCCCAAGATAAACCCACTGATAACCTAGGAAGCAGGGATCGCCCAAAGAGTATAAAAGACGAGCTTCAGAAGGGACACAACACCACGAGGAAGAAAGAGACTTGAAGGGACATCTCAGAAGAAACAGCTTGAACTTCCCAACTCCCAACGAGCTCAGCGCCATGGACACTAAAGGCTCATTTTCCTATGGCTTCCTCTTGCTGCTGCTCATCCAGCTCCAGCCCTGCAGAGCCAACCCCATCTACAGCCTCAGCCCTGCCAAAGAACTGGCCAGCATGGAGGTGAGGACTCTCATTTTGCAAGGGTAAACTTTTGGGGGGCTTAGCAGGGTGTGAGGGGGTGATTTGCCTTCTTTTTGCATGGTTGGGTGGCAATAACCACATCAGACATCTCATGCTGGGGACAAAGCTTTTCAGAGGGGTTCAGAGAAGCTCTGTAGGGAAATATCCTCCTGTGTTGGGTTCACCCCAGCTCCTGGGCAGTAGTGGGAACCAAAATTGTGATTGTAGGATGTCTGGTTTGGTGTTTCAGTTCTTTTTCTTTTAAAGATACATCTTCCAGGGAACAAAGTTGCAGGGAAGGAAAAAATCATCAGAGTAGCTCTGTAAGAACAAATAGAAAACTGAGCTGGGGTCGTCTCTATGTTTACCCCTGCTCCACAGGGCAGCCATGTGGCTCTAGCTTTGTGAATTTGAGAGATCTGCTTGTGTATGGATGAGAGATGAGGAGGTAGAGTAGAGCACCCAAAGACAAACTTTTAGAAATATTACTAGAGGAATTAACACAATCATTTAGCGTGGCTCATCCACAAAAGCTTCCAGAGCTATAAAATCACCACTAAGAATTTTAATAAATGATAGAGAAAATGCATTGTTACAGCATAGTACAAGCTTGAGACTCTGATGGGATCTGAAAGCTCAAACCTTTCCTTGGGCTGGCTGGTACCAGTAACCAGCTTCCCAAAGCTGTTCTCAGGCCCTAAGAACAAACTCCCTGAGCTGATAAGGACAATTTGAGGTAAAGCTGCATGTGGGCTGTTTTCAGCAGCCAGGAAGAGTGGCTTCCAAATGCACTCACTGTCGGGCAAGCCATAAGGCTCATTCCTCTATATTCTTATTCTAGAGCTGGGCAATTAGTGGCCTCTAATTGGTTGAGCTGCCTTTGAGGAGGTAGTTACACAAAGCTTTACAAATTACAAAGAATGGCGCCCAGGAAGCAGTCACACAGCAGGCTGTATGAATTTACCACACAGGTATTTTCAGTCACTTTCAGGAGTAGCAATCCTGCATTCCCTGGGGCAGGAAAACACCTAGAGCTTCTCCAAATGATGTCCATTGAAACAGCCAGGACAAAGCAGTAACATGGGAGTGGGCTGTGTGGCTAAAGGCTGTGTACCACTGGTGGGCTGAGCAGACCCTGTCCAACCCACATCTTGCATTTTCTTCTCTGCCAACATGTGTTCTAAACTTGCCAGTAAGATACACATGATGGCAAGCAGCTTCACTCAGTTCACAAGGTGAAGCTATGCCTTCCCTTGGATGGAATTAGTGTGAACAGGGAAATAATGCAGAGGACAGAACCCAACAAACACCAGCAAGGCTGGGATCCAACCTGTCAGTGTCCCTAGGGTGGGCTATGGGACCATGGGTGAACACAGAACAGAATGACTGGAAGAGTTTTCAAATGACAACAAAACAAGGAATTTCATCAATTTAATCCTGTTCTTACAGGCCCTGCTGGAAAGACTGGAGGACAAGTTTGCCATGATGGAAGCCCTGGAGTCCAATCCTGACCTGCAGGAACCCAAAGCCCAGGAGGAGATCCTGCCGGAACTCAGCGACGACGGCGACAGCCAGAAGGCTGAAGCCAGGCTGGCACCCAACACCCCCCTGTCCTACAGGGAGCCCCTCCTCAAGAGACTGAGGGGGCTGCAGGTGCCCAGGATGATGAGGGATTCTGGCTGTTTTGGGAGGAGGATTGACAGGATCGGCTCCCTCAGTGGGATGGGCTGCAATGGTGAGTCCTGGCTGAGCCATTTCACCGAACAGCACCGACCGTGTCCGCGCCATGGGAGGGAGCAGCTTCTCATCTAAATCTTTAAAACAATTCCATTCTGAAACTAATTTGAGCCCAGTATTTAAGCTAGTATTGTTTTTTCAAAGGCATTGCTGACAATAGTGATACCAAGACAAGAACAGATTCTAATAACATCTATTTCATGTTTGGTTTGCAGGCTACCGGAGGAATTAGGATCAGCCTCCCTAGAACCTGCTCTGAAGAATGCTTTACAGTACCCCTTCCTCCCAAGATGAAAGCCAGATGCTTTCCAAGCTCCTCAACAGAAAGTTATTCCTATTTTTATTTATTTATTTATTTATTTATTTGATGTTTTTTAAAGAACATTTCTTACGTTAGCACTGCCAGACCATCTTTAAATAAAACTAACACGTTAGACATCTGTGCTGGACCTCTCTCCTGTCTGTTGCATTAAATTTTCTTGTATTTGCCTAAAGTCAAAATCTTAAGTTTTATTGATATTCTGGTACCCACAAGCCTGGATCTTACTTACATGAGACAGAGAAAACTTGGTAAAAATGAAAATGAGTTTTTGACTAGAGGCTTTTCCTCTGCAGTTAGAAATGCTAACAGGTTAGCAGGAAAAAAAAAACTTGCTTAAAATTGAAAGATCACCATGAGTCCTCCTATAGACAGGGTTTCAGTGATAAGAGAGTCCTTGTGCTGGTTTAAATTATTCAGTCATGGGAACTGCCACAAAAGCCTCGAGTAAGCCAAAGAAAAGAAAATAAATAAAGAAAAGAAATACATGAAAAGAAATAAATAAAACCACGACACTCCACAAGTTTCAAGATAACCAGAGGGAGGAAAGGGAATTCATTGTATATGCTTTCTAGCAGTGACCCAATAAAGGTTACGAGCATCAACACAAAGATACATCATGAACTGTGTCTTGTCTCACTCTGCACGGGGCTGAGATGCTGATTCCCAGAATTTCTTGAAGGATCCTCAAAGGTTTGAATATTATCATGAGAGGGTAGGTGGGATCACTGACCTATACAGCAGCTTGCATGCAAAAATCATTTATCACTTTCTGGGAGTGGCTCCTTGCAAAGCTGTTCTAACATGGCTAATGGGAACACTGGAAGTCTGATTAAGGTTTATTTAACCTTGCTAGATTTCACACCTAGGAGCTGAATTTGACCCAAAACTACTTTATCACCCCACCAAAGAAGGAAATATTGCCGAAAACACACATTCAGCCACACATCCCAAGGAACAAAGAGCTTGGATCCCCATGCGAGCCCCAGCAGTGGCACCAAGCCCAGCTGACACAACTGTCCTGTGTCCTGCATGTTCTGCTAGGAACTGTGTTATTTTGAGCACCTCATGAGTGTCATTCCCAGAACCTCAGTGCATTCCCATGGACCTGAGTACCCTGAGAAGCTTGTTCAGGGCTTAGGAAGGCAGCACCAGGACAGGCTCAGCTGGAACAATCCAATTCTGACTTTGCTTATGCATAAGGTGACAGGAACAGTGCCTGGTGAGGATAAGGAATTGGACTGCAGGTGTTCCAGAGCTGCTGACAACAGCTCTCAGGAGCCACAGCTCCAGGGAAAGGGGAAATTCAAGCACACACCCCTCCTTGCACAAGGCCAGTCACAGCTAAAGGTGCTGCAACACTGACAGGGCTCATGCCACACATCACATTTGTGACAAGGCACCCTCCAGTCACTCCCTGCAGTGCTGACATGGCCTCCAAGAGGGATCTGTGTGCTCCTCTCCACGCTGGGCCTTGTGATTCTTTCCTGGGGATGAAGGGCAGAGGTCCAACCTGAGGGACTAATTTTGGAACACTCCAACAGGAAACCAGAGTGTGATACAAATCCTCTCCTTCCAGCAGCACCAGCTACAGATAAAATGCTTTGTGCAATAGTGTCCACACAGGTTTCCCTGACAAGAATAAATTCTCAGGCTGAGATTCCCAGCAGCATCTCTGCAGTGAAAGATACAGTGACTTTGCATTTACTCAATTTCACAGATCATGGGGGTGTGAAGTCACCCTTTGGGGGGATAAAGGGGCTTTGTCTTTTTAAAAGTTTTCCAAACACACCCCCTGCAGCACAATGGGAACATGCAGGTGGATCCCTCCACACCAGCAATGGGCAACAGCCTGACTTCCCCTGTGCAGCTGAAAGTAACAACAATTCATGTACTCTAACAGCAGCTGGAGCTGAATTTTACCCAGTCAAGCACAGCTTGCACAGACACTGTAAATTGTCCCTCCCTGTCAGTCCCTCAAGGCACAAAACACTGATTAGTTCAGTGGAATGTGCTAAAAATGGCAAGAAGAGGCAATGCTTCCTGACCTAAAGCCAGGTGGGTCCAGTATTAGCAGCAAGCCAGTTCCTGGTGGAACAAGTCTGTGTGAGCTTGCAGACAGTGAGTTAATAGACCCTGCAGTCTGGGAGAACCTAATGGAGGGAAAGCAATCGAGGAAAAAAGCATCTCTGACTGGATTTTTACTGCTATTACTGAGCTGTAAAGCACCCTCAGAGAAATTCTGCAACCAGGGCAGAATAGTGCTGCACTCAGGAGTAAGCCCTGGGAAAAGCTGAATGGGACAAACTCAACACTGATCAGCTCTACAGGCAAAACCATCACCCCCAAGGATGGAAAAAAGCTGCCACTGGTGCTGTGAGTGATCAGAGAGAGCAAGGAACAATCTTGTGAACAGCTATCACGTAAATGAAATATCCCAGTGGGACCAGAGAAGGACCAGGCTGACACCCTTCACACAGCTCTAATGACATTTGTCACCTCCTGCCCTGCCAGACTCCATTCTAACTTCTGAACAGCATTTGGCAGCACCCATTATTGGCCATGCATAATCCAGCTTGCTTTCCTTTGGACTCTGAAACACAGAAATTCCATTAGCGTGCTCCATGCACTCTGCAAGGCATGAGCCTTGTTTGGAATAGGGCTCTGCTTGGCACTGAGTATATTTGCAAATTAGATTTGATGGTTTCTCTGCCCCTCAGACACTGCACTATCCCTATGCAGCTTCCCACAAAACAAAATGCTCCCACTGAAATCCAAGCTGGCAGGGAAGAATGCCAAGAGGAGTGTGACAGTGGTCACGGGGTCTGAGGATGAGGGAAGAGACGAGGATCTGACTGCATATTTCAGAAGGCTTGATTTATTATTTTATGATATATATTACATTAAAACTATACTAAAAGAGTAGAAGAAAAGGTTCATCTCAGAAGGCTGGCTAAGCTATGAACAGAAAAGAATGAATCAACAAAGGTTTGTGGCTTGGACAGAGAGAGAGCCAGCTGACTGTGACTGGTCATTAATTCCAAACATCCACATGAGACCAATCCCAGATGCACCTGTTGCATTCCACAGCAGCAGATAATCAATGTTTACATTTTGTTTTTGAGACCTCTCAGCTTCTCAGAAGTAAAAAAATCCTAAGGAAAGGATTTTTAATGAAAAGATGTCTGCAACAGAGGAGCTGTCAGCACTGCTGGGTTCCTCCAGGAAATCACAAGTGAAGGACAGGGCACACACCCACCCTCCAGTGCTGCAGGGAGACGTGGAGCTGGGCCAGTTCACAGCCCAATCTGCCCACAACCAGCTTGCTTGATTTACTTCTCCTGAATCTTGGCCCCCAAGGGCCTTTGCTGGTTGATATCTGCTTGATAAGTGTGTCCCACACTTCCGTGTGGGAAGGAAGGAAGGTTTGTAAGACTTTCCCCCTCTATTACCATCACCTGACTGCTCTCTCAGAAAACCAGCACGATCCCTCTCAGGAGGAGGTGAAGTTTATGATGGGAAGGCAACTAGAGTCAGGCCTGCCATGCTGGGAATTGGAATACAAGAAAAGAAAAATAAATCTGGTGTGTTAATCCAGTCATCACAGAGAGATATTCTCTAGTATAGGCATCAAAGAGCTGCTGGGGGAGTCAAAGGTCTCAAGGTGGTCATGTCTTAGCTGCCAGTCATGAGTTTCCAACACAGTATTGTTTTCTACTGAAATTGGTACATATGGGTTCCAGTCTGCTTTAAAATGCTTGAAATATCAGTAAGATGTGTGTTAAACCATACACAGCCCATACAGCAATTGAAAGAGCCTGGAGAAAGGGACGTCCTATTTTAAACTGTTATCTTGTTGAGTTTGTGAGGGTTTCCAGGACGAGGTGAGAGATGAGAATCTGACTTTATGTTCTCAGAAGGCTGATTTATTATTTTATCATACTATATTATATTAAAAGAATCCTATACTAAAACTATAATAAAGAAAGAGAAGGACACAGACAGAAGGTTTAACAAGAATGATAATGAAAAATTCTCAACTGACTCCTCAGAGTCTGACAGAATTGATGGTGATTGGTCATTAAATAAAACCAATACACATGAAACAAACCAAACATTGATCAGTTGGTAAAACAATATCTACACAACATTCCAAAGCAGCAAAACAGGGAGAAGCAATCTGATAATTATTTTCATTCTTTTCTGAGGTTTCTCAGCTTCCCAGGAGGAGAAATCCTGGCGAAGGGATTTTTCAGAAAATATGACAGTGACATTATCTCAACATCCAAGACAGCAGTGGAGCTCACTGATGTCTCATCCCAGCTCCCAGTGAGCCCTTTCAGACACTGCATTTGAACAGTGGATGCAGAGCAGACTGAGTGTGTCCCACTGCTGCTGAAAAGCCCTTCAGCACCCTGGACAACAAGAGCAGCTTCACTCTCTTCTCACAGCCCTGCAACAGCCAAGGCTCCAGGCAGCCATCCTCTGCTCCTCCCAGTGCATGACTCACAACTGGGGATGCACACACACTGAAGAGGCAGCTTGTATCCTGCTAGCAAAGCAAAAATTTAAAAAAAATAATAATAACCTCACTGAACACCACTAATTTTATTTCTGCTAGAGCCCCAGTGTGTCATTACAGGGACAATGATGCATGGTTGGATTCAATGAGTCTATAAACCTCTCCCACCCCCTCCCGTGTTGCTGCACTTACAATTCAAGGCAGCACAGAGCTGAAGCAGAGTTCCCCCAGTCTTTCTCTGATGACTCCTTCCCACCCCTGCTAGGGCATCCTTCCCATTCCTTGCTTAGTTAAATCCTCTGTGGCACTTCTTTAGCTCCTCAAATCAGATTTTCTGCCATTCCTTCCCAAGAGAGGGTTTTGCCCATCTCAGGCTTTCCCTGGCATTACACAGCCAGGGGGCAGAGCCAGACAAGCTGCTGGACAACTCTGTATTAAAGTGCCTCAGAGAGCTACTGTGAGCATCTGTACAACATCTGTGTATTCTGTACTGCATGAATTCTGTACAACTCAGCCCCTGATGCAAAGAAACATGGAAAGGAAGTGAGGTTTGGGTCAGATATTTCTACAGAGCTCAAAGACTCTACTTACATTTTTGGCCTGTAAACCAAAATTAAATGAAAGCTCAAAAATTGTCACTAATTCTTTTCTGTAAGGCAGACAGCAGGACAAAGCAGGAAAGACAAGCATAAACTAAATAATTTCATCTTGAATATTTAAGATCCTTCATACCCTGGAGAAGCCAAGTGTAAAACAAGAGGTGACACACTGTAGTTTAAACCTCTTTCATTAACTTACTGGGAGGAAGGTGAGTTCTCAGGTAAGAAAAGCAGCACAATGGGCACAATTTATCCTTATCAAATTCCCTCCTTTGAAAGAGCTGAGGTGAGAATGTGGAACTGCAGTGGTCACAAGATGATGGATCACAGCCATTCCTCTCTTAAGAGCACCTTCTGTACAAACTGCTAAATCCAGACAGCTCATAAATACCAACAACTCAACTACCTCAAATCATGCTCTTGGATGCTGCCATGTTCTACTGGTTTTATTATCATAAAGGGCAAAAATAAAACAATACTAGAAACATCAAAAGGCCTTGAAAGTGCTGAAGGAGACACACAAACATTTTACTCTCAGACATGTTACAGCTACATGAATACTTCCCAAGTGCCATTGTTCAAATAAAAATATATTCATACAAATTATAAAAAAAATACAATTTATATACACACACACCATGGAATTAGCTTACATAATTTCATAACAAAAAAACAGTGCAAAACAAAAACCAAATGGAAAGGTAAGTTGATACCATTGGAATGGTTCACAGTAATTAATAATTCAAAACTGCATAATTAACACTGCACAGGAAGCCACAAGGCAAGGAGGAAGGCCCCAGACTAACCCCCTAACCTTGCCATCAGAACTAACCCAGTTCTGGGTTATTTTTCCCTTAGTGTTGCTCTGTTAAAATGTTCCTGGCATCTATGTTAGAATAAGTTCCTCAGTAAATCACTTAGCAACTAGAGCCAGGGTAGAAGCAGTGAGTGTGTTGTAAGAAAGGATTTAAGTAACTGAAGTGTGAGAAGACTGATTCAACACAAACCCCTTGGCATCAGTCCTCATCAGAAGGGAAATACTGCATCTCCAAATGTCAGGTGAACTTGTCATTCCTTTTCTGCAGGCTACACAACAGTAATTGTACTGTATTGCACACTGAAATTTCCCTTTAAAGCAGCTGACAGGGGTCACCCACCATCCTCACTGAAAATGTCTTTACTGAAAGAATGAAAGGGTGTTTTTCAGCTGAAACATCTGAATAAGATGCCCAGGCAGAGCAGACAGTGCTGCCAACAGGTTGAAGGCAAAGTGCCCTGTCATGGGGAAGCATCTGGTGCCCAGAAAAACCGTGGTAAGATTCTCCAGCCTGATTTGTCTGGATTGCCCAACTCTTGCCTCAGCAGCAATGACAAATTCATCCTGCAGCAAAACACCCTGCCATTTGTGCACAGAAATAAAACAGGACCAGCTCAAGGCAAATAACCCAAGGAGCCTTCATGTGCAGGAAGAGAAGGAACCTTCCCTTACACACACACTCAACATTTGTCATGGGGAGACAGGACATTCTTGACAGGTGTTCTAACAGTACAGGATTGCCAATCCCACCTAAGTGATCTGAAATCCCACAAAACCAAGATTCCTGTGATTCCTAATGACTCAGACCCTTTGAATGAAATCAGGTAGCCTAACAAAAGCTTATTTCAAACCTACAGCCCAGCTTCAGGGAGTGGAAATGGGTGCTGGAAGTTTGCAGGGACAGCTCAGTGTAGGAGCAGAGCTCAGGGAACACAGGCATTTCAGACAACACCTGCAGATCCTATCCAGACAGAACAAACATCCTCACTCTACTTACAGGGAAAGAACTCACAAATCAAGGGTAGTACCTGATGCCAACTCCTATGCTCTAAGGAAATACAGAAAATCAACAAAGTCTGCCTTCTGTCCCAGTTCCCACCCAGGCAGCTCCTTATGGCAGACAAAGGGTTAACTGCAGAGCTCAGGGGCTGTGTAGAAGCTTTTCTGGAATACATTCCCCATGTATCTTGGCTGAGAGAATGCTCTGTGCTTTATCAAGCCAATCAGCTCTGCAGTCCCTGAGGCACAGCACTGGCTTCCCACTGAGGGTTATCTGCACACAGAACTCAGCAGGGCAGGTGCCTGCTGGAACCATACAGGTGCTGGCCAGGATGGTACCTGCTAAAGCACTCAACTGGCTGCAACTGGCTCCTGAGGGCTGATTTCACCCTTACAGACTGTTGCAAACATTATCCCAAGCATTTACAGAGCACAGACAGCCCCACTTAACACCTGCAGGAGATGCTGCCTTAGTCACCACCATCCCTCCTTATGGCAGCCTGGAACTACAGCAACTCCTCTCATGACACACAGATAATTCAAGCAAGCCCAGAGACCATCAGCTCTATTTCCTTCCACAAAGCAACACTTCTCCATGCTCTCAGGATGTAGAGTTCCCTGGTCTCTGACTCCAGCTGGAAAGGTGCCCCAGGCTCTCACTGTTTGAGCAGTGCAGGGACAAAGTGCCTACAAACCCCAAGAAATGTCAAAGTGGAGTGCCACCAAGCATCTTAGAAGAGTCTCTTACAGGGAGATAACAGCAACAGCTAACAGGGAAGAGATCTCCTTTCTCTGAGATGTTCACAAATGTATTAAATATTTATAAACCTAGCGTAACCATTTTGAACTTCAAATCTGCTGAGCTGCTCTCAAAAGTCATCTGCTGTCAAAAACATCACAACAGAAACATTTCCCCATGAAAGAAGGAGAGAAATAAAGAACAAATGAAACCAGAGTGAAAAAATATGGGCAAAGGGGAACACTTGCAAAGACAGGTGCATTTCCAAAACGCTGGATTTTTTAAAATTGCTTTTGCAAGAAACCATCCTCTAGAGCAGCTGATATCTGATATCTGCAAACTTCAGTATCTCCTCTCAGTGGTGACAGTAACTCCCTTCTCACACAAATAAGGCAACAGTTGCAGGAACAAGGGAGGAAGAAGAAAAGGGAGTCACACAGGAGGAAGGGAAAGACACTGCAGTTCTTTGCTCAGGACACAGTGGAGGGAAATGGTTCTTTTTTCCAGCTCTTCAGAAAACCCCAAAACAAAATGTCAGAACACACAGTGGTGTCAGGACAACATCTGACAGAAGGAGATAACTGGGGGACAGGGGAAGAAAACACCTGGATCAAGAGTTGTCAAACCAAGTGCCTGAGGCCAATCAACAGCTCTGGGCTCAGGCAGCTCCTCTAATTCTCTGGCTAGCAAAATGTTTTCCAGTTCCCCAGGCTTGATATGCACGTGAGAAGCCAAACGGGAGGTCTTGGGCCTTGTGTGGTCCAAGCAGGATGCGAGCATGTGTGCCAGCTTGGAGAGGGAGGAACCACACTGACAGAGGGGCAGGGGCATCAAATGGTCTGATAGTGCTGCCTCAGTCTGGCCTGCAGGAATTCGTGGGTCAGGTTGTGCCGAGTGATTATCCCAACAACCTTGAACAGGAAGGAAAGAAGAAGAAAAGACACAAGTTTGCGTCAGAGATGTGCCACTGAAAGACATCCATAAAAAAGTGTGTGAAAAATGCATGTATTTTATGATTGGCTTTTTACAAATATTCAAATGAATATTATATATGTGTTGTGTTAGAAAGTTATGCTGTGTTCATTCTCTTAAGTAGTGTGTTAAATATAATTTTAGGTTATAAAAAATGTCAAAATAGGAACTGTGCTATGTAGGATACTTTTTTTAAAGAAAGGACGCGCAGTGAGACAGCAGCCACAGGACACCTGAATCTTTCAGAGAAAGACAATTTATTGCCCCATTATCAGGAGAAATGAACTTCTTCCTGCCTCAAAGGCACTGTCAGGATTCAGAGGAAGAAGCTGACACTGCCCAGACAGAATCCTGTGTTTGAGTGGAATTTATGCATCATGGATGAGGTGTATGAATATACAACAGGCTGTTGCTTTTAAGGGTTAATCCTCTGTTAATGTGGGTCCTTTCTCAGGCTCGTGCTGCCCAGAAAAAGGTACCTGGACATCCATAACTCTTTGTATTTATTGTCTCATGTTGTCCTAATTCAATTTGTCCAAATTATTATTATTATTCTAATTGTATTACTATTTTTTATAACCATTTTATTTCTATTAAACTTCAAAAATTTTAACAACAAATGATTGGCATTTTTCACAAGTGGTCATTCTTTTCAACACCCCAAAAAGAGGAAACCTGAGAGCAGTTCTTGACCAAAGCTGAGTTAGAGCAGATTCAAGTTGAAATTCACAGAAATCACATTCCTCCCTCTACCAGCACTTACTCTTCAGGCAAGAATGCTGATTTAACTGTACCCAAACAAACAACTTAAAACCAAAAAACAACACTCAAACAAACATCTTGACCACTGCTGTGGGGTCTGGCACCAGTAGGACCCTGTGCCTAGGAAGGGAAACCCTTTCCATGTCAGACAGCATAAGGATGTAAAATCCTCTGGGAAGTAAAAACTGCAATTGGAAATAACAAAGCTGTCTTTCAGGGCTTCATTCAAGACATTTCTGGTATTCCACATGGCATGACTTCAGATAGCTCCTGTCAGGTACATTCAAGGAAGCTCTAAAGACCAAAACAGAGAATTGGTCAAGACTAGCTAAGGCACACTGGCAGGTGACAAGAGGGACCCTCTCCCAGCCTGCTGTGGATAAAGTCAAAACACACATTTCAGCTGGTGAAACACCTCTCTGATTTTACACATGGAAAGAGTTTAGAACTAGGCTGCTCTTGTACTAAAATGGAATAAGTTGGCATCTCCTTTGCAACTCACAGGCCCTGCAGAGTAACTGTGGGAACCCTGAGGCACAAAAAGCAGTGCTGCCTCACACAGACCAGGTCAGCTATGGGGAAACAGCTTCTCACAGTGGTTATAGGAGGTTGCTGACATCTACTGACTGGTTCTGAGCACTGTAGATGGCAAAGGGACAGTGAGTCAAACACACATAATTTAAACACTCCTTTGCTTTGCTGCTCCTGTGAGCACAAACAGAATACAACTCCCTTCCTACAGAAAAACCTCTTGCCCCAACATAAAAGGAAATTTTGCTCTTAAATAAAGCTGTGAAAGGCAAATTAGTGGCCTCTGATGAGCTCAGGGCCTTTCAACAGATAGAAAAATGGGACAGCTTCTACAGGCTGCACACCTGAGACAGGAGATTCATGTCCTGCTCCTTGCAGGTAAAGGAGAAACAGGTTAGGACAGAAAAGATGCCAACAAAATCACAGTAATCAAGCATTCAGGGCCCTAAAAAAATCCTATTCTGATCTCTTTAAAGCATTTCTGTTTGATGTTAAAAGAGATCTTTATTGTCCCAGAGATGAAAAATATTACACAAACACTGTGGCTTCCTTGCTCAGCTAGGCCAAGCCAAGGACTCACCTCTCCAACTGCATTCACAACTGGTAAATGCCTGAGTCCCATTGTCCTGAACAGGTTGAAGACTTGTGACACATGAGTATTTGGAGAGACAGTAAAGGGTGATGGGTTCATGTATGGGGTGACATCCTAAGAAAGAAAAGCAATCATGTTATTTACAAGAGGCATTTTCAATGTCTCTGGGAATCACTAACATGCAACTCCTACAAATCCTCCATGGCACTGATGCCTGGACAGAGTATTTGACTGTGGTCATCTTCTATTTCTGCACAAATACGACATTTGGTTTGTTGAGAAATTAAACTGGACAGACACCAATGGACACTGGTACCTCATAGCAGGGGGTTTCCACATGCAGAGAAGGCTGAGTGCTTGAGGAGCACTGCACCAAAGACTATATTAAAACATGCCCTCAATGTTTTTTAAAGGCTTTGGACAGTTGTAAATATATCTGAGGAGGGATTGTCACTGCAGTGCTTATCTTACCACTATCATACGAGGGTTCAGCAATGTGAGGTCCAGATCATGGATATCTGGGTAGTGGGGATAATCCTCCAACATCTCTGCGTGGGACAGACGAGGCTGACTTGCACTCTGCAATCAAAATAAACCTCACTGAGCCCAGGTGTCACCATTCCAGATTACACAGGGGCTGCAAGCACAGCAAACCATGCCTCCTAATTGCTCCCCCAGATCTCCTTCTCCTCCCACACCCACATTCTGCAGAGGTGCTGTTACCCAAACCTATGCAGGCCTTCAGCTGAGAGAGAACAGCTACCCAACCTCTGACAAATCTATACTTGACACTGGAGGACAGCAGGAAACCAGTCTTGTGGGAGCTGGGCCTGATCTCAGTGACACAGCTGACATTTTTCTGCTAGGACCTCAACACACAGCAGTGAAACACGAAGTATATACTGCTGGATGCTCTATTTGCATTTAATATCTGCCCTCTGTTCTCCAGTTCTGCATATCTTTATGCCTTATATTCATATCATATATTCTCCACAGCTTTATGCAACAAACAGCTCTGTTGGATGAATTTTTTTAACAGTGGCTATCCTTTCCCTGGGGATATTTTCAACTTCCTTTAAGAGCTGCAAGGGAGAATTCACATTACCCGTCTGCAACTTTAAAGACACACATGCATTCCTTAAAGTGTAAAAATAGATATATTCTTTTTGGCAGCCCATGAAGATTGTTCCCAGCCTCCTGAGAAGGCAGGGATGTGTCTGCTGCCATTTCTGAAGAGGAGGACTCACCGACTGGCTCTCAGAGTAGCAAACCCCCCTGTCAAGGAGGGTGACCAGCTGTGAGCGCAGGATCAAGCCATGGAAGGTCAGGGGTCTGAAGCGTTCCTCCATGGTCCACTCCTCACTGGGAGACTGGTCAGGGTACAGATTGGGGTAAGGAGTGTATCTGTGATGGATTTAACACCATGTGTTACAAGGTTCACATAGCCCAGCTCCCTAAAGAGCAGCTGTTTCAGCTCTTTGCAACCTTCCCCTGAATATTTCAGGGACTCTTGTTAGGAACAAGCAAGACTTCACAAAAAAAAAAAAAAATAGAGGGGAGAGAGGTCAAGAGCCATTATGTGGGACAGTCTCCTAACTCAATTTCACATGACTTGCTATTAAAGCAATTTTCAGTTCCAAATTACTCAGATTCTAATAAAAGCTGAAGCATCTGGCAAAATATTTGGGTCAGGATGCCATTCATGAAAGTCACAATCTCTCATGTAGAAAATTATTCACTAGATTGGGCTTCTACTTGGGAGTAACAGCAACACAAGCCTGGTGACTCAGCCCAGTTACCAGAAAGGTGGGATCAGTATCACGGCACCAGGTCATTAGCTGGGATAAGGGAGCTCTCCAGAGCTATCACATTTTTGCAGATAAGAGGACATTGATTTCTACAGAAATCTTTCCAGGTACCTCATCCTCTCAAGGAAATATGTCTGTATAAATGTTTGAAGTAAATGTAAGAACCTGGACATAACCCACTTGGTCACAGGTGTGAGACACAGCATTGGCTCCTCACACTTCTAAAGCATGGATATCAGCCCTGTTTCCACTAACATATGAAACATTCTTTACAACACATCTGAACACATGGAAAAACCCTGCTTCTGTACATTTGTGCCTACCAGGACCTCACCTTCTCTCCAGCATCTGTTGCAGCAGATCCTCTTTTTCAGGAGGCTCCTCTGTTGCTATGTGCTCATCACACATGTTACGCAGCTCACTCGAAGGGTACGACTTCATGGACTGGCTCCGCTTGCGCTGCTCTCCAGCCCGGGTGAGGATGCTGGATTTCTGCATACAACAAACAATTTTCAGACACTCACTAAGCAAGCCAACAGTTATCCAAGAGTGACTATGAACTACTAATCATTGCTTTGTGCCACTACATAACATGTTCATTCACTGCTGCTGCAGGACTTACAAGAATAGCCAATAGGACTGCGCAATTTGGTAACAAATTCAAATGTTTCCATGTCTGTGCTACACGGATTACTTCTTCCTCTTAACTTTTGCCTCTAGGAATGCAGACCACTCTTTTGTCTGTACCATAACCCAGACAATAGAATGAAATGGAGCTCTTAAAAATTTTCTATTGCAGTAGGTGCTTATCTCTGACCCAAATTCTGCCCAAAACCTTAAATAGCTAAAGCAAGGCCATTCTGAACGCAAAACAAAGCTCTCTACTCTTCAACCTATCAAACAAGCAAGCTTTTACCTTGAATTTGATGTTGTTACTGATCAGCTGATTTCCCTTCATGAACTCCCTCTCATTGCCCCTGTTCTCTGTCACCACAGGGAAGGCATGGTGGACAGTGGTGCGCAGGATGCTGACAAGGGACTGGATCCGGGTGTGGGGGTACACGTATGTCAGGTTGGGCTCCATGATGTCACTGGCTTGTAGCCTGAAGAAACAGAAATCCAAGATTGCTGCATACATCACATCAGTGACAGAAGGCTGGTGATGAACAAACCAGTCCCTAAATAAGGTCCTAAAGGATTCTGCTGCAGTTAAATTCTGCTGGCTCCTTTTACCTGTGTGCTCACCTTCACTGCGGTATCAGAAGTGATGGTACACCTGATTTTTTAATTATTCTTTTTATAACATAACATTGGATCAATGAAAGGAAAGGTAGAATGTTCTAACTTACAAATAGTTTCTAAACACTACTGGGAAGACACAACAGGTGGGAAGAGGATGACGTTCCACAAGAAGTCCAATGGAATGTTTTCACAAAGCATTTGCTGAACTTCCCAAACCCACCCTGCAGATTTCCATCCATCCATCCACCCCCTCAGAAAGGGCTTCAGCATCTCTTTCCTGCTGCAGGCCTGGTGCACAACTCCTTTCACAGCAGCTCCTCAGAGCAACCAGGTTGGTTGAAGATGAAACATCAGCCCCCTGCATTAACGCATTTCTGAGCAAGAATCCCCACCACAAACTCTAACCCACAGCCTGGCCAAGAGGAGCAGCCTTACTTATCCATTTCCATCCCGGTTTCCCACTCCAGAAGAGGCACTCCTCTCAAGTTCACATGGATGTCATAGATGCCTTTGTTGAAAAAGTCTCCTGTCCACTTGGCTACCTGCATAGCAAACACGAGGTCTTACTGAGTTGCTGTTCCAAGTGCAAGACCCCTTGGCTTATGACAGCCCTGAAAGTAACAAAGATTCACGGCCAGCACATGTTCAAGCATTCTGCAAAAAGCCAGAGCTGCTGGTCCTGCACTCACCATGAGGGTGATCATTATGGGGAGCCCATAGGTGATCTCATTGGTGGACTCAATGAGGATGACAGTCAGGCTGATGGTCATGCGCACCGCTCCTCCCAGGAATGCTGCTGCCCCAATCAGTGCAAAGGTTCCTGAGTAGATGTGGTCCAGACCAATGTAACTAGAGCAAAGCACAGAGCCCTCAGATTAGAAAAACCTGCCTGAGAGCTCATGGTGCACCTGCAGCATGTCCCTCACACGCACACTTGATGCACCTTTTGAGGAGGTTGGCGACCAGGCGTCCGAAGGCAGCCCCACAAAGCAGTGATGGTACAAACAGACCACTGGGCACAGAGATCCCATATGTCCAGCAGGAGAGTAAGAAATAGAGAAGGAAGAACAGGGATAGGGTGACTGGGCTGAAAGTACCTGCAACACAAGAAGAATCATGACTAAAGAAAGGGGCACATGTCTGTCCAAGATAGAGTCCAGCATCATCCACCCCTCAGCTCACAGCAGGCTCATCTCACAACAGCTACTGAGTCTCCCAGTACAAACACACTTGCAGACAATGAGTAAGTGAAAAGAGAGGGAAAACAGGTTTTTCTTTCCATCAAAGAGACTTTCACCAGTTTTACTAGCAGTCCTCCAGAACCATGAAGGCCTGAAGATGCTGCTAGCCTTGTGGTGCTGTTCCAGCTAAGATGAAGCTCTGAAGCTTAAGTGTGGGATGAGACAGTCTCCTAACCACTTACCATCCTGGTGGAAGAGCTGCAGGATAGCTGACTCCTGAGGGTTGAAGAAGAGCGTGGCCATGTCATTGTAGGTTTCATTTGGGCAAAAAAAAGTTTTGATGCTTGAATTGACATCCTCTGATATATCCTAATGCAGAACACAAAAGACACAAAGAGTTAAAATTCACTGTCTCCTGCATTAGCCTTTGGGGAGAATGGAAATAACACTTCTGTTACTGTTAGCCATGCTTTGGGAAGTTCAAACCAAACATCAATAGCAGAAATGGGGCCTACAACATCAATGGGCTCCTTGACTCAGAGCCTGAGTTGTTTGTACAAAAGCACAGTGTAGGTTTCATTATTACCCACAGCTCCTGCAACCCTCCATGGGCTCTCACTGCAGTTCTGTTATGCACTGCAGGCTGTCAAAAGCTCACTGCATGCCTGTGCTTCTCTGCAGGGTGAACAACATGACAGGGAATATAATATTCACATAGGAACCCCTCACCTGCAGGCTCAGGGTGTCATTGCCACCGTGCCTGCTGGAAGATATCTGCCGGCATTCCCCCAGAACCATGGAGGCCACAAAGACCATGACAGTGGTGGTCAATGACACAAGCAAGCTCTCCAAGACTCTGAAAGACACAACAGAGACCATGCACTGAAGCCACACTCAGCACTGTAACCTAGTCCCAGTTCTGCAGATGATTTGATAAAGCTGCATGAAGCAACAGTCACCACAGCTTAGCATCAGAACAAGGGACACTGCAAATCAAGTTGAATTTTGACTTGGTTCCCAGGGATTGCCTTAGCTCCCCTTTTTAACTGGTTGCCCCAAAAAGAAGCCCAGAGAACACAGCAGTCACACATGAAAAGCCCCAGGGTTCAGTAATGAGGCTGTTCATATGGAAACAATGTTCTGTACATCCTTACAGGGTAAAAGCATAGATAGGACTGGGCAGGATGATGCACAGTCTCTCAATCTCTTTTCTAACTGCTGAAATACACTTGTTTTTCTCTTTAAACCTGGGCTTTGTGTTTAGGAGCTGTCCAGAGCAAACCAACAGCTACTTTCAGAATAACACAGAAGTTCCCTCTCTAAACAACACACATATTGTGAATTTAATTAATCAATATGATTTTAAAGAGTGAGATCAGCTATTTCATCCACAGCAATTTTGACAAGGACACAAAAAATATCCTGCATGGAGACAAAGCTCTGGTTTGTTCAGCCTTTATGACAAAGAGCTTCCTCCACTGCCCTTATAAGAAGGATTGCAATTCTCTCTGTACCACCAAAGTCATCAAAAATTACAGGGACTGTAACATTTGCTTTCTGGTGTTCACTTCTAAGTTCTATGGAGGATTCATTTAGTGATTTTTAAAACAACCAGGCTGAGATTTGCTCCAATCCTACTCAAAGGGTCTTCTAGACTGATGCTTTTGCTCTGGGAGCAGAGATGCCTGCACAAACTGGAGAGGGCACACATACCTGACCAGCTTTGGCTTGGGGTGCACATTGCGCATGCGGTACTTGGCAAGCCTCTTGTTCAGGCAGTTAAAGGTGGCTCCAAGAAGGCCTCCCACAATCCCCATCAGAATGAAGAAGCCCAGGTCCACAGCTGTCCAGAGGTGGCATTTCTTATCAGACTCAGAGCACTGTGCAGAAAAGTGTACAAAAAAAAAGGATTACAGTAGTTGCTGGAATTTCCTACCAACACTTCTGTCTCCACACCTAGAGATTTTGAGTAGCTAAAATCAAAGGGTGACAATTATCAATGTATTGCAGCTAAACATAAAGGGCCTTGAAATACAAGCATGCGTCAAAAAAAACCTCCAAACTAACAGACAGAAGCACAGGGCTAAGAAGAGACTGGAGAGTGGGGAAATAAGAGTAAATCTTACCTTAAACTCCCCAAAGTTCAGCAGCCCAGGGAGCTGGAAAGACCCCCAGCTTCCAAACTGAATCCCAGAGCGGAAAAAATTCAAGGTGAAAGTGGCAGCCATGGAACAGAAAAGCTGTGGAACAAAACAAAAAAAAAAAAAGGGGGAAGGGGGAAGCAAAGGTTCCCAAAATTAAGATTGGTACAGTCAGCTCTTCCTTGAGACCTATACTTGGGCAAAGGAACTGACTGTGGAGGGATCAGACTGCAGAGAGCCCAGGCACAAAAGCCCACTCTGCCAGGTACACTAAAGCTGCTGCCTAGAGCTGTCCCACAGTTCCAGATAACACCAGGCTCATCTCTGCCCTTGATCTGTAGTAGTTCTGGACCAATGATAGATCAGGCAACCTTCCTCCTGCCAAGACAGTTCAGGAAGAGGCAGGATAATCAGAATGTCCTCATGGACAAGCCCTACCAAGGGGAGCCCTCTTCTCAAGGCACACAGAAAGAGTCACAATCACCACTCACCACTTTCCATGTAAGTCCCTGGTTCCAGAAGGAGGAACCTTCCTCCAAACTAAAAAGAGTGCCTCCAATTGGTGCTCCAAAGGCAGCTGCAACCCCTGCAGCTGCTCCAGCAGATACAAAATCCCTTTTATCCCTGAAATGAAGAGAAAAACAACCTCAGTTTAGCAAATTAGAGCTCTGGAGATGCTTAGGTTCTGCAAAGTAAGGGATCATCCCCATTTATGGAATATCCCAGAGATTCAGGATGAGAGTTGGGAGCAAAGCTGGCCATGGCAGACACCACCATTTGCTCATTAAGCTGCAGCATTGTGCTCTTTCTGTAGAGCACAAACACAGAGCAGAATTCTGGTACTACACAACTGCCCAGTATGTGAGGAACCATCCCAAACCATGGACTCCAGCATCACTTGAAACAATTACAGAAACAAAAGGGCAAGAATTTGTTCACATTCAGAGAAGTAGCCTTCTCTGTAGTATATGCTAATCATAAGGGGTGAGCCTTCAACCACCCACATTAAAGGTTTGAAACGGGTAGAGATCTGCTGAGCAGCACAAGAGAACATCTATGAACAGGAAGACCAGAGCAGCTTGGAAGAGTGACACCCTGGTGTTGTCTTGCTGCAGAATGAAACTGCAGGACTCTAGAAAGAAACTGATAAAACAACTGAGTGGTTCACCCCAGCCCACCACCCTTCTCCCGAGGAAGTCAGCTCACTCATCCTCCTCTCCCCTCCTCCACATCCTGGGTACAGTACCTGTCACTGCAGAAATAGGGAAAGTTAAATTGGATCTTCCTCAAAGAGATGCTCTGGAACTACAAACAAAGTAAAGATTTAGAAACACAGGAGATGGGAACTTACTCTTACAAAACAGTGGCGTGACCAGGAGCGTGGCTCAGGCCAGCACTAACCTGTGGCAAGCCTGCACCCACAACAGCACCACTGTGAATCATGGGCCCCTCCTTCCCGACAAAAAGACCTGGAAAAGCAGAGTTTATTGAGGTAATGCACTTTCCCCACTGCCACCCTCCCTTGCTGACAAAGTCAGAAGAGATCAGCTCAGCACTCCCATGCCATGGCACATCTCTCTGTGCCAAGCCTGGAGCTCCTCACAGGGAGGTGCTGACCTCCTGCTCACTCAACAACCCCAAATGCAAAGACTTGCACAAATTCTGCACTCCAAGTGGGTGAAATAACTGAAAAACAACTGTACAAGGACTCTGAACTCTCCAGGTTATTCTGCTCTTCTGCCCTCAGGCTGCTCCTGGAACATTCTCAGGTCTCTTTTCTTGGATTCTGCCCCAAAGAGTCACATGTCATTAGCCCACTCAGAAAATCACCTGTTTCCCCTGATAGTCCTGATCCTTCTGTTTATTCTCTACTCTCTAAATGCACTCAGGGCTCATGACTCTGCTCCAAATCACCAGAATGATTTTACTGGAAAGGCAGGGCCTTCTGTGCCCTATATAAGCAGAGAAAACATTTTTTCCCCCTTCAGTGACTCCTTCACCCAACAGGCACAGCACAGCAGAGCCCTCCTCACCTCCTGCCACGCTGAAGAGCACTCCTGTAGCTTTGCACACCACGGTCCGCAGGCGCACAACCCCGGGAACCTTCACTCCATTGAGGTAGCACTTAATTTCAGGAATTCCTGACCCAGCTGCTACAGGCTGCAGAAAAGAAACACTGGCACTATGGTGCACTGATTTGGTACCTGGCCAACTTTTATCAGAGAGTAAGGGACCAAGAGACCCTGTTTAGCTAAATCAAATAGAACTGTGAAGGTAATTTGATGCTTTGGGGCAGAAAATGTTTCTAGCAGGGATATTTCATATCAAGGACATGTGTGAGAGGAAAGGAAGGTTGTGTAAGGAGCAGCAATGGAGCAGCAAAGGCTTACTTGGATCAGGACCAGAAGACTGGCAAGGAAAACAAAGGTCAGGTTGAACCCCAGCAGCTCCAACAGGGACAGGGCAAGGCAGCCTTTCTCAGTGCACTCCTCCACCGCTGCAGGGATGGTCAAGGAAAACAACATTCCCCACAGCAACACACAACCACTTGGTAATACCTGAACCTCCCACTGGCCTCAAAAACCAAGCCTGTGCTTCCTAATCCAACCAGAGCAGCTAACACACAACCTGTCAGGAAGCCAGGCTTCCTTTTCAAAGCTCAACACTGAATTAGGAAGAAGGGAAACCACTCATTCTTTCAGTCTCTGCTTATGTACCCAACACTGAACATTTCTTGGTTTCAAGGGCTGAATTACAAAAGCAAGTTGAAAACTTGCCTAATTATGAACAACATGCCCAATGGCAAAATTGTGAAAGTTCAGCTGTTCTGAGCAAAACATGGGAACAGAAAGGAAAAGGTCACTTGAGTCTAGCAAGGTCCAAGGCAAAAGATACAGCTTTGTACCACCTGAAACTTGAGCTGGGTAAAGAGTCTCACGAAGAAATCTACAAAGAGGCCCACCTGGGAAAATGAAGACAGAATTTCCATCAGTAATTTCTACATACAAATTAAGACCACCCTCTAGTTAGTCCTACCAGAAATATGTACACAGGAGAGAAGAGAAAATGAAGAAGACAAAGGCATAATTTAGAGTAAAGCAGCTTTGAAAACTCAGATTTCTTCCCTCTCTCTCACTGGGACAGAGCCATCCTAGCATTATTCCTGAAGAGATTCACTTCTGCATCTGATTATTTCCCATTAAAGTACTAATCTGGCACCATTTTTAACACCCTCAACATACTTAAGGCTACAGAAGAAAACTGGTATTTAATTGAGGTATACAGTCAGCTGAGCTGATTTTCACAGTTCAGCCATTAACTGTCATCTTTTTTTACTAAGTTGTTTGCTTTGGAAAAGTTTTCCTGCATGCAGAATTAAAGGATTTGCCAGACTACTTTACAAAGAAAACCCACCAAGTTGTGAAAGAAAAAAAAGGCTTCCTGAAAAACAGCCAATAACAACATGCTATAGTTCCCAAAAGACAATTCCATCTACTAAATTCTAGTCACCATGAAAGAGAATGGTTCCTCTTAATTTTACTCCTTAGCCATTGGCTTCTAAATGATTCCTGCTTAGTCTCCTGAATTTTCCTCATTTTCCAAACAGCATGATACTTACCAGTCCTGTACAGACTCCAATAGCAAAAACCAGCACCCACTTCACTGCTTCATATCTCTGGGCTTTCTGTTTGGAAAGAGGATTAAAAAAAAAAAAAAAGTAAAATAAAAGCAACACAGAAACAGGGATTTTCTGGAAGGTGGGTTTAGGCTCCACAGCTCAACAGCCAGAGGGATAAACGAACAGAAGATTGTGTTGTGACAACAGCAAATTGAAAGTAAGGAACTGAAAGACTCAACATCTTGCTCACTTTAAAACTGAGGATCACAAGAGATGCTGGGAGCTATAATCTCCATTTTTTTTTGCAATAGAGAAACCAGGAGAACATGTAGAATTTCAGTCATAAATAAGGAAAAAACCCATCAAATTTCCTGCTGATCTGGGTTGGAAGGGACTTTAAAGCTCATCTCATTCCACCCCCCTGCCATGGACAGGCACACCTTCTCCTTCCAGGCTGGTCAATGCCACATACAAAGAGCTTTTGAACACTTCCAATCCACAGTTGCTCTGGACAATTTCCACAGTTTTAGCTTATAAAAGAACAAGGTCCTACCTTGTTGTCCATGCTTTCCAAAATTTCCAAGTACGGGTCATTGATACAGCGATCATAATCCAAGCTCTGAAATGCAAAAAGGTCAATTCAGGAGAATCAGCTGCAACAGGTTGTGAAAAAAAATTATGTCTAGAAGACCTTATTAAAGACTACAGAAGTCATTGCTACCCCCACAGTAGATTCTGCAAACAACAGGAGAAGAAAATACTCCTGGAAATAATTTAAATATTTAGATCAGTCAGATCCTGAAAATCACAAAGAGAAAGAACAATTTCACTGCTCAAGCTGAGAGAGACAGTGAAACAAACAGAAGCACAACTGATTTATACATCTTTATATTGGAGAAGTCACATTGTACAGTTTTAGAAAAGTCACATTGTAGAGTTTTTGACTTCTTTATGTGTCTCCACTTTGACAGTGCAGGGGATAACACTGGATCTTTATATTCACCCTCTCACTGGAACAAGAACACTAGCTAGGAACTCCTGTGCAGATGAACCATATAAATTCTTCAGTTTATCACAGCAAGAAGTTTCACACTCACATTCACAAAGCTCCACTAGTTCTATCCACATCTTCACTTTTTCAGGCCAAGCTGTAACAGGCTGGGCTGGTGACACCCATACTGACAGCAGCTGTTCTAAATACTTCAGGGCCACCAGACAGTGATGCAAATCTGATGCTGTGAGCCAGCATGACAACACAGACAGCAGAAAGGCAACTGTGACTATGTATCTACAGATACTTTCTATAGTCACCAGAAAACAAGGCCACCAGAGCCTATAAACCTCACACTGAAGAAGTGGGAAAATGCACCAGGCTCTGAAAATGAATTTTCTCAGCAAGAGTCTGACTTGAGAGCAAACATTCAACCTACTCACAGAGCTTTATCCCAGAAACATACAAAGATGAGGAACAGATCTTTGCAAGCACAGCAATCCTCAGTATTTCTGCTGATGCCAATGCAACCAAATGATCCATACTGAGCATCTACCCCATTACAAACTCAAACAGATCAAAACCTGTCTGCAGTTCTTATCACATTAATATCAGATTAGTAAATTCCCCACCTCATAGTCTTTGCGTGGAAGGATCTCATCCTCCTCTTCACGAGTTTCTCCTAGGATGGTCTGCAAAACAAATGCAGGAAAGGAAAATCATGGAGGGAACGAATGCATCCACAGCTGTTCATGAACACTGGTAGCAAAGCCAAACTGCAGAATCCCTATACCATTGCTGCTTATAAATTGAGAGTGTGGATTACCAAACCACCACTTACACTGTGGTAACGCTAAAGGGTCTTACCTTACAGCTTGTCTCTCAGCCAAACACACATTATTTCTATACAGGAGCTGCCGGGAGTAAAGTTCTAACCCACATCCCGTTTCATTCACAGCAACGGGGTACAGGGGAGCACAGGGCAACAATTTTGCAGAGAGCACTCTGCAGGGCTAGAGACAGAGAGAGCGCGGCCAGGACCGCTCCCCCTTAGGGCTGCGAGGGGCAGCGGCTCCAGGCGCTGGGACGCGAGGCCCAGACAAAGAATGCGGGGTAGGGTAGGGAAGCGGACAGCGCGGGGCTCCGGCACAGGCGGAGAAGCACCAGGCCCGGCAGCAGAACGGGCGGGAATGGGCTGTGGCACCGGGACGAGCATCGGATCAGAGACTGGGCCAGGAGCAGCACCCTGAGCTGGCCACACCGGGCCCTGAGGCGTGGGGCCCGCACTCCAGCACCGCTCCCCGCCTGCCCGCCCACCCCCAGGCGCTGCCCAAGCCGGGCGGGGCCGGGCCGAGACCGGGGGCGATGGGGCTCCGCCAGCACGCACGGGCCCGGGGGGGGGATCAGGGAGCAGCTGGGGCAGGGCAGGGCAGGGCGGGACGGCGGCCGTACCAGCTCCTCGGGGGTGCGGCTCTCCCGCTCGCCGCAGCAGCAGCAGCACAGCCCGGCCCCGCACCCGCACCGCGCCATCTTCCGCCGCCGACCGCGCCCCGCCCGCCCCGCGCGTCACCCGCCGCGCCGGCCCCGCCCGCTGAGCATGGCCGCTCCCCTCAGCCCCGATCGGCCGCGCCCCGTCCCTTGCCGACAGCGTTCCCTCCCTCAGCCCCGCCGCTCCCGCCCCGTCGGGCCGCTCTGGCCGCACCCCCAGGCCCCGTCCGGCCCTCAGCCCCGCCCCGGCCCGCGGCGCCATGTCGGGTGAGGGGAGCCGCGGGCCCACACGTGACGCGCCCGGCCGCGGCCGCCTTTAAAGTGCGGCGGGCGAGCGGCGCGGGCAGCGCCCGACAGCGGCCGCAGGTGAGCGGGGCCCGGGAGCGGGGGTTCCATCGCTGCCCGGGGCTTCCCCCCGGCCCATCTAGCTGCTGGCTGCTCCGACCGGGCCGTGCTGCGCTGCTGGCGGGGTGAGCTGAGGTGAAGGGGCGATCGGGCTGCAGTGACCTGCCTGGCTCCGACCCCTTCCCTAGCACTCGGGATCGCATGTGCTGCTCCTCGCCTCTTTCCCCGGCTGCCGGGCTCCCTCCGGCCTTTCCCCCTTAGCTGTCCCGTGGCCCCTCAGCTGTTCGGGCGGTGGATGCAGCCCCGGGTGCCCGCCTGGCCTCAGCCTGATGCCGTGGCCCTGGAGCAGCGCCGTGCACCTGTGAGAAAAATGCATCTGCTGCAGCCGAGTTCAGTGTGGAGGGTAAAACTGAGCTTAGGGGAATGCAGACTGCACACTCTGTGTGTCGGTGTCAGCTCAGGGCTGGAAGGAGTTGGAATACCAACATCATAAAAACACAGTAGGTGCATCCATGGTGAGCATCAGAAGTGTGCTGAGCCACGGATCTTTGAGCTCTGCAGCGTGACAAAGACAGGAGCAGGGGTGTTGACAGGTGTTAAAAATTGTCTTGCTTTGCTGCTGTTCTTGTTGTTTAGGCTTATTTTTTTTCTCTTAGCAATAACTAGAAGTATCTGCCAGCAAATCTGTGATGCGTATCATGGTAAGGAAGTTGTTGCCTGTAGACAATCTAAGTGTGCCTTTGTCATGTCTTCATGATTTGTTATTGCTAGTAAGATAAGGAGCTTTGCTCAACAGCCAATCTCATTTTATGGAGACCTGAACCCTTTTTCCATGTGATGGGTGTTAAAATCTCAAATCAGAAAACAAAGCTCCTTTGATTTGCCTGCAGGGCTGTGCCGTGCTTGCTGGAAATGCGATGTTGGGAGCTGACAGCATGTGATTGTGAGCTGCTAGCTCGATCACTAATGTGTGCTTGCGGATAATTCTCCCAGATTAATGCATGCGGATGTCAGGCAGAGTCCTCTGAGCCTCGTCAGGGCTGTGACTGTGCACCCAGTTGGGTTTGCTTCACTTGTCAGTAGGTCTGTGGTGTTGATTTTTACGGCAGCTGCTGTGTTGGTACACAAGAGCGCTTGGAACAGAAAGCCCGCGCTTCTTTCTCACATCTGCTGCCAGCTGGACAGGTTCCTCAGGTGATAAAAGCAGACTTTCTCTCAAAGGGTTTTGCTTGATTGGCAGCTCCGGTATAAACAGTAGAAGATGAGTTCAAAGTCTTCTTGGCTGAACTAAACCCACAGATAAGGACTGAGAGTGTGATGGTTCACGCAACTGCTTCCCCCAAAACACTCTCCAAAGTTATGTCATACTTGGACAACATGCTGCTTCCCAGTGAGAATTTTAAGTTTTGGCAGGTACTAAAGCAAATAACACAGATCCAAATATTGTGGTAGCTCTTCCATAACCGTAATCCCTACCTCATTTTAAAGGCACAGGATGGGACATTTTGCAGAGCTAAGTGGAGTTGGGGATCCTAAACCTATTTGTACCACTGACTTGCAGTGCTGTTTTGCCTTCTGTAACACCAAGCAAGCGCAGCTGATCTTGTTGCAAGACAGGGAGATGAGGATGGTCCCTGCTGGCCTTGTTTGCAAGCAGGCCACAATTGTTGACCAAGGGAACAGCGTGTCTGGTGAAGAGTTGAGTGTGTGCAGTGGGACTGGCATAGGGGACAGTTGTCTGTGGAGAAGGTTAATGGTTGGAAATGCAGGTGTGAAACCAGCAAAGAAAGCAAAGGACAGTTTGTGGGGATGGCCTGGTCAGAAGGGATGCTGTGCTTTGTTTCTGACACAGCAGTAGTTTGTGCAGTCTTGAGTACCTGCCCCATTAGCACTGTAAAGCAGTGCTGCCTTTTGGGCACAAACAGGATGGAAACAGTCCAAGAAGCAGCTGCAGTAGACAATAAAAAATATCTGCCAGCATGCCTGAAATTGGGGTCTCCTCAAGGCAGGTCTCATAAGCTCTTGGAGGTCTGTTTCACACCCAAGATAGCTCGGCTGCCTTAGAAGGCATAAAATCAGCAGGATGGCTTCTGTGGTAGTGTTGGAAACATAAAGGTTTAATAAAAGCCAAAGTAACAAACTCTTTACAGAGAAAAACTTGAGACAGGTGCAAGAGGTTCTTGCTCCTGGTAAAACACCTCACAAAAGCCATTTGTTTCTTTCTCTTCTTTTTCTAGTAAGTTGCTCAGGTGGAACTTTTTGGCTCCTGTCCAACTGGCTATCCTTAAGTTTGAGGTGAAGTCCCCCAGGTCCTATGAGGTGTCTTTTCTGATTGAGGAGAGAAACTTCTGGGCTTATTTCCTCTTTAAGGGGACAAAGGAGAGTTTTGTCACTCCTTCCACAGGGAGCACATTCCTATGCATGCCCAGCCCAAGGCTACAATCACTATCAGCACTATCTAAACACGCTTTTTCCTGTGTTTTCACCAGATTTCCCTCTACGGCTTACAGTGAAAGGTGGTGGCGGTGGATGTTGGGTCTCGGCTCCTTCAGTCATCTGCCGCTCACCCCAGCAGCGCAGACACCCACGAACCGACCATCCTCTTTGTGCTGCCTTCTGCAGAGCTCCCGCCATGGTCAACGAGGCCCAGCAGAGCTGCAGCGGCAGCTCCAGCTCCAGGTCGGATGGCGGCAGCAGCAGCGGCAGCGAGAGCTCCAAGGACAGCTCGCGGTGCTCCACGCCCGTGCTGGACGCCGAGCGGCACGAGCGGCTGCGGGACAAGATGCGCCGCCGGCAGGACGCCGGCGACAAGTGGTTCTCCCTCGAGTTCTTCCCTCCACGCACGGCCAATGCTGCTGTCAATCTCATCTCCAGGCGAGTGCTGCGCGGTACGAGAGGGGAGGTGCCCGTGGTGGAGGGGCAGGGAAGCAGCTGGCTAACAGAGGCAGGCTCTGCTCCATGCTCTGTCTCCCCTTCCAGGTGACGAAGCAGGTAGTGGGGCTGTGCTTTCCTGCTGAGGAGGGTAATGGACACCAAGTAACGTGTCTTCCTTGGAGGCCCTGAAGAGTTAAGTGTCACGGTGGGATTGCTGAGGGGGCCAGGTTGTTTCCCCACTCCCATGCCCTGGGAAGATGGAGTAAGCCCAATGTCACGTTCTGGGTCTGAAGCACGATGCTGGGGCAGAAAAGGACCTCGTAAAAGCAGAAATCTGTTTCAGAGATTTTGAAACTCTGTCTTGATGGACAGAGTTGCAAAATCTCTGAAACACATTCCCATTTCCTTTCAATATTCATCCAGCCACCATGGTTTGTGCCTCTGTGCTACAGTTTTAGCCTCTGACACAGGTATCCACATCTGTGTGCTAAATAAAAGCTGATAGGTCACAGCAGAGCTAGGAGTTATTCTGGAGCCCCAGGAGCCACCATGGACGTACCTGGTGGAGAAAAGAGTATTTCATAATTCTTTTTATAATTGCCATATGTTGAACAGAAGGGCCTGTTCCACCTTGGAGCAGGCGAGAGACAAGTTGGGGAAGCCCTGTGGCCTCTACAGTTCAAGCTGGCAACAGAGGGGGCTGCAGCATAGTCTTCTGTCTCAAAAGGAAAGGGACTTGCATTGCTGTCTGTCAGAAGCTATCAGAGCATGCAGGGAGAGAGTCTGTTGTACAGAGAACACCTCCATTGCCTCTTCTATGAAATTGTAAGGATGGCTTTCCTTATTTACATCAGCCACTTGCTAAACTCTTGGTGCAGCACTTTAGTGGTCTATCCTGTTGCTATCATCCAAGCTCTCTCTGCCTGCTGCTGGCATTCTAGTGAGCAGGATACTCAAGGCACAGGGAGGGGATTTGGCTGTCTGCTGTAGGCTAACTCAGCTTTAAACCCCACAGGTTTGACCACATGGGAGCAGGTGGCCCCCTCTTCATTGATGTGACGTGGCACCCTGCAGGGGACCCAGGGTCTGACAAGGAGACCTCTTCCATGATTATTGCTTACACTGCAGTGAACTACTGTGGCCTGGAGACCATCCTGCACATGACCTGCTGCAGCCAGAGCAAGGATGACATCACAGGGCACCTGCAGAAGGCCAAGAGGCTCGGGCTGAAGAACATCATGGCCCTGCGTGGAGGTGAATCCTTCTGTCCTGGGATGTTAGTGCAGAGGTTGTGCTGCTGTGTCCAATTCCAGAGTAAAACCAAAAAATATTTGGGGGCTCCTTCTGCAGGAATTAAATGCTGAGACTGTTTTACCTGAGCCCTTTGTTAGCAGTGCCTCCAGCTCGAGGGCAGACAAAACCAGTCCATAGGTAAAACTGCAGATTTGGGAGCTCACCTGTCTTCCTTTTGGTGCCAGATTTTTACAGAACTACCAGATCTGAGTTCAGCAAACAGACCTGTGGATTTGTTCTCTTTTCAGATCCTGCTGGTGAGGAATGGGAGGAAGAAGTGGATGGTTTCAACTACGCTGTTGATCTGGTTAAGCACATTCGCAATGAATTTGATGATTACTTCGACATCTGTGTGGCAGGTAAATGCCTTCTATTGCAGACTGTGCAGGGTCTGAGACAGGGAAATCAGCTCAGCAGTCCCTCCCTGGACCTGAGCTGTGACAGGATAATCAGATTGGATACTTCCTAATTTCTGCATGTTGTCCTGACCACCATTTTTCATTTTTTTTCCTCCCTTTTCTCCAAAGGCTACCCCAAGGGTCATCCTGAAGCTGAGAGCTATGAGGCAGACCTGAGGCACCTGAAGGAGAAAGTCTATGCAGGAGCAGATTTCATCATTACACAGCTTTTCTTCCGACCAGAAACCTTTCTCAAGTTCATGAAGGATTGTCAAGCCATTGGCATTACCTGCCCCATTATTCCTGGCATCTTCCCTATACAGGTGAAATCCAGTAATTTGGATTTAGGGAGGGAATAAGGATTTGGGATGTTAGGTATTTGTAGGTTGGGGCCTGAGAGAGGTCTGTAAATATCCTCCACAAAATTTTAGGGAAGAGAGACTGCTGAATGTAATAAATCTGTTGGTGGTAGGCCAAATTAAACTCTTGGGCTGCTAATAACAAGCTGAAAAGGTTTGTTGTGCCCATATGGCAAAAAGGGATGTAAAGGATAATGGCCTGCAAGTCCTGAGTATCTGGGCTCAGGCAAGGATGTGGGAACAAATACCTAAAGTGACTGTGTTACCATCCTAGAGATGAGGCCTGGGAGTTGATTCCAGGAGCCCCAGTTCTAAATCTCCTGCCACAAAAATCGAGATAAAGCACCTGTGTTAGTGGGATGGCAAAAAAGGCTCTTGGAAAAACGATAATCTGCGTTCTCATCCAGGGCTACCACTCCCTGCGCCAGCTGGTGAAGCTCTCCAAGCTGGAAGTGCCCCAGGAAATCAAGGATGTGATTGAGCCCATCAAGGACAACGATGCAGCCATCAGGAACTACGGGGTGGAGCTGGCAGTGTCCATGTGCCGGGAGCTGCTGGACAGTGGGATGGTGCACGGGCTCCACTTCTACACCCTCAACCGCGAGGTGGCCACCACCGAGGTGCTGAAGCGCCTGGGCATGTGGAATGAGGACCCCAGGTGAGCAGAATGCCTTGGATTCTGTTAGTTCCACTTGTCTGTCCGTCTGTCCATCCCTCCCGTCTGCTGAAGGTACAAATAATGGATGGGTGTCACCGTGATGCTTCCTGAAAAATCCCTTCACCGGGATTTTTCTTCTGAGAAGCCTTAGAAAAGAAATGTAAACAGTAATTATGTGATTGTTTGGAGGTTGCTTACCAACAGGTGCATCTTTGATTGGTTCCATGTGAATTGTTTTTAATTAACGGCCAATCACAGCCAGCTGTGCTGGACTCTGAGTCTGTCATGGGTTTTTATTATTATTATTATTCTTGTTGAACCTTCTGATGTCTCCTTTCTCTTTCTTTAGTATAGTTTTAGTATATATTTTTCATATAGTATTAATATAGTCAGCAGAGGAGCTGTGTTAACATCTGCTCATCCCCTGCAGGCGGCCTCTGCCCTGGGCAGTCAGTGCTCACCCCAAGAGGAGAGTGGAGGATGTTAGGCCAATCTTCTGGGCCTCCAGGCCAAAGAGCTACATCTACAGAACCCAGGAGTGGGATGACTTCCCCAATGGCCGATGGTAAGCTGGCACCTGCTCTGGAGGTCCCAGTTGTGGGTTTCTCTGGGTCTGGACTGAAGGCATTGAGACGGCAGTTCGTGTTCACACTCAGGTGTTTATTATTTCTTATCAGTAAAAGTCTGACTACTGTGAGTTCAGCAGCTTTTCATTAGAAGGCACAAAATGGCCAACAATCTGTTGGTACAAGGGCTTTTAAGACTAAACTGTCCAATTAAGAGCTGACACCTGGATTATTTTCCCTTTTCACCCAATAACTGATCCCAAAGAGCTGCAATGGGGACTTTTCTGCCAATTACAAAATGCCACCCAAACCCATGGAGAAGGAAGAAGAAGAAGCATGGAGAAGAAACCCAGGATGACACCCTGTGCCCTCCATCTTGCTGTCATCCACAACACACTAAAAATCCCAAAACCTCAATTTCTCACCAAGTGATAGACCTACACTGCTCTCTATAATCTATTTCACACCCTTGTGGATTGTAGTCCAGTCTGGAGTTTATAAAACTTTCTCCATGAATGAGGGTCAGAGTCAGTCACCCCAGAGCAGACACAGAAATATTCCCAGTGCCCTGGGTTTCCACAAGGTGCAGGAAGGCAGAGCTGTGGTAGGAAAGCCCCTGGGCACACCTGAGGTAGCTTTACAAAGTGGTTCCCTGTTGCTTGGATTTGAGTGAGGTGAGGTGAATAGCACCAAGATTTTGGGACTTTTTGTGTCAAGGTGGGTTTTGTTGTATACTTCTCTTGCTGCTTGGCTCTCTTCCTGCATCACCAAACCAGCTCATTTTCCTCAGTAACTTCAGGTCCTCTTCCCTTCCAGGGGTAACTCCTCCTCTCCAGCTTTTGGGGAACTGAAGGACTATTACCTCTTCTATCTGAAGAGCAAGTCTCCCCGTGAGGAGCTTCTGAAGATGTGGGGAGAAGAACTGACTAGTGAGGAAAGTGTCTTTGAGGTGTTCACATGTTACATCACTGGAGAACCCAACAAGAATGGGTACAAGGTGAGAGGCCAGGAAGGGATGGTCAGTGGGCCACAAACAATAATGCATATTTCCTCTTGTTCTTGGTACCACATTGTTTTTCTAAAGAACTAGCACTTCTCTATCCAAAAGGATTTCCTGGTACAGTGGTTGAAGGGGGTCCAGCAGCCAGAGCTAAAGCTCAGCATAAAAGAGTATACAGGACCAGTATTGATTGAGTTCAGCACTCTTAGAGTTGTGCATATCCTAACCTTGAACCAAACCTGGGAGTTCTCTCCTGAAGCAGCCGTGTTTGAGACTGTTAAGGCACTGCTGAGTTACCTCAACACCCAGATGGAAATCCAAGGGTTGTTACATCCATTGTGAGAATCCTTTCTCCTCATGGCAGGTCACGTGTATGCCTTGGAATGACGACCCTCTTGCTACTGAAACCAACCTCCTGAAGGACCAGCTGGAGAAGGTCAACAGACGAGGAATCCTGACCATCAACTCCCAGCCAAACATCAATGGCAAACCATCCACAGACCCCATTGTGGGCTGGGGGCCCAGTGGAGGTTATGTTTTCCAAAAGGTGCTGTATTTCTCTGGGCTAGGCAAAAGAGTTTCACTGCTTTGGTCTCTGTTAGGCTGGGAGCTCCCATCCTTACAGCCACATAATCTTTCTGCACTTTATTGCATTCTTGGTGAGATAAGGCAAACTCCTTTGGTGTCTTAAGAGCCATAATGCCATTTCTATGGCTATTTCCCCCCACTTCAAAACATCTATTGAACATCTGTAGAGTTTCATGGTTTTATTCTTAGCAAGAAATGATTGGTAACTTATTTCTAGAGCAGGCTGTGACATTTTATATATATACACATGTGCCTGCCCCCTGCATCTGATGCAGTGATGCACGAAGCACCCAGATTTTTCACACAATGGGAATCAATGAGGTAGTATCTCTAGCACCCAGCATCTCATGGTGATAAATAGGTATTTAAAAATTTCCTCTGTCCTTCTGTATGTCAGAGGTCTCCAGAGTTGCCCCCCAGCCCATGCACTGTGCTGTTTAGACTGGTCATGTTCCTTCCCTGGCCTGCAGTCATGCCTGCCTCCCCCTGTCAGGCATTTCAGGCCCTAGGAGGGCTGTGACAGGAATATCCCATCAAGGTAAATGCCAGGCAAGTAGCTCCAACTGGAAGACAAAGCATCCTTGTTCAAAAGGGATGCAAACCAGTAAAACCAGAGGCCAGCAGATGGCAAATGCATTTATGTTTTCAAAGGAAGAAATTCCCCTGAGGTGAGGGAAATCCATCATCTCCCGCAATTGCCAGGAAATGGGGGCAGGGGATGCAGTTGTTGGGAGCAGCCAAGCACAGACTTTGGTTATATAAGCACACGGGGAGAATTGGGAACAAAAGATGAGGACAGGGAGTGGTGGTGCTTGGGAGAGGCCAGCTGAGACCCCAGAGTTCTGCTCTCACCAGGCTGGGCTGCCTTGGCCAGACACTGCTGGAAAATGAAGATTAAGCTCAGGCTTCTTCCAAGCTTCCTCATGCAGCAGTTGTGGTAACACTGGAGTTTGTTCCTGCTCCTGGACTTACCTGGATGCAAAACAGGCAGCATGTAGCTTTCTTCAGTGCACTGTTCTGGGCTGTTCCCTCTGCTCTCCCCAGTTATTTTTCCCCTAGCTCACTTACTATAGAGGCTCGAGCAAGAGTAAATCAGTATGTGTTTCTGGGGATGAACATACAACCCCAGACTCTACAAATGCCACTGTTTACCTGTGTGTGTCCAGTTCTGTTGTGATTTAAGGTTCTGATTCTCTTCCCCTTTCTCCATCCCTCCCTGCAGGCATACCTAGAGTTCTTCACCTCCAGTGAAATTGTCAGGGCACTGCTCAAAGTGCTGAGGAAGTACGAGTTGAGAGTGAACTACCATATTGTCAATGTCAAGGTAAGGCCACTGTTCACAGGACACTTTCCTTTCACCACCCTGGGAGAGACACAAATACCAAATACTCAGACATGAGGCTGATGAAGGGAAGGGAAAGTAAAGCACTTCAGCTGTGGTGTGCAGCAGCTGGTCCCTAAACAAGGAGAGGGTAAATACACTTTTTCCAACTAACTCAGTCCCTTCTCCAGCAGTTGCTTCAGAAAGGTTTTCCTTCCATTGTCAGGGTGAGAATATCACCAATGCTCCAGATCTGCAACCCAATGCTGTCACCTGGGGCATCTTCCCAGGCAGGGAGATCATCCAGCCCACTGTAGTGGATCCTGTGAGCTTCCTCTCCTGGAAGGTGAGTCCTGCCTTCTGTTGCATACATTGCTGTGATGCCCTGGAAATTCAGTGTCTGATTTAGTTTTAGTTTCTGGCACTCCTCCCTCCAGTTGAGGGCTGTTGCTATATTGGCTTGCAGAGGTCTTGCTCCTCCTGCTCCCTCAGCTCCAGCAAGAGCTGCTGCCAGACACAAAGCACCCAACAAACGGGGACTGAGAGCTGCTACTGTTACTGTACTGTAAATTCTGATAATTTTCCCCTCTGGTAATTTTCCTGTGCCAGAAATGCTGGCAGGGGAACAGAAACTCTCCTGTCAGCTGTGCCTATGCAAGGGGATTCTATCAGCAGTTACCAAACTGGAAAAGAAAGTGGCCAGTGGCTCTTCCTCCCCTCTTGCACATACAGGGGCAGCAGTGAGCCATCCATTGTACTGCAGTGTGTCTCCTGACTGGAAAGCATAAGGCTCCTTGCTCAGCTCCGAGCATTTTTACTGTGAAGAAACAAGCCACAGTCTGGCCAGTGATGTGTAACACGTGTACCTAAATTAAGTAACATGAAGCTGTCTCACAGCTGCCCGTGTTTGTTGTTCCTGTGGCAGGATGAGGCCTTTGCACTGTGGATCGAGCAGTGGGCCAAGCTCTATGAAGAGGAATCTCCCTCCCGCATGATCATCCAGTACATCCATGACAATTACTACTTGGTCAACCTGGTGGACAATGACTTCCCACTAGAAAACTGCCTCTGGCAGGTCGTGGAGGATACCTTTGAGCTGTTGAACTCTCCAACTCAGCAGTGAAAATTCTTCTCCTAATCTCTTACTTCCTCCTTCCATCCACTGACTGGGGAATGCAGCAGCTCCTGTGTGACAATGAACACACTCCCACACCGTGAGCAGGGTGGTGCTCTCATCTACCCACCCTTAGTGCTCCTCTGTTCCCACACAAAGGCTGCCTGAGCCATTCTCACTGAACACTAGCCAGAACTGCCTGAACCTCTGAGCCGAGGCTCCAGACTAAGCCCAAAGGCCGGGGTCTGCAGGATGAAGAGCTGCTAATCATGGTTAAGCTAATTACAGTAACTGAAGAACACCAGATTCTGGTAACTTTCCCCTCTGGTAACTTTCCTGTGCCAGAAATGCTGGCAGGGGAACAGAAACACTCCTGTCAGCTGTACCTGTGCAAGGGGATTATAGCAACAGTTACCAGCCTGGAAAAGAAGGTCAAATTGCTTTTATATTGCACTCTTAAAAAATATATTTCACAGTTGATCATCAGGCACTTTTGCACTCACTCCAGAAGAAGGTTCGAATTTTCTTCCTAACTTTTCTCTTTGTATTGTATTTCCTGTTTTCTTTTTAATAGGACTATGGGAATTTCCATTTGGATATGACTAAGTAGGAATCATACTATTTCCTAGATTACATACAATAAAATACATGCATACAAATGTCTCTTTTATTAGGCCATGTTCTATAGCAGAGACTCATGTTGTTTGCTAATTAATCACCTGGCACAAGGGAAAGCTTTAAGAAAATCAATTGTTTCTGAGGCAGTTCTGCCTTCACTTTCAGTGCATGTCCTGAGTATGGCCCAAGTTCCACGGTAGAGTGGAGAAAGTGTAAATCCTAGAATTTACCAAAAGTAACCAGCTACACTATTGAGCTCAATCCTGCAAGCTCAGGTATTCTTTTCAGGAAAAGATAGTTTATCTTTCCTGAGCTAAGCTTATCTTTCCTGACCTAATGCCTCTTAACAGCCTCAGGCCCCAAGGCGTTGGAATAAGGGGTTGGGGAAGCTACTGCGGCTGCTTTGTGTACTTAACAATCCTGCAAAGCTGCCACGGGCTAGGAAAACTACCTTGGAGCAGTTCCCAGTGGGATTTCAAGATCCCTGCCATGCTGTGAGCATCTCTTTCAAACAAGCAAGGAAGAAAAGCCTTTTCCAGATTGTTCAGACCCTCTTGTTACAGCTGTCTGAGAGCAGGCTCATATATCCAGGGTAATTACAAGGCATCAATCATAGAGGCAAGTAATGGGAAGGCTGGGGATCAGACACGCCTGTCTGGCCTCGGCAAAGCTTTTGGTGCTCAGCTGTTCCCAGCAGGTTTCTTCATACCTTGCCCATTCAGCACAGAAATGAAGCAGCAGGAAGCAGTCAGGAGGTTGGCCACCCACTGAAAGGCTTAATGAAGAGCTGATGGACCTAGACAGGGGGAGGAGGTGGGAGCCATGTGGAAATCTGCCCCCCCACCTCCAGGGGAAAAGCCAAATCTAAAAATAAAGAGCTGTGTTTGCACCTACCCAAGCCAGACTTTGAAATCAAAAGGATTCAGCACTCACAAACTCCTGCTCATCTCTAAGGCTGTATTTGCATACTCCCCCCTTGACACCAAGCTCCTGAACAGGGAAAAAACACTGAGTAAAAGGAAAGCCTAGAAGGTATTTTTGCTCTTTAATCAGAACTCCAGCAACAGCATGGTCCTGAGAAGAAGAGAATGCAACCTCACAACTGTAAGTAACTTCTCTGTTTGTGTTGCTAAGGAGGTAAGATACAAGTCCTTTAAAGAGGACCTTTCACTAGGTACAATCCTGGTTGTTCTTTGGCTGTCATCCTTCTGGCTGGCAGCACTGCTTTTATTGTAGGAGCAGAGAGTTCTTTTTTGGCAGCACAGGACCACCTCTTTGTTGTGACAGGAGCTGGATCCTCCACGTGTCCTGAACGGAGCAGCAGCTGCAGGCAGGCCCCTGCATTCAGCGGGATCCTTTGTCCTTACACTGGAATGCTGTGAGCTGCCACCACCTCCCAAAGGCCTGAAAGAGCAAAGTGTACAAATCAAACACTCGGGTCACCCTTGAGGGGCTGCAGCCATTCTTACAGAAACCCCTAAACACAGCTTTCCTAGCAATGGCTCTGCCAGCTGCCTTACCCTTCACTCAAAACCCTTCCCTGTCTCTCCTGGAGCCAATATGGGGCCTGCAGAGTACAAATCAATGTGACAGAAGAAAGACCAATGCCCTCTGATTTCAGTACCTGCTCCTGTCTCCTTAGAGGAGGCCCTAATCCTGCATGAATCTTTGGGATGCAGGCAGAGGAGCAACTGGATATGAGTTCTAAGGCTTTGCCTGCTCGCTCAAATTCATAAATTCATAGTGATTTGCTTGCCCCTGGGTGCAAGTCAGCACAGTCCTCCTGCACCAATGTGGAGCCTCTTTCCTCCCTGAGTGGGGTCTCAAGAGGCAGGGGATTAGGGGATTAACACCACTAATAACAGCAGGGAGGGGGGCACATGTCAGGGAAATTGACTCCTGACACAAAGCTTTGAAAAACACCCATAGATGAACCCATGTAAAGCTGGAAGCTTTTTTTCTTTTTTTACTGGCAAGTCCAATTCCCTGATGTATTCAACTTCTCCCCAAGCAAGTGCATTGTGCAGGGAGAGAGATGCAGGGAACACCAGTTGTCCCTTTGGGGTGCTTTTTGTATCACTGAGGTCCACTGAATTGAAGAAGGCATAAATGCTTACCTGAGACAGGAGGCTCCTGGCTTCCTGCTCCAGAAGATTCTGCACCACACAGCTTTGCAAGTATCTTTGTCTCCACACCCTCCAGGCCTTTTCCATCAGCTGCTGCTGGTGCTGCCAGGAAAAGAGGCAGCACACAGATTAACTGGGCTCTGGCAGGCAAATGACCTCACTTCCCTCCAGTCCCACCTTGCTCCAGCTGCTTTCCTGAGTCCCTCTTAAAAGACTTTGCACTGGTAACAAACAGAGAGGACAAATAACAGAACTCTTGCTGAGCTGCTCTCTCCAGCACAATGTGGGCAAGTTCCAGTAACCCTGGGGAGAGGACAATGCCCCACTGTGCCCCAGTTAGTGTGAGCTATGGATTTGCTCACACTACACAGGCATCATCCTGTTACCTGGGCAGGCCAGAGCACAGCTCACACAGCTAATGCCCAGGAACCTGGCAGAACATGGCTATGAACAGAGGGGGAAATGCCAAATGACAGCTCTTCATAAACTGTGGGCACCAGCGGGATGTATCAGGAGCACAGATGAGGACAAAGATCATAATAACTGCTGTGAAGTTTTGCACAGTCTACATTCAATCTAGACAAGTCCTGTTTCAGCTTCCCATCTGTAAAGGGCAAAGCACAACTAAATCTGTGGATATGCCAGTCTGTCAAGCTGACACTCCAAAAAGAACACTGGAAAAACCAGCCACAGCAGTAAACCAGGATTTTTGTTGCCTACTGGTATTTGTTAAACCCCCAGGTCTCATCTCCCAGGATGTATGGGAGGCTACAGGCAGAGCAGGCTTGCCCAGTAACACCCATCACTGCCACCCCAGTGGCACCAGACACTCACCAGCACCTGAGCCAGCATCACCACCCTGCTGGCTTCCCTCCACTGGTGCCACCCCCTTGCCAGGCAGAGCAGTTTCCTGTCGTGCTGGCACCGGTGCAGTACCACTGTGTGATGCCACTTCTTCAGGTATCTCCTCCTGCAGGCAAAAGAAGCAAATCAGCTTTACCAGCCATACTGGGGAGCCCTTCCCTGATGGTATTGATTTATTAAAAATATGGATATTGATCTAGTACCGATATCCAACTGTGACAGACAAAGACTCTCTAACAGTTTAAAGTTAGAAGGTGTGTGTTTATTGTGGGATAGCTCCCAAATTCACATCTCAATTTACAGGTGATTACAGAGTCCTTTTATCTATACAGGTATTGAATGCCCAAAATACAAATGCATATTCATAACTTCGGTACCTGCTTCGTATGGTAATTAGTTCAAACACTATTAACCATGCATAGTTTGTTCCTTGAAATGGTTTGGTCATCCCTTTCATGGGGAGGGGTCCCAAAATGAGGAAGTAAATGAAGTCATCCTCCTTCTGACCTTTCTACCTTTTCAACGCAAATATGACAAATGAACCCGTGGTAGAACTCCCATTCCTGTCTTCAATTGGTTTCAGAGGAGGCCACAATTGTCTGATGTTCCTAAAAGCTATTTATCAGTTTCTATATTCTTCATTATAAACCCAGCTAACCAAACATTATGTTGACAAGCAATCAATTATTAGTTAACTACTAACTCTCAACTTCATCAAGGCCTACCCATTTATTTTGATTATCTCTAACTAAAACCTCAGCTCCTCTAAAATCCCTAAATTCCTTAAAGTTTATGTCTCAGTATCAGCAAGAGGAAGCCCAGAGCCCTGCACTCCACTTACCCAAGCCACTTCTTAGCCCACTCTTCCAAGTCCACCCCTGCTGTGTTCTCCTGGATCCTTGCATGAGCATGAGAGGGTCCTACCACATCAGGTCTCTCCAGCAACCTCTCAGCCCTGTTTTGGCTCCTGTAGATCACCAGCCAGCGTTGAATGGCACTGGGAAAATGTCCAGTTGGTGCTGAATCTTCTTCTCTGCCTCTTCTGCTTTCTAAGAAACAAAAGAGGTATCACACAGGAGCTAACCTTGGAGAGGGACACATCAGAGCTGCCATGAGCCCTTAGTCCTTCAACTCCTGAACACAGAAGAAATCAACTGAGTTTGATTGCCATGAGCTCCTGCTCCACAGAGGAATCCTGTGGCCATGATATTTTCTGAAAAATCCTTTCCTTAGGATTTTTTCTCCTGAGAAGCTCAGAAGCCTCAGGCACAAAATGTAAACATTGATTATCTGCTGCTGTGGAATGCAACAGGTGCATCTGTGATTGGTCTGATGGAGTTGTTTCTAATTAATGGCCAATCCCAGTCAGCTGGATCAGACAGAGAGTCTGAGCCACAAGCCTTTGTTATTCATTCTTTCTTTTCCTATTCTTATCTAGCCTTCTGATGAAATCCTTTCTTCTATTCTTTTAGTATAGATATAATATAATATAATATAATATAATATAATATAATATAATATAATATAATATAATATAATATAATATAATATAATATAATATAATATAATATAATATAATATAATATAATATAATATAAGTAATATAAGTAATAAAATAATAAATCAAGCCTTCTGAAACATGGAGTCAGATCCTCATCTCTTCCCTCATCCTTGGACCCATGTGAACACGGTCACAGAATCCCAGTCATTAAGCTGGTAAACACCAATCCCCTTTCCCTCACACTCCCCACACGGGTCTGTGAAAGGAAGAGAGGAGGGAAAATCTTACTGGTGGGCCAAGAGAGAGCCATCTTTCTGCTTTTCCTGACACCTATGAGGGTGCTGTGCTGCCGTAAGCACTGGGAAAAGGCAGCTGCTCTGGTCCAGTAGTTGCAGGCCTGCAAAGAGGAATAACACAGCTGCAGCCAAGAGTAAACACAATGCACACAGCACTCACACAGCCCAGAGACAGGCTCACAGCTCTGCAGGCAGCTTAATGTGCTAGACCCCAGGCTGGAAACTGCACAGATGAGATCCCAGCAGGACTGACTCAGCCCTTCCAAATCAATGGACTTCTTTGTAGTTTGCTAGCTGTGAGTCTTTTGAAAAAAGCTGTATCTCTGGCAACTCACTCTGCTCTGCAGGGACAGTGATTATCCCATCTTATCTTTGAGCAGAGAGGAAGGAGTGCTCTCATCTCTCTGGTCAAAATGTCCCCTTTCCTTATTGCTGTGCTCCATATGGTTGCTGCAATCAGTGCCAGATTATGGTGATGAAGTTGTGTGCACAGTCGGTGAAGAATCTCACAGCAGGGACTAAGCAGTCACCACAAATCAAACCAGGTTTTTATGCAAGCCTTGTCACACTACCTCAGTGCCTCATGACTCACTGAGTTAATAATAGCTGTCTCATAGGGACCTTTATCTTCCCATACTTAGGGAGCTTGATCTTCTCTTACTTGTTTGACAGTGGTCACAGATCCCAGGCGCAGGGCTCGCTGTCCTCTCGCAGCCACTCGCCAGCGGTGACAGGCTTTACCTGGAGAGGGCTCCTGCCACTTGTGCTTTCTCCCTCCTGGCACCTGTTCAGCTCTCCAGAGTTTGTCCCTCCACTTAATAAAGCTCCCAACCAGCAGTCGGTGCTCTCTGACCCTTTTAAAATAAGAGAGGGCTTCACGCTGCCTTAGGTGACATGCAGTGACCTGGGCCCAAGTGACAAGGCACCTGAAAAACAGTTCCAAGCACAGAAAGGAAGCAGATGCCTAAAGCAACAATTCCATGTCAAACCAAATTTCACCCTCTCACCTGCCCTGCAGTATCCAACATACATGGCCAAAGCAAGACAAAGAGCATTCAACAAAGAAAAAATCCTGTTCCTATTACTGCTGCAATAAAGATTCATGCATTGGCCTCTATGCTACGTGTGTTTTCCCAGTGCCTTATCTCTGGGAGCTGCAAGTTCACACTCTTCAAATATCTTCCTGCTGAAAACCTGCCCTCATTTTACTTCAAGTTCCCAGCACCTGTCACCTACTCAAGAGACTCTGCTTCCCTCTGGCCATTTTAGCATTTCCTCCTATTCAAAGGCCTCTGCAAACTGAATCCAAACTTATACTATGCTTTTTCTTTGCCTACAAAACAAATTCCTTTCCAAGGCTGCCTTGCCAGTACACATACTTGGTCCCCCACACACACTAAAAAAATAAAAATTAATTAGCCAGTCTTCAGTCTATCTCTGTGTTACCAGCTGACCAGAAAGATGGTGCTGGATGAAGGCTTTTTCATTTTTCCATTATAGGATGAGAGTAAAACTGTTAAAATTTCCTTCAGCGTGGAACCCAGCAGATTCCTGAAGCCCGCTTGCAGCATTTATGACAGCCACTTGCTGTCAAGATTCAGATTTTGTTTCTTGGCTGTCACAAACTAAAGCCCTGTGTATGTGGGATGTACAACTAGAATCTTTGCAAAGACGATTTTATTCCAAAAAATCAACAACTTCAGGAGTTGCTATAATCAGCACTGTAAATCTGCACCCACAACAATCTCTCTGTATCTCACAGGCTGATGCACAGGAGGCCAGTCTTCCTCTGCAAGCAGAGAATGAAATCTGCTTTTAATTCTGGTTTATCTTTTTGGTTCCTTGTTCCATTTGGACCTTCATTATAAAATCACCCCATTGCACCATAGGGCAGAGGTGTGAATATTCTGTGCCTGGAAGGCTTTCTGGAAGATCAAGAGAAGCTGTTCCAGGTTATCCCAACACAAAAAATGCCCCCTCAAAAGAGAGAGCTCATCCAAGTGAGAAATTAGAAGCACTCTCATCAAAGGAGACTCAGAAGGAAAAGATTAATGGTGGAGACACACTCAACAGGAAGGAGCAACATTAAGGGCTTATCCTAAAAACAATTCCCACGAGGGAGCCACACAGATAGATTTGCAGAGGAAAATGCAATTAGGAGGGGTAAGTGCAGGGTCTAAACATCACAGCCACCAAAGTTTTAGTGGGATTTTAGTTGCCCTTTCCTCTGCAGATCTTTGTGTCCTCTCAGTCTGAACCTGCAATTGAAAAGAAAAACTTATAGGGCCAAACTTGCACTTCTCATACCTTAAAATGAACCCTTGGCATAAATAATCTTATTCATTCTTATCCTCCTGAATTATTTCCTGGTTTACTACAGCTGGACACTTCTCTGCACTTCAGGCAGGCTCTGGCCTCATACAACATAAACTACAAACAAAACTGTTTCAAATAAGAAGACCACTGAACACAGTTAAGAGAGAAAAAAATTTAAATTCTTGTGGTTTTGGGATCTGTCAACATAACATAAGACTCAAAGATAGACTACAGCTTCACCTGTATTGTAATAACACCAAGATGAGTTGAATATCATGGTTCTCCCTCCATAAGCTTTACACTGCTTTGCTGCAGGAACAAATCAATCTCAATTTTTCACATTAAAATAAAATCAACCCACTGTGTCAGAATCCTAAGACTAACTTTGTAAACATCAGATCTCTGCACGCTCTCTGTCCACTATTCCTTTAGGCAAATACTGAGGTGCAAATAAGGCTTTCAAAGTATAAACTGCACAAATTTGTTTGCATCTCTCCCTTGCTTAGTGGACAAATACCACCCTGCATAACTAAGACTGAATACAAGTTCTGGAAGGAAAAGAATTTTTGAATGGGAAAAATGAGGTGGGCTGTGAGGCTTTAGGTAAGAGACCCCTTAATAGAGACATCCTCAGAGAAGTGCTGCTACAGAAGCTCCATTTATACATGAGCTATCCACACTTTCAAAGGCAGGATAATACTACATAAATTGGATACTACTACATAAGTGGATACCACTACATAAATTGCTCTTCATGCACAGCTTCCCTTGGAAATGTTCTTAAAGAGCAAGAAACAAACCTGTGCAGGAGGAAACGTTCCCAGAACAAAACAGCATATTTCTGCTTCCTTGCTTGGTAATTCCATGTGTGCAGGACCAGCCTCTTCTTCTCCTGGCAGCTGTGCCAGGCCCATTGCTGCTGCAGTTCTCTCAGAGCACGCTTCCCTGTGAGAGAGCACACCTTCCTCAGTGAGCCCAGGGATTGTTCTTCCAGAGAAATAAGAGCAAAGAATACATCTCCTGCAAACACCAAATGGGACCAAACTTGCTAAGATTTCCTGTCCTCTCTTTAGCAGCTAAAGAGACTTTTCAATTCACCTTGTAGTTTTTTTGTCTGCAAGGCAGTCAGACCTTCTTTCAAATTTTCCCTGCAAGAGAGCATAGATTACTTCCACTCTTATCTGCAAGGCAGTTTTCCATTAAAAATTGGGAGTTTTTCTTCCCTGGCACAGGGCAAGTACTTAGAGCATATGGAATTCCTTGAGGGATCAAGATTGTTAAGATACACCCTGTTCCCAACCTGACTGCTTGGTCTGAGTAGACATGTTCAAACTTGGAATGCTGCATGGAAGCCCATTTAACTCCCCAGCTGCTAAAATACACTGCTTGAACACCCTTTTGTGCAGGTAGGAGTGTCAAAGGAGCATCTTCCTTAATATAAAGCACAACAGAACAGTAGGTCACGTGTCCTACTGACAGAATGCAGTGACAATGCACCTACTAACTCCTGGTATGTGCTTTTCCAGAGGAGCAGGGCACAGAATTCCAGCCAAAAGTGTGACTTTCTCCATCCCAACCATTCCCAGAGCTGCTCTCTTCTCTAGAGTCAAGTGAGGCAGTGGGATGGGGTCACTCACTTTGCCAGCAGGAGTGCCAATGCCACAGAGCATCAGCAGTCATCTGGTGAGCATGACACCTGAATCTCCGGTCAGCTTCCACTTTCTGGGCCAGTCTCCTTCTCCACAGGCTGAAAGCCATCTGGACACAATAAACTCCATGTTTTAGGGCTGCTGCTGCTTCTTGGTTCTTATTTTCCATGACCCAGTGGTGCCAGCTGAGAAAGGCTCTGAGAAGGACAAAGGTTGCTGCACTGATTGTAGGAACAACTCACAGAGATACACACCTTTGTAATGGAAAATTTAACAACAAACATACACACGAGGGAGTTTTGGAAACACATCTGACCTGTAAATATCCTTTCACCATTAAACATCAGGGGAAATGATGGACAGGACAAACTGTTCAGAGCTAGGTTTTCTGTCCTGGCTGTGCCAAGCCTGTTGTGCTCCTCAGCTTTGGAATCAGTAGAGAGCAAGGCCAGTTCAGTGGATAGGAAGTTACCAGGACTTGTTATCAGCAGAGCTGGGCTTCCTCTAATTTGTGAGGCATTCCATCAAACCAGAAATTACTGTGTTCCTACATAGTCATTTTGAAGCTGGAAAAACCCCAAAATAATGGGCTGCAAAATTCCCACTGAAGACAAAATAAAATAGCTAGAAGAAGAATTTTTTCCTTTTTTTAAAATTAAAGCAAGTGTAAAGCTTTCAAAACAGAGACCTTTAGGAAACTTCTGGAAAGCATGATCCCTACCGAGACAGCCGAACACGCCTGCAGTGCTGCTGGGCCTTGACATGGTGCTGAGTTTGAGCTGACCAGACCATGAAGCACCTCTGCAGGCAGTGCTGCTCTGCTTGCTGCCAGCAACTCCTCACTGAGCTGTCAGAGGTGTAATCCTGTAATCCAGAAAGGCAAAAAAGGGCCTTGAACTGCTGTTACATCAGTTACTCCACACAGCTCAGCTGTGTCTCCCTGCCACTGTCACTTGTGTGATTGCCCAGCTCCATCCCTCACCCATCCACCCCACATGAACAGCCAGACATGAGGGTCTAACACATCCTTTCCAAATCCCTGACATGCCCCACATGAACAGCCAGACATGAGGGTCTAACACATCCTTTTTAAACCCCTGACATGCCCCACATGAACAGCCAGACATGAGGGTCTAACACATCCTTTTTAAATCCCTGACACCTGCCCTACTTCCACTCAGCTGGGAGGGAAGAGTTACCCTGAGAAAAGCCTCAATCTCCCAAATCTTCTGTTTGAGAGAGAACAAAATAGCAGTGAGACCTCCCATATGCTGATATTGAAACCCAAAGGTTCTTTGCTAAATTTGAATATGCAAAAACACTCGTATATTTACATTTTACACACTTTCTAGCCTCACCTCTTCCCATGCAGAGTAACTGGTGAGAGGCTGGGAATTATTATCTGGACTCTGCAGCACTGAAGATTGGAACTGATTTCCCACAAACCAATTTCTTCTGCAAGACAAAAGTGTTGGGTGAGGAAGGAAAAAAGGAAGATCCCCTGGAAGGATTGTGTGACATGACATGAGGGATTATCCAGAAGGAAGGAATTCAGCCAGTTCAAACAAGGGTTACTCCTACCAGCATCCCAAAAAACCAGTCTCCAACTCACCCAGATGCAGGGCAGGAGCTCTGCAGGCAGAGCTCAGCTGGCAGCTCTGTGCACTGGTGGAATTGAAGGAAAGAACTGTGACATGACACAGGTGTGACATCCTCAGCAGCCACAGGGGAGGAGAAGCCATGCTGGCTGCTGTCACTAAGACTGCATTCCTGCAGGTATGAAGGGAGGAACATGCTGTGAGGCGAGTGTCCTCACAGTGGAAGAACCCAGCTAACAGCTCTGACCATGCCATTTATTCCTTTTTTTATCAAGGATTCAGGCAAATCCAAAATGCATCCAAAGGAATTCTAGGCTAGCCATGATACCTCTGGAGAGCAAACATGTAAGTGGTGGGAAAGTTATTTCTATACTAATAATTTCCATACTGAATCCAGAAATACATGTATTTCTATATTGAGAAAAGGGGAAATTAGCATGTGCACTGTCCCAGTGAGGAAGCTCTTTATATCTCATCCCTTCCACATTGCAGCCACAAACAGAAGCAACTGTACAAGGGAAACTCACTAGCTCAGCTTCCCACATCTCTAATTGATGAACCAGAAAAGGCACAGAGAGCATTGACTTTACCTTTAGATTTCATTTCAGCTTGAAGACCCCACAGATTCAGCACTAAATTTTAAGCACAGTTTGCTGATGACAATATCATGTTGAAGCAGAAATTTCCCCTGAAACATCCCAGCAATTTAATACCTCAGAGCAGTTTAGGTGTACCAAGACCTTCTCACCTTTTCCAATGAGCTTTGAGAGGTCAGAGTAGCTGGTGCACTGCTGTCAAAGCCAGATGATGTTGAGAGGTCCTCAGAAAACAGCATGGCAAGAGGTTCCTCATAGACAGCTCTGTGCAAGTGCTTAGAACTTTGTTCAATTGTCTTCAGCATGAGATACTTTTGGTGCCATAATTTCAGAGCTTTTCTGAGTTTACACTGCTCCAAAGCCTGAGAGAAAGAACTGAGACAGAAGATACTGAGACAGTGAAGTGAAAGAAGAACACCAGAGGGGGTGACTAGCACAGACATGATGGACAATAGACAGGGTAAAAGGGGCTCTGGCAAAAGGTTCAGAAAATCAAGTGGACACTACTGTGGGCAGGGCTCCAGGGACTGGTGGTTCTGCACTCACTCAGCCTTGTGGTGCTCACACAGCTTTTTTTTCCACAGCAGATATACTCTCTGCAGCTTCAGTTTTTGGCAGAAGTCATCAAAAGAATAGACTGTTTTCTCCAGAAACTGTTTCTCTCCCATCCATATCTGACATTCATGCCTCTTTGTCACATTCTTGTCAGTTGCTGAGCTCATAACTGCTCCTTAACCAGTTACATAAAGGAACAAGAGATTGTCTCAAGGCATTCCAACTCAGCCCAGCCCAACCCTCAAATTGCTTCTTTTCAGCAAGGTTTAAGAGTTTATGTTTGGTTTATGATGCAGAGCAACAAACCTCCCTGTGGCTTCACTGACACACCCAGAACCAGTCCTCTGCCCACCCTGGTTTGCTCACACCCTGTGTCATCTGACCCCCTGAGTTTTCAGGCTGTTTTCAGTGTACAAGAGGAGGAAGGAGCTTAAACACCTCTAAAGTTTGGATTCTGCACAGCCCCCAAGCTGCTCACCATAATGCTGCCTCCACTGCAGGAGGAAGAAGTTCAGCACTGCCTGTTTATCACCTCCTCTGACCTGCAGCATCCCAACCCACTGCTGGAAGTGCTTCCTCAGTGATACTGCTCTGAGATGGGCCAGGTTGCACCTGTCAAGTGCCTTCTGCTCAGCAGTCTCCTTCCATGTACTGAAGCACCTGAGAATACCAAAGGAAAATGCTGAAAAACACTTAAACACGATTATGTGTCTTCTTGAGACTAGGTTTAGTTCAGGAAAGACAGACACAAGCTGACCCCTGAGCCTTTTTTTGTTTATTTCAGTAAATAGCCACTGTCATGCTTAGAGCACAGCAGCACAGTGGCTGCTCTTTGGTTTGGTCCTTCAGAACATCAAAAGTCAGGACAAAAATGTTTTGGCAGTGCACGGGAGGCAAGTCTAACATCTCTGGCCACAGCAGTTCCTTTTTATGTTTCTACCCCTCCCTTCATTTTTATTAACTCCTAAAACAAGAGGATAGATGGCTTTAAGATGGAACAAATATTACTGTTGGGTTGGCTCTGTTATTCCATGGACTTTCACAAACAACAGATTTTTCACATGAAAACCAGATCTCACCAACTCACCGGGAGACCAAATTTCTTTGGATTTGAGTCGTCAGCGTTAGAATCTTTTTCATTTCCAAGCTTTGGGAATGCCACATCCAGAAAATGTTTTGTAGCTTCTTCTTCTCCAGCAGAGCACGGGCTTCCAAAAGCCTGGCTTCCTCTTTGCTCAGCAGCTCCTTCTGCAGGCGCCACAGTCTGAAAGCTGCTGTGTCACAGGGCAGGAAGAGATTGACAGGAAGAGAAACAGCAGAAGAACTTCAAACAACTTCGTGTCACACAGCAAACACTCCCTGGCTTAAATCCAAGCTGCCAGAGGAAGGACACTTAAGGAAGGCAGCTCACATTGCTGGAGCAACACATGCTGCAGCTGAATTCATACAAGGAATGAGGCAAAATTTGTATGGCACAGTGAGTGGCCATCCTCCACCATCACACATACCGGTCCAGCTACTTTTGTCACCGTTATATTTCCTGAAAAATGCCCTTGCCCAGGATTTTGCTCTTGGGAAGCTGAGAAGTCTCAGAGAAAAAGGAAAACAAAAACTATCTGATTTGCTTCTCCTGTGTTCTGCTGCTTTGGAATGGGTTTGGAGATTGTTTATCTAACAGGTGATTTTTTCATTGGTTTCTGCTGTAAATTGTTTTGACTTAATGGCAAATCATAGCCAAGCTGTGTCAGGACTCTGGAAGGAATCATGAGTTTTCATTCTTATCTTTTAACCTTCTGTCTGTATCCTTTCTGTATTCTTTAGTATAGTTTAGTATAGTATTCTTTTATATAATATAGTATCATAAAATAATAAATTAGCCTTCTAAGAACATGGAGTCAGATTCATCATTCCTTCCATCATCTAAACCCCACAAATACAACATATTTGCAGAATCACATTCTGAAAGAGCTCAAAGCAACAACCAGACACAAAGCACAAGAACTGGTGAAACAGTGAACACCTCCAAGCTGTCCAAGGCTGTGGAATGTGTGCTTACCAGCCAGCCTCCTCATGTCTCTGATTGCTTCAACTCCCCAGCAGAACTCATCTCCTCTCTGCCTGCGACGAAGCTGTGTCCACAGCTCTCCCTCCATCCTGAAACAGCCACAAACATCCTTAACATCCAGCTGTCCAAAGAGGCACTGACAGAACACAATCCAGGGCTATCCTCTCTCTTTTTGTCTCAACTTGTTCTTTTGCCTTCAGAATTAGAAGCCTCAACAAAAGGCTTTTCTTTTGACACCTCTTCTGCCAAACTACTGCTACAGACTGTAGCATTGCCTCACTCCAACCTCATTTACTCCTGTATCACATATGCAGGGGATAGCTGAAGCAAAGAATTAGTACAGGAGTATTTCTGTCAGACACTCAGACTGCAAACACTGGTACACAGAAGCTCTGAAATAGGACTGTTTAGTTTTTAACATTAAACTGCTAATTCTTGCCATGTTAATCCACAGCAATACATCCACGGACACGGAAACAAGTCTGCCATCATTTGAGAAAAAAATTGCCGTGTGTTTGTAACCCTTCCTTTGTCCAAGAAAACAGAAAGAGAATACTCTCTGCTTACCTATGAGCCTGCTCCACTTCCTTTGAGTATCCTGCTGGAAGCCGATGCTGAGCTGGGGTTGTCATAGTGGCCAATCTTCCTACTCCAAAAATCCCTGCTGATGGACCTTGGGTGTAGGAGTAAGGCTCAGGCTGCAGAGCTTTCTTCTGGCTCTGTTTTGCCATAGCTTCCTTCCACTGAAGAAGAAACCACATGATCAGAACAAACTGCAGACAGAGTATTGGTCCCAGGGTCTCCATCACAGAATTTCACACAGGGTACCCCTTCCTCCTCCCTATCCAAACAGGATCTGTGCCTTCTCTGACTGCACAGCAGAAAGTTCATGGCACCACCATCCCCAGGCAGTGCTCACCCTCTGGAAGCTGGCAGCTAGCAGAGCTGAAGCATGTCTCTGCTGGGCCACCTCCAATTGTGTCCTCCTTTGGTGCACAATCCCCTGCAGAGCACCAAAGCCCTTCTGAAGCAGCTGGTGTCTGTAGAGCTGTGTGGCTGCCCTCTTCCAAAGGATGTATCTCCTCCAGGCTTGGAAACACCTTGCTAGGATTTGTTTGTCACAAAAGTGGCAGAAACTTAAAAATGAAAAACAGAGGTGAGTTCCTGTTATACAGAAAGGAAAGTCAAACCAGCCAGGAGGTGGCAATCAGAGTTCAGCCATCGAGTTGTAAAGAGGTTATTTCAAATAATTCTCTCTAAAGAATGGAAAACATGCAGTCTCACACCAAATTAAGGAATCACTGTTGCTAAACAGGTAGCAACCTCATTCATGTCTTATCCACAAATTTGAATTCCATCTCATGGATAAGTCTAGCTCTTGATCTTCTCTAACTGTGTAGGGAGCACATCAGAATTTGCTGCATTGAAAAGTAGCACTGATGATACCAGCACTTCCTCATTTCAAGCAACAACTAAGGCTGAATTTAGAAGATAGCATTGAAAAGATACAGAAATTATATTTCAGGTCATGCTGCATTCTAAATGACAACCCTTTGAAAAGAAGTGGATGCAGCCCCTCAGCCAACCACAGCAGATTAATGTAGGCTAAGTCCCAATCCCAAATGTTCCTAGGGACATGGCTCCTCAGCCAGTTTCCAGAAGGGCTCCTCAGTTAACTACCAGCACACTCACACTTAAACACAGAGTCCTTTTACCTTTGCTCATTCACCTTCAATGACCAGAAGCTGCTCTCTGAGATCTGCAAACAGACAAGAGACAGTAATTCACAATTTTTCACACTGCTCCACTCTATTGAAGAATCTGTCTTTGTGGCACACATCATTTTGGATGGAGACCAGAGCAGGACTGCCTCAAGATCATGTATTATGCGGGATGCCTTGGACACTGCTCCCACACCATTGCTCTGTGAATATTCTTATGTACTTCAGACATAAAAAGGCACAAAAAGCCTGAAATCTCAGGGCCCTGCAACAATGCACAGAGTAAAATCCAGTTTAATGCTTTCCTTCAGCATGCAGATCAGGGAATATAAACAGGTGTTTACATTCCCAAAAGAACCAGGTTGACAAGCTGGTCTTTAAGAAGAAACATGTCAGATGGAAAGATGCATATGTTGGGATGAAGAAGGACTGTAAGAGATGAGATTGTGGCTATTCAGTGACAAGAAAAAATGATAGGACAAGCATCCCCATCACTTGTACCTCAACTCTGCACCTCTAGCAAGCGGCAGAAACAAGCACAAGTAATACCTGTGGACAGAGATGCTTCACAGTGACCACACCCTCACCTCTCTGGGCACAGTTCTCTGTGTCTGGCTCCCTTCTTCACAGCACCATGCTTCTTTGGCATTCCTTTCTACAGAACATTCTTCAGGCTGCTCAAGAGGGCCATCAGCTTCCAAATTCCACCGGCTGCTTTGGCAGGAGTATTTGTTTCTCCTTCCTTCTCTGCTCATGTTCACACACTCTACATCAGAATGTTCATTAAAGCCTTCTTCAGCTGGTGTTCCCAAAGGATTGGGCTGGCTGCTGCCCACTGCAGCTGTTCTTCTGCCTGCTGGTGATCTGGAGTGAGACACCTCTTCTGACTCTTTGCTGCACTTAACATCAGAGTTGTTGACTTGTACAGATTTAGCACTAAGCTGCTGGCCTGGTCTAAACTCTTTATCTCCAGGATGAGAAGTGATGCTCACACACACTTCTGTAGGAGTCCCACACATGGCTACACAAACATTCCTCTGAGCTCCCCCCAAATCTGTCTCCAGTAACACCTGCAGACCCTCTGGATCCAGACTGGCTGAAAGGTTTTTCTTGCAAGACTCAGCACGTGGAGACCCCCCACAAGATGTCTGTTCTCCTTTAACAACCTTTCCAAGAGAATGACTTTTTCTGTGAGCATAAAGACTACCAGTCTCCAGAGATGGCTTTACCAGGGACTGGCATCTGAACAAAGGGGAGCAATTGAAGGAGGAATCTGCTTCTGTACCCACTAGCCTGCCAGAGCCCCCTCCAGAAGCAAGGGTTTGTGGTTGGATGCCACCTGAAATTTTGGTTCTCCATGTGTTAGAGCCAATGTATCTGTATCTGTAAGAGCCAGAAAGAGGCTCAGCAGCACTGAAGTCTCTTGTCGCTGCACTAAGGCTCCAGTCTTTAGCAAATGGGACACTCCATTTCCATCTTGCCTGAGCAGCACTGGTTCTTACTGCAGCTAGCTGCTCTCCCATGGTCAGGACACTGGGACCTAAATCATCAGGAGCAAAGCAGGAATGGCCAAGGACTGGAGAAGACTCAGACTCCAGAGGGAGGGAACCCCGAATCCCCATCAAAGCACTTTCTTGCTCCAGCCTCTGGACTGAACAGCACAAGCTAGCAGGAATCTGTGAGGATTCCAAAAGAGACTGAAAAGACTGCAGATTAGATACATCAAGATTCCCCAGGGTCAGGGCTGAACTGTGACAAGTGTTCACACTTTCACCTGAGCTCCATAAAGAAGGACCCACCACTAATTCATGCCTAAGAGGGGAATCTGCAGCATGAGATGACAAATGTGCATTGGCCACTAAAGGGCTCACAGGATTCATACAGGAAGCAGCAGAAGGCTGATGCTGTTGGCTTTCCACCAGAGAGTCACAATTCTTGTTCCTTCTTTCTGAATAGTGATGGTGAACAGTGGGTATGGAGCAGCTACCAGCTGCCTTGGCTTCCTGAAAAGTCAATACTCTCACTCCTTCTCCCTCCCAAAACACAAGGCTCAAGGTGAAAGTGCCTCTGGGGGAGATGCACAGCAGGGAGGACTGACAAAGCAAGATGAGGACTATGAACTACACACTTAGAGCTGTGCTGCTGCAGCCTGGAGGACAGATTATGCTGCTGCAGCAAGCAGGAGCTGCAGAACTGGCTGGCAGTGTCCAGGAAGGGCTGAGAAGGGCAGGAGAGATTAGTCTGTCTTCAGACTGGGATCTCCTCCCATCTGACTCAGGCCAGGGATGAGAAATGTCTACTCGACCTCTAGTGCCCAAATACAGACTGAAATTCACGTTCTTCTCAATGTTTCTGTGCTCTGAAGAAAAACAAGAAGAAATATAAGCAAAGGACTGTGAGTATTTCCTTTGTCATCTTGCCTAGTTTGCCAAAGCCTTTGGGTACTTTCCTTGTGAATTTCTTGTCTCTGATCCACCAGCCTCAGTCCTCAAAGTGTTATGGACACTGCTCTCTTCCTGTTTTTCAGCAGACAATCGTATCTGGCAGAGCAGGAATGAATGAAAAGGACAGATTCAGTTCTCCACAAAAAACCTGGAAAACAAAGACTTCCAGCATTATACACCAGAAGGAGTCTGTTGCTAGCAAGGCTGAATTACCCCAAGCTCAAGGCTACACAGACTTATTTCTTTTTGTCTGCACTAAAGGATGAAACCATGTTTTACATATTCATAAAATCCACACTGTCCCCTAATCTGGAAGATTTACAGCATAGCTGGGAGACCTACTGTGCAGTCTAGCCACTAAGTCTGATGGTTATACATATAACATTCATGCTGAAAATGGATTCTTAAGTTGCTGCTAACAGGCAAGTGCAATTTGAGAGGACTGTGGTTCCATTCCCTCAGATTTTAAAAGCAAGTTGTCAATCACTGTCATTCTAACCACCATTCTTTTCCACCTCTCTTTTTAAAAATGAAAATGGTATTCTGTAAAGACACACACATCTCCATCATCTTAAAGCCCCCTAGTCAATCTGAGAAGAGACAGCAACGAAATCAATGCCCATTGTCTTTTTCAAACACACTCTAATCCCAGAAAGCCTCCTGCCAAATTGCGCTGTTTCTAAGCCGTGTTTATCTCATTCTCTTCTGAAGGAACATTCGAGGCTCAGTTGCCCCTGTTTGTAACAGCTCATTTTTCCCCTCTCACATGCAAACTCCTTCAGTAATCACCACAATCTGGGGAGCAAACACAGTTTCTAAAGCAGCAGGAGACAGTCAGGCAGTGCTGCAATTATCGCTGGGAACTGCTGTTACTGCCTTTCATCCATCACCGAGGGTGCCACCACGGAAAGATCCCATTATTTCCTCCAGACCAGTTGAAGTTGGCAACTACAGAGTGAACAGACAAAGCACAGCTGCCTTCCTTGGGGTGCCTATCACTGCATGAAGTATAACCACAAAATGCACTGGTGTTCCATGGAAGCACTCAGTGCATCCCAGAAATATCCAATCAACAAGCAGTGTATCACAAAAGGGTGTTACAATGGATTTAAATTGCAAAAGGACATAAACCCACCACGTTTTTCAGTGTTATTTTGCTCTGTGAACACCCAAAACCTGGCTCTGGACTACCTTATGCTCAAGAATCTGGACATAATCTATTTTCTTGATAATAATCTATTTTCTTGATAACTTGTGATTTTTTTTAGCTCTTCATTTCAATTTTTTGTGCTAGGCACCAGGTTCTCACCACATCACCATGGTTATTTCAGGTGGTGTCCTTCACCTCACTCATTCCTAATTTCAGTGTCATTGAGATCTGGAAGAAATAGTATCCTTTCAAAATCACATTTGTCTGCCTTCTGATATTGCTACTCAGATCTTTAACATAACTTTAAAGCAGTCGGGTTAATCTCAGTCACAACAAGATCTTATCAAGATCTTTTTTAAAACTTCTTCTGAGGCCAAAAGATACTCAAGGCAAACTGCACATTTTATGAACTGCAAAATCCATGACCAATGGATTTTATGTTAGTTTTTATGATTCCAACTAAAACATTTAATGCAGGCTTACTATATACACACTAACACATTAAAACCTAAAACAAATTCAGTTAAGCAAAAAATAAAGATGGTCAAGTTATTTCTGTTGTTATAGGCAAAACAAAATAAATAGCACAGTTAATGAAAAGTAAATCAAGCTCTTTTAAGCAAATACCATTTCAGCAATACAGTAACAATGCCAGACCCTTAATAAACACATTTGCACTGCACACACAGCGCTTATTCCCGATCCCTGCAGATCAAGACTGATCCATTTCATATTCCAAGTAAGGGCCAGTGATTACTCTGAGCTCACACTTTAGCTGCCTTAGAAAGCAGGTTTTTTCCAAACACTTCTCAGCATTACAAACCAAACCAAACATCGCTGTTGCCACATGATGCCTGTGAGACCAACAAGTATTGGAATATTACCAATACAGCCAGATGGGATGTGCCTGAGCTTGTCTGAACCAAAAAGCGGCAACTGTGGTGTTTCACCCCAGAGACACCTTTGGCTGGCTGGATGTGTGGTGTTTCAGCCCAGAGACACCTTTCGCCACCTGGGTGCTGCAGTTGGGTGATGGAGGCAATTCCAGGCATGCAAGGAGCTCCAATGGCTGCGGGATGGAGCTTCCCCCCATGACAGGGTCTGGTCCTCAGGTTTACCTCTGGTGGAGAAGCTTTAAGGCGATGTGAAGGAAAGGAGTTGGTTCTGATGGAGGGTTTGGATCCAGAGCTTTATTCTGGCCCACAGGCCTCTGAATGCAGCACCAGCTCCACCAGAACTCCCTGAGCCTGTGGTTGCTGTTCCTTTTAACCCTGGGGAGAGGGGCAGGGAAGGGGTAGGGAGCCACCAACCAGGTACATGGAGGAGGTCTGAAGGGACAAAGGACACCTAGATAGCTTAATGTCTCTCTAGGGGTAGAGGGCATCTTTTGAATTCTGCCAATTACTCGATTCCCTTCTGGAATGACAGGGGGCAAGGGAGGGGGAAGGAGAGGTGATGGATACACCTGGGGAAAGAATCTTCAGGGAGAAACCCGGGGTATCTGAAGCAAACCACATCACACCGCAACAAACAAGCACACACTTGGGTAGTCCTCCCTCCGCAGCGCTGCCATCCAAGCACCCAAGAGGCAGTAATGGGAGTGAGAAACTCCTCACCCACAGCCGAGGCTCCACTTACCCACTCCGAGAGGCACCGGCAGCACTGCTGGGCCCCGGGGACCGACCCCACTGAGCGTCTGAGCCGGCACCTCCTTCGCGGCCACAGCCACCCCCGGCCCCCTCAGCGCCCGCTCCAGCTGCGGCTCCATAAGCAGCTTATCCCCCCGATTAGGTCGGTCACCGGGGCTACAGATGGCCGGGGAAAGCAGCTCTGGGCCATGGCTAATTAAAGCCGGGGCCCGGCCGGGGAGAGGGGGGCTCATGCCGGGCGGGAGCCGTGCCTGTCCCGGGCAGTGCCTCAGGACACCGCCATCGCTTCCTCTTCTCCCTCCTTCCCCACCCGAACCCGCCAGCGCTGAGGGAGGCACCTGCCCTGGGCGGGCTAGGCTTAATGATGGGAGCTGCCTGCTCACCGCTAAAATGCCGGGCACAGCAGGACCTGAGGGTTTAAAACAACAAAGCGAAACCAGCTGAATGGAGCATCGCAGCTGTGTGGGTGAGGAGATCTCACTGAGACCCCTGAGAGGCAGCAAGGCCATGCTCCGGCACAGCAGCCCCGTGAATCCCCTCACGCCCTCCTGAACCAGATACAAACACTCTCTTCCTCCTCAGCCAGGAGAGGGGTCTGTTTTTATCATCACCTCTGATTTACTGCCCAAAATAGGTATCCTTGAGGCACAGTAAGATCAGTGTTACTGGTGAGGGGTTTGTTTTTATCATCACCTCTGATTTACTGCCCAAAACAGGTATCCTTGAGGCATTGTAAGATCAGTGTTACTCGTGCCTTGCTCTGCTTCTTGGAGCTCCCAAATGTACCAAATTTCCCACAGAAAAACGCATGGCAGGTCAGCTAGATGGGAATTTCCAATGTATAACATCTGGGAAGGCCTCCCTAGATATAACTGATTGTGCCAACACCCAAACCCCACAGTATTAAAAGCAGTGATTTTGTCTTTGGTCCATGGATCTAGGTAAAAAAAGCATTTAAATGTCTTATTCAGGGCTCTGTGCTGTCATTGTACAGTTCTAAAGAGATGAAAAAACCCATTCACATAAAGGCTCTGGAACTCCACAAGCCACAACAATTTCTGCCTACTCTTTCCTTCTTTGCCATCTAATCACAAGAACAGACCAATTCCTAGTCTTGTGCCCTATGATATGTAAAGTCTGAAAAAAGAACGTACAACACTTTTATGGCATTTACCATGTGCTTGGTTCAGGTCAATGTAGTGCTTGTGCAGCAGAGGAGCAGAAGCATCTGCTTATGTTTGAAGTGAAGGAAATTGGGTGAAAACTGCTTGGTTTTAAAAATACAAAATGGCACGTTTCTGGAGGTTACAGCAAAGTCAACAGGAGTCTTGTTTACTGAAGCATCAACAAAGGAGAAGGTCTTGTCAGGAGAAATGCAGTTGTAATAAAACAGATATAAAATTTGACAATGAACTTCTTCAGAAAAATACCTATCTTCCTAACACTTGAATTCTGCCAAACATACTAATTTTCTTCTGTAAATGAATCCTGTTGAAATGTGGTTGTTTGAGTGCTTCTGGGGTTTTGTTTGTTTGGTTTTCTTTTTTTAGAATCTTACCTGAAAGCCACAGCAGGACAGATCATCTACAGTGTAAGTAAGTCCATCTTTCCTCAATCATTTTACTTGCTCATCTTCCCACCCACAAAATTATATGCAGAATTTTCTACTTCTCAGAGTAAAGCTTAGGCTAAAAGCCATCAGAGCCCTGTAGACCTTCCCCTATAATGACCCTCCCAGATTGCCTGGCTACAGTCCCAAGCCCTCAGGAAAAGCTACATTTTCAAATGAGACATAAGTGACCAGTGTAACTTTTTCTAACACAGGAAAACTGTGTTCATTTTATAGTTTTCTTAGAAAAATGTAACATTTCAACTTCTGTTAAGACAATCAGCTGAAGGCAAAAGGACAATTCAAGGCACAAAGGATCTGTAATCTACATTCAACAGTCACTTTAAGTATCCTGAAGGACATTGAACTTGCATAAAAGCATCAGTTAATAAAACCCAATACCAGATCCTGGGAGCACAAGAAGTTAAATAATGCCATCAAAAACAGCTCTTGGGAACTCCCAGGTGTTTCCTGGAAATATATTGCATAAAATCAGGCTAAACTGTGTTGCTTTAGGGCAGTCCATGAGCCTTTTAAAGATTGCTTGTCCAGGAGTGCTTTGAGTGGTTCTCTTATAAAGAAGAGGAAGCACAGTGGAAGACTGTAGGAGGTGCATCCATCACATGTATAGAGGATTTAGGGGGAGGGGAGAGAGTATTGGGATTACACAGTGCTTAACATGACACCTCCAAGATCTTCGGGACTTACTGCACCACCCAACCTTTAGGCAGGCAAAAGAAATACCAGCTCTTATTTTCCCAGTAGCAGGTGCTGCTCAGTGGGAAGAGGAAGGCCTGGCTGGGCAGGGGCAGTGTCAGTGCTGGCTGCAGGGTGCTCAGTAGGGTGGCTGGGCTGCCTTGCTTGAGGAAGGCCACTGTGGAGGAGCCTCTGGCTGATCAATGGGCTCGTAGCTGCTGCTGTCCCGGCCTGCACTGCTGACACCTGAAAAGAGATGGAAGAGAACAAGCTTGGCACAAAGGCAAAAGCACAAGAACTGAATGCTCTAGGAGAAACAAACAGCTCAGGAGCACACATTTTACCAGCTCCCCCAGCACCTGTGGTCTGTGATCCTCACTGAACAGGAGGTAAGAAAAGTCATCCTTCCAACATGCCTGTTCTTTCCTTGAGAACAGCTCTCTTAGCAGCCACATGGATGTGTGGAAAGCAAAACCCACAACACCCCATAGCAGCACAACAGGTTCCTGTAACAATGCATTTCAGCAAGATTAAGTGTATGAGACCTCAGGAAAAAATGAATAGAGCCAGAAGCTGCAGGAGCTGTGGCTAGCTGACAGCACAGATTTAAAGGAATGCTACATCCCTGAACCACTCTTCCCAACAATGCAGCTGTGCTCAATTGTGGTCAAATTACCTCAAATTTGAGTCCAACAGTGCTTCTAACTCCACCATGAACAATTTACCTGCACAAAATTCATGTTACTGTCCAGGGGATGAGCAGGGAAAGAGGAGGCAGAGAATATCCATGGACAGATCTTTATCTATGGGCATTTGCCATGGGGAGAAGGCAACCTGAATCACAGACAGCCACCAGAAAATGAGGGGTTTGTTCTAAGCAGCAAGGATGCTCCCAGGCAACAAAAAGGGACTTAATGTAGAAGGAAAACAAGACAGAAAAGGCCAGGAAAATTTCAACACTGGTGGGTTCAAGAGAAAATGCCAGATAGCAGGAAAATAAGAGGAAATTTGTTAAGCACATTCACCACAAAGCAACACACAGTACTGAAAATCTTGTAAGAAAGACAGTTCAGGAGAGGATATGAAACTACAAAGTGTCTTAATTCCCACCTGTGCCTGAGAGGAGACTCAGTTTGGCATAGTGTGGTTGAAAAGTGCTGCCAAATCCCAAGCAGAGATGAACTCCTCAACGATTCCAATACTTTCTATACATATATTGAATCCCTATGACAAGCACAGTGAGCAGCTGATAAAAACTGACACAAAAAAGGCACTGCAGATGACTCACGTGCCTCCTGACCCAGGAGACATAAGACATATCCATCTACATTTTCACAGGTAGCTGGCAGAGATGACATCCACACTCCACTAGCAGAGAAGTGCAAATATCACTCATGGTTTCTTTCCATGGCTTCTCCTCCCCTGCAGGTTTCCCCCTCTTTTCACAGGGGTGTGATCTTTGCTACCACCAAAGCTTCCAGACACTGTAATGCAGGTACACCATCTTTTGTCTGGCACAAACTTATCAGGATGACAAACAGAGCTGTGACAGGCTGCAGGTTTTGCCAGCATGAATTCAAACAACAATCCCTGGCAAACAATCAATCCCTGGCAGCTGCCCAGGCATGAATTACTACCAGGAATGCTTGGCAAAGCTGACCAAGACTCAGAACATTTAACCACAGCCCATCCTCTCTGACAAATCTTCCACATTATCATTTTCAAATACAACCAGGGGAAAAATTAAATGTCTCCAAGCTAACCCACATCAGGTAAATATGTGCACATTAGTGCCATTTTCCATGTGAGGAACAAAGTCCAAAGCAATCAAGGTAAATAGGACATGTGAGGCTCACATGGAGTTAGAAATCCAGCTTTATTTCCCTCTTGTTCATAATCCAGCCTGAAGAAATACTACCTCTACTTTCCCCCAGAAGGAAAAAAAAAGGGTTGACAAAGAAAGGACACCCAAGAGTTTCCAACAAACACACAAATGCAGGAGGAGGAAGAGAGGAAAAAGACTCTCAACACCATTGTGGGCAAAATGTCAAAATCTTCAGTTCTGCAAGGGGAGAGAGGAAGAACATAAATTTAAGTCCAAAGACACACCAGAAGGACAAAATGGGATGACAAACATGAGCAAGACAGAGCAAGCACTGTCTGCCTGGAGTGAGGGCAGAATCCAGTTGCACAGAGCTCAGGCTGATAGGGCCAGGCAGCCCTGAGGAGGGAGCCCACACTGACATGGAAGCAGAAGCAGCTCCTACCTATGTTCAAGGTGTACTCTCCTCCACGCTCCCGATACATCCGATACACCAGGTAGCAGGACAGGGGTTTGAGGAGGAGGCTGAAGATGGCCATGCCCACGCTGAACCGCTTGGCATCACTGAGGTAGTCGTGGGAAGGGTAGAAGATAGAGATGTGAATGATGTCTGTGAGGACTGTGAGCAGCAGGCCAGTCAAGAACTGGAAACAAGGACAGAGAATGGGACATGAACAGAGCAAGGGTTGAACCACCGACAGTAACAGTCAGTATCTGCTTCCTGCAAGACCTGTGTTGCACAATCATCCTTCACCCCAGTGTCACACAGCACTCTTGGAACTGCCCCAGGCAGACACATACTCCTAGGTGAATGATCTTGTATTTCATGCCTTCTCCTCTCAGATATCTTCTCATAATATATTATGATACAATATCTTCTCTCTAGAATTGATATTGTTATATAATCATGAGATATATGATTATATATATATCTTATATATCATGATACAATATCTTCTCTCTAGAATTGTTTATTTTTGTATGCCAATCTATTCAATGCTCAGAAAAGGGTTTTACAGAGCCCCTCCAACTGAAGCATATGAAACACTGTGAGTCCTCATCTAGCACTACAAGTCACAACAGCAGGTTATGAAAAAAAAGGAAGAATCAAGTATGTCTCATCTCTGAAAAGAAAAATAATTGACAGTGAATGCTTCTCATCATGGTTTACAGAGTTCATAGATTTATGAACTCTTTAAAAAAAAACAAACCCACCCAAACAGGGAGCTTCTGTGTAGGGAACAGTTGAAAATCATCACCAGCTCAAGGACTCTGCCCTCCACCCTCTTCCAGCAGCACTTTTACACTCACCATCGTTATGGCATCAAGGGAATCTCGCTGCACAATGGCCCAGATCCCCACTGCAAGGACACTGAAATTTCCCCAGGCATAGGAGACAGGCAACATGTAATTCATGCACCCCCTGCCAAATGAGACAAAAAAATCCAGCTCACGTTCACAATAAGCCTACAACAGTTTGGATTCTTCCCTGTTCCCATACAAACACCTCACTCTTAGATTTAGGATTTTCTTGCAAACAGGGATTGCTGATTCCCAGGGAACATGCCATTCCTGGTTTGAAGGAATACCCTCTTCTCCCCCAGGCCAGACACTAATCACTCACCACACTGTGAGCAGCCAATGTACCAGAATGATAGCCTATGAAAAAAGAACAACAAACAGGAAGACAGGTTAGCATGTTGGGAGAAATCTGGGAGGATCAACATGAAATGGCACCATCTTGTTCCCAAGGGATGGGTGCAAGAGTGGCTTGGACCCATGAACCAGTGCAGAAAGATGGTGAAGCAATTGGGACAGTGAAGACAAAGCTATTTTTCTGCACATCTGTTGCTGAGTATGTCCTGTGGTGCTGCACTGCAGTCATTCACTCTTCTTGTCATCTCTGTCAACATCTGATTCAGGGACCACTTAACCTTTTCCAAATGGGTTATTAATTTTGGAACTCCAGAAGGGTTTGCACAGAAAGCCAGGCAATCTGATTAACACTGTGCTAGCACAGTTTATACATGACCAATCTGGCATCCCATCACCAAAAGACCCATAGACAGCCATGCCTGCAGCTCCAAGAATTTCCCTCCAGTCCTCAGCAAATCCTTCTTTTACCTCCTTCCAGTCTGTTCAATCTCACTGCAGTATAAACAGACCTGAAGGCTTCTTCCAGCACTCTGGGAACCTGATCCTGCCAGAGCCCACAGCTTTTCTCTCCCACTGAAGCCACAAGGTCCCACTGCCAACAGCGCCCTGAGCAGCAGTAAGGTAATGCTGTCACAAATTCTGTACTTTGCAGGTGTCCTTAATGATCCTGGTCCTTGTATGTAATGGAACAAATCCAAGAAAAAAGGGATCATACTGTAATAAGTGCTACAAGGATTCTCTTCACCACCACTTGCCATTTTTGTAACCAAGGAAACATACCCTACATGTTTATTCAGAGAAAAAATAGGAACAAAAATATATCACTTCAGGCTTTTTCTCCATCTACAGCCTGCTGGTCACTCCAGCAAAGGGAGATCACTCATATTTGCTCTCTAAACATTTGTGAAAGCAGGAATTTGGAAGACAGGCTCTATTAACAGCCTCACCAAAGAGAGGCTGAAGCCTGGACATATCAGAGGATCCATGGGATACAGGTGCACTTTCATTTTTTCTTAGCTGAGAGAAAGGCTTCAAATTGGCATTTCTGCTGCCCTTGGTATTAAAAAAGCCAAACCCACATTACCAAAACCCCTCTGAAGCACACTCCCCCCCACCAAAGGAAAAAAAAAGAAAATTGGGAAATGAGTACACAACAAAAGCCTAAGTTACTCAGTGGCATAGGAAAGCTGTATGCAGATACAAGCATTGAGAAACAAAAAAAATTTAAGATCTACTGACACCCTGCTAGATTCCTTGACTTAAAACATCTCTCTGTGCTCTAACTGAAAACAAAACTAGCTGCTGGAGAAGAGAGTGAAGCTGTGAAGCTGTGACATAAGTGCAGCACAGTCAGGACAGCACAGGGCTGGGCTCACACTGCTCTGCCAGGACACCACAATGCAAATGATTTCCTGCTCTTCCTTCACTGCACTGCCCCATCACAGCTGCTGAGCACTCACAGACTTTGCTGTAACTTCCAACACTGCTTAGACAGATTTTTACTGATTAATTTCTTTACTTGTTCATGAAAGCTTAGAAAATGCTTCAGCACCCCTGGTGCTTCCCCTTCTCCCAAACTGTACCACAGACACACTGGGAAAACTGCTAATCAGTAAAATACAAGATATTCCTGGATATGAGAATGGAGACATGCAAATAGCATTTACTCAAGAGACTATCACTACATCAGGAAAATTCTTAATTAGGTAGTATTTAATTGCATGTTACATACCCTCAAGACCCCTCAAAGCTCACCAGTTAACATAATTAGGCAGGGTGGGTTTTTTTAAAAGCTGCCTAGATCAATACTGCAGTTACTAAATTATGAAGTATGTTTAATCACCAGCATAAAGGGCTGATACTGTGAATGACTGCTGAAATAAAACCAAGATATTCCCTTTTCAGTTATTAGTCCAATTTACCTGACAGTTCTTCAGCACAGTACGGAATTGGCTAGTGGTGTTGGTATGCTTTAACATAGAAAATACAGTGTTAATGAAAAACTACAAATTACTATGTGAGATTAGTTAATTTGCAGGCAGTCTCCTGATAAAACAGCAGAAGAATTTAAAATGTTTCCATCTATCCAAGGACTTAAGTCTGTAGCTAAGACAGACATACATTTCTTCTTTTGAGAAAATAACTCCAAAGTTATTGATGAACTAGTGGTGGGAGCAGAAAATAAGAAAGGTGGGTCCTTTGTCTCCATCTCTTCTGGGAAAAGGGATGGCTGTGTAATTAAAAGCACCCCATTGGAAACTGGGGAGAGCTCAGGAGAATTCCCACCTCCTCTGCAAACCCCAGCATGAGATGGAACTAATTGCCAAGCATAAAAAGAGCCTAAGTCTGCCAGGGTCTCATTAGATGGGAAACTCTTTGGAACAGGAACTCCTTTAAACATGCTTCAGCACAAGATTGCATTTTGACCAAGTTAAAAATGAAACAGTTCCAAATTACAATTATTTTCTTGTTGTATCTAAATTTCTATTTTCCAGTGAGCTCACCTACTCTGTGAGTGACATTCACCTGAGAACACACAAAACCAAAATAAGTATCTGAGTGGCCACCTGTGAGGATGCTCCTCATTATTACAACAGAGTGATAATAATGAGAGTGCTTAAGCAGTGGGACAGGCTGTCCAATGGGGCTGACATGGCTCTGTTCTTATTTTAAAACTCAGCTGATTTTTGACTTGAGCTATTTGATCTAACTTTGCAGTTTGCCTTGCTTTGAGTAGGAGGTTTAATCACATGCCATACAGACATCTCTATTATTCCTTGCTTCTGTGACTGAGCATTTAAAAATGCCTAAGCACAAAACGTGTGTTTCCAGGCACATGAATGGTAGGGCATTGTCCAGGCTTGATCAAAGTCAAACGTTGCATTTCGAGGCTCTGCATGATTATTTCAATAACCACTGGTGTCAAGCTGTCATGGCAAAGCATGGCTGTGCTGCTTCCCCCGTGTTTTGCTGAGCATGGCTGTTAGAACTGAGCCATAGAACCTGTTCAATGAGCACTCCCCACCCACTGCAGGGCAAAGCCTGCCACCTTAATTTTACAGCTCTGCAAGGAGCTTAGAGCTACCCCAAGGCTAAGGTACTGCTACATTCTGGCACAAACACAGCTCAGTCATGCAGCTTTCTTGGAACCACTTCTATCACAAGGCTCATCTTTACAATCTCACAGAACCAGTAAGCAGATCCTGCCAATGAATAGCAGCAGTGTGTGATATTTCCAGGCCCCTTCTGAGTAAGAATCTTCCCCACTTTTGTGGCATTTTACAGGGAGTCAGGCCCTAACTCAGGAGCAGAATAAAGTGTAGGTACAACTATTAACTCCCAATCCCTGTCTTTGCAGCTCAGAGCAGAAGTGGCAGACTTGACAACAAGGAATTTCTTAATGCTGAAAACAGTTTGCCCAGGACAAGCTCACACTTATCTAGCAAGAGATTGGAAAATGGTTGTCTGAAACAAGGAAGAAAGGCAACATTTTAGTTTTGTAGTCTTTGTGACTCATTCATTGAAAAGTCTGTGGTTTTCAGCTCACCTATCTCCATTTCCCATGGCAGAACACGTATTTCGTGTTGGCAAACTTTTAAATTAAATGTCTTTAGTTTTCACTGTTGTTTTAGCATGGGAAAAAATAATCAAATCAAGTTAAAAAACAAAGCAAGATCTTTTAATCTTCCTAGTGCCCTGGGAATCACACAGTAGTCCAAACTTGTCAGAGCAAAGTATCAGCTAGTTTCCAGAATGTAATATAATCCATCCACAAGCTGGGCCTTGAAAAATCCATTTGCTTACTTGCCTCTAATGAGGGAAGTTGCTTTTCTTGGTGAACTAGTAAGAGGGGTATTCATCATTATATGAACACCAATCTTTTCTTTAATACAGCCACATGAAAGCTGTCCTGTACAAAGCTGAATTAATAATAAAGCTGAGATAATACTATTCTCCCATCCAACCCATAGGCAGCCTGGTCCAAGGCCACTGCTCACAGCTTAACAAATCAGCAAAAAAAGCCCTGATGTGATCTGTGATGCTTTCAGTCACTAGGGAAACCTTTAACCAAAGAAAGCATCCAAACCAAGCTGTATTAAATAAAATCACAAAGTAGTGAAGCTGGGAAAGGACACATACACCTAGAAATCTCAGGGCTCTGAAAATGTGAAAGACAAAAAAAAAATAGAGGAAAATGTCACATGTCTGGTAGCACAGAAGACATCAGAATCAAACATCAACATCAAAAGCTAACAGTGTGATTTTAACATCCACTGGCCAGAAGCAAGAAGTGCTTCTTCCAAAAGTGAAAAATGCTACGTTACTGTTTAGGTCTCTTATATTTCCTTTCTGTGGCTATCAGATATTCACTGAAATTTCCAAAGTGCCCAGAGGTGGAGCCTGCCCTACCCAGCAGAGAAGCAACTGCAGTTATGTATCAGATGATAAGCCTCAAGTAAGTGGGCTTATTTTTCTAAGACACTTTGCCTGACAAGCAAAAGCTTTGTCTCCTCAGGACCTTGTGCAGTGTTTATCTTGGCTTAGCTCTAGTCAGCTGATCCAGAAACCTCCATGGACACTAGTTAATGACTTCAGCAATATCCCTGAAGTAGGGGCAAACTTTGGAGTCATCACCTGGTGGGTTTAACCAAGAATCATAGAATACACTGAGTTGGAAGGGACCCATCAGGGTTACCAACTCCAGGCCCTGCACAGGACACCCCAAGAATTCCAGCCTCTGCTTGACAGCATTGTCTAAATGCTCCTTGAACTCAGACAGGCTCGATGCTGTCTGATCACCCTGTGGAGAAAACATTTTCCTGACAGCCAACCTAAACCTCCCCCTGACTCAGATTCATGGCCTTCAGAACTTCTGCAGCCTTTGCCCACGTGATAAAAAAAAGCAGAAACTTCAGTTCTTCCTCCTCAGAGGGTTCCGGTTTTCCTCCTCAGAGGGCTCTGGTTTTCCCCCTCAGAGGGCTCCGGTTTTTCCCCCTCACAGGGCTCCGGTTTTTCCCCCTCAGAGGGCTCGGTTTTTCCCCCTCGGAGGGCTCTACAGCTCCAGCAGGGCCTCAGCCAGGATCTGGAGTAGGCACTCGGCCGGAGAACATGCGAGAGGAGCAGGGTACAGGGAGGGCCGATCCGATCCGATCGAGCGCCCGGGGGGCTCAGCCCGCCGCAGCCGCCCCCAGCCGCCCTCCCGCTCCCCCGGCCCCGCTCCCGAGCCCCGGGGCAGGGGAAGCCCCTACCTTGAGGCTGACGGCCGGCAGCTCCATGGCAGCAGCCCCGGGACCGCCGGCAGGGCCGGGCTCGGGGACGGAGAAGGGCGGGAGGAGCCGGGACACCGCCCCCGGCCCCGCCCGGCCCCGGCCCGGACACGGCGGGCGGTGCGTGGCGGCTCTGGGGCGCACCGGGATATCGAATTTGTATGGAACCCCCCCATGAGGGGAGAATGATGCATCTGGCTCCATCTTATCAGAAGGCTAATTAATTACTTTATTATACTATATTATTTTATACTGTATTACATTACATCTAAACTGAATCTGCCAAGCACTCCTCTGCACTCAATCTCGTGACTGTCAGCCGACAGTCCCGACACACACACACCCTGACAGGCCAAGGAAACAGAACACCGGCACTTTGGGTAAACAAGCTCCATATTGCGTTCTACTTTGGCACAAGCACAGGCACAGCAAATGATAAGAATTGTTTTTCCTTTCTCTGAGGTTCAGAGAATGTGGAACCCAGAAATTTTCTTGGGAAGAATTGTGCCTTGCTTTTCTCTGTGAAGAGAAATGTGGCTGCACAGGGGACCCTTGCTGGGGTTCGCTGAGTTGCAGCTGGTTAGAGGTGTTCCAGCAGAGGAGGCAGCCCGGCTGCTCTGCCTGACTGATGTGAACCTCACAGCTTCTAATCTCATTAATGCCTCGAAGGTGGGTGCCATGAGGATAGTGCCAGACTCTTCTCTGTGGTACTGAGTCACAGGATGGTGGGCATAAACTAAAACACCAGAAGTTCCAGCTAAACATGAGAAAGAACTTCTTTACGTTGAGGGTGGCCGAGCACTGGGACAGGCTGCCCTAGAAGGGCATGGAGTCTCTCTGGAGACATTCCAAACACAACTGAAACACAGCTGGACACGTTCCTGTGTCACCTGCTCCAGATGACCCAGTGGCAAGGACCTGGACTAGATGATCTCCAGAGGCACCTTCCAACCCTAACAATCCTGTGATTTTGTTTCAAAAGCCACCATTAAGTTAAAAATATGCATATATCAGTTTCTTGGCTGCAAACACCCAGCCAAAGTGTGCACAGATCAGTTTGTTGGCTCCAAAAACCCAGCCAAACTCTTCCATCTGTTTGCACATGCAATGCAATGAGACAAGGTTGGACATTATATTTTGATTGTAATCAGTGTCTGGGTAAGCTAATGTGTGCAAAGGACTTAACAGCTTTCTGCAGGAAGAGAATTTTTGTGCATATGTCACTGGTGTGGCCAAAGTGTAAGGAGTGACAAAGAAACTGTTGATAGACACCAATAAAAAGGTTATTTTAAGGTGCTAACTGTGCTCAGCTATGTCACTCAACAGCTAAGTCAAGTTAAGGTCAGTCTCAGGGGTTGAACCAGGTAGCTAGCATGGCTGGCAGTACTTAGTTGCTTCCTTGGGCCCTGGATTTTTCCCTAGAACAAGATGACTGAACCCTTTGCCTAAAAACCTGGTACAAATAACAAGTTCTTCATTTCTTATTCCGAAAGAGACCTGTTTTCATTTCAGAGCTAGGGAAGTTGATGAGTGACCAGTTCAACCCCACACAGTTCAGCTATAACCATTTCCTGTCCAGTTCATACCAGCAGCCTTCTCTGCAGGTCTAGCAAATGAAACAACAGAACCCAGAGGTCAGGATGACATTTCTCAAACCCTCCCATCCTTGCCTAATGCATGCTGTCTGCAGTGTAAGGCTGCAATGTCTTACAAGGTTGGTTCCTTTCTTGTCATTATTCCCTCTTAGAGAAAAGATGGGGCCTCTGAGAAAGTAGCTGGGTCAGAGGATCATTGCAGAAGTTGGATGTGGAAATGCATGAGTCAACCCTCAGTCTCATTTCCAGCTCAAGCAGTGAGAATTGTGCAGTGCTGAACTTGCTGTCAGACATTCTCAAACAAGCCACAAATGTAGTGCAATCCAGCCTGTCCTTGACCGTGTCCTGAGTGCTATTGACTGCTCACAGCAGCACACTTCAAGATTTCCCAAGGCAAAGCATTAAATGCCAAAATGAAATTACCTAGAAAATGCTAGGAAGCATCAAAATAAAACTGACTGGCTGCATAGCTCAGAACAACAGTAAAAAAAAACCCAAAAAAGCTGTGAAGTCCCCTCAGGAATCTCTGAATATGTCACTTTCAAATGAAAGATTGAAATATAACTCATCTATTGCCACATGACACATGAGCTGTGCCTTCACCTCCATTATTGTGTCTTGCAGGGAAGTTCTGTCTTTATCTACAGAAGTCGTGGTATCAAATGAGATCAATGCTTGTGGTTCCAGTAATGTCAAGTGTCACTGTCATATTTTCTGAAAAATCCCTTTGCCCAAGATTCTTCTGCTGGGAAGCTGAGAAGCCTCAGAGAAAAATGAAAATAATAATTATCCGATTGCTTCTCCTGTGTTTTGCTGCTTTGGAATGGGTTTGGAGATTGTTTATCCAACAGGTGATTGTTTCATTAGTTTCATGTGAATTGTTTTAACTTAATGACCAATCATGGTCCAGCTGTGTCAGGACTATGGAAGCAGAGTTTTCATTATCATTCTTTGTAACCTTCTGTAAATATCCTTTCTTTATTTTTAGTATAGTTTTAGTACAGTATACTTTAATATAAGATCATAAAATAATAAATTAGTCTTCTAAGAACATGGAGTCAGATTCTCAATTCCTCCTTCATCCTGGGGACCCACATAATACCACAGTCAAGGAATGACTGGATTTCAATGTAAATAACACAAATATAGGACACTTGGGATGGGGGGAAAGACAGAGAGACTGAACAGCCAAATTGCTGGCTCAGAGCTGTGTGTGAAGTTCACTAGGATGCCCTTCTGCCACGACAGGAATCTATCAAAGGAGAACTGTTTGTTATCAAGATAAATCCCATTATCCCAGGTGAATGATAAGCACTGTTAGGATGCAGCATCATGTGGGTGTCACCCTGGTTTTTTTAAGTTTTTCTAAGCCTTCTGATGTTTATATTCTTGTAATGAACTTTCTCACGCACTTCATGTAAATAACTAATTGTTTTGCATTCTTTTATGGAGGAGGAGAAATTTGATGGGCTGTTGGTTTGTCCAGTGTCATTGGAGAGGTGGCACTGTCATCCTCCAATCCACTGTCACTTTTGGAACTCTATAAATGTTGGAGTCAGAAATTAAACTTCTCTCTTTTTTACCTTGTGTGTCCATGTCATTTTATTTCATGTCCTACAGTGACAATGTGGGTGTCTTTGGTCCCTTCAGCATTCTCACTCAGCCTGAGACAGTCTCATTATCATTTATGCACCATGAGCCATAATTTGAATTGATGTATCCTCTGTTTAATGCAAAGCATTTCCCCTTGTACAATAAAAGCACTTGATTTCATTTTGTTCATCAATGTATCAGGCAGCTAATTCATCCCTGCTTATTATATCCTGGGCTTGCTTGTCATGGGCTCAAGGGACTTAGGAATTATCTCATGGATATGAAACAATGAGAGCTATGACTGACATTATGCATTTATATGTCTCTCACACCTGTCTGATCTGGGGGTTGCTTGTTTTTTATTTCTACTTTGTGCTGGTGTACCTTGTAAATTGCCTCTCTGTGTAACCCACTGTGTCTCTTCCCTTCCCCAGGTCTGATAAAGCAACACAACATGGTGAGGAAGATAAGCAGCAAGTTAAAGAAGGCCTGCAGGGAGGAGCAGGTTACCCAGGAGACTGGATACAGAGATTTTTGTGACTATAAGGCTGCTCCAAGTGAGTTCAGCTCACTGCAACCAATACCCAGCAATTAGCTGCTTTATGCAAAATCTGGTGTTTTAAAAAATCTATTGGTTTGCCTTGTGCAGACTGAGTAAAAGCCTGGATCCCCTCCTGATAGCATAAAAGTGAGGTTAATAAGGCAGAAATGCTTTCCTTGGCATTTTCAGGACACTGTACCCTATGATAGCAATTCCATAGGGTTAATTCCACAGGGTTAATACAATTGCTCCTGCTGGCCCTTGGAGGTGCACACCAGCTCCCCCCTCATAGTTCTGTCCTCCTTCCCCTCTCTAGGGGTTCAGTCTGAAGACAACTGAAGGCTGCAGCTGACACCAGTGTCTCTGAGTTTTGCCCCTGGCTATGGAGCTGAGAGCAGTGAAGGCACCACCTCAGCACAAATTTATATATATCAGCCACAGAGCCTTTCTGAATAAGCAGTGAGGAAGGGCATATAGAAGTTGCCTGGCTCTACAAACTCCCTTTTAAATCCCAGTGGGAAATCAGCAAACAGAATCATTATCTGGATTGGAGGGGAAACTGAAGGCACTTTGTAATGCTGATGGAAAGCCTCCTCCTGCAATTTCACTGCAATTTCACAGGCAAGGTGATCTGGGGAGTGGAGAGGGTCACATTAATGTGGTGTCCTGACAAATGCACTTGGAAATCCTTCCCATCTCAGCAGCAACGAGCTGCTCCTCTGATTTTCTAAAATCTAACTAAAGCTTTGAGATATCATTAACAGACCACTCTTCAAGGTTCACTGGCACTCCAGAAAATGAACTGACACACAAGAAGTGGTTTTATGGAGTGCATATGCTCACTCAGAACATTCCAAGAAAACAACAGCCCTCGGGTTCTTTTGATAAAAAATATGAAAGCAATGTTTTTTCCAGGCTTCATGTAGCAGAGAATGACTGGCATGGATGTGATCATGGGTTTCAAACTGAAGCACTTACACACACTGTGGATTTACAACAGGGTAATTACTGGGGGAGGGAGGGAAGAGAGAGAGTTTCAATAAAACACCTCCAAGCAAAAATGAATGCAGACTATTACAGACCTGAGACAGAACGATTCCCAAGTGTTTTAATTTGTGCTTCCACTCCTTGCCTGTCTTGCAGTCATAATTTTGGCAACTACCAGCAACATCCCTGAGATTCAACAGCATTGTAGAGCAGGCAGCTGCTGAAATGATTATGTCAAATCAGCATGCTGTTCTCTCTTTTCCATGTTTAATGATTCTCACCCTTGGAGAGCAGTTTAAGGTGATGCATAACCCTTGGACTCTCAGAGGCCACTAACAGCAGTAGCTGTAGAACAGGACTTTGGGTGGGACTATGTCACTCACCTTTCTTGCATGCATGCTCTGTGATTAACTTTATAAATTATTGCACAGAATCCTGCTCTGGCTGGTTTGGGGCTGGTCCAAAGTCCTTTCAAGACAATAGACAATCTTGCAAGAGTTCTGACTTAAATTCTCTGGGGGCAGCAGAGAAGCTGAGCTTGTGTGAATTCTTAATTTGAGTTTCTTAAACAATCAGTTGAGAAGAACATCTAAATCAAGCCTTGCTTGACATTTGTGTCTCTCTCTTGTTCAGACCTAATGCCCCCAAAGGCAAAACCGTTACTGACAGCACTGTGACTATGAGAGACTGGGGAGAAAGGGGAAAGCTGCTAAAAGTAACCCATGATGGTGATGCTCTGCAGCTGCTGTCACAGAGTGGCACTAAGAGCTTTGCTGAGCTCACAAGTGGGTTGGGCTTGGGCAAATGCTGCCCTGCGGTTTTATATCACAGGCTGCTCTTGCATTCCACACCTTTGCACGTTATTTACTCAACAGCTTTCCTTTGCACTGCAATTGTGAGGTCAGGAGTTGATCTGGCTGACCCATATTTCATGCTGATTCTTTTCACACTGCTGTGGCTGTGCAGCATGTGCTGTACCACTGCTCACCCCCCCTGCTCCACCTCTGCCACACCACAGCTTGACTCAGCAGCAATGACACTTGGTCACAGGCTCTCCTTCTGAAACTCCAATGTGAGCAATCAATCCAGTAATCTGTAAATTGTATCAGTAAACTTGACTGATAATAGTTAACTGAATTTTCACTGACCTTAACTAATCCCACCAATTAAGAATAATGTTTTCTTTATATTCAGAGTTAATAGCAGACTGAAGGCTGAAAAAGCAAGGACTGAAGGATTAAGTCTCCTTTTGGAGTCAAAACTCTGACAAAATTCAGACTTGCTTGTATTTCATGATATGCAGCAGTCTTGCCTAAAACACTGTCCATGATCCTACAAGGATCCCATTTGTAGTGTAAGAAGCAAGGAATACCTCATCACCAAAGATAAAGACCCCTGCAAAATTTCCTTCTTGCTTTCGGCTGCACTGTTCCCCCCAGACCTTGGCTCCCACACTAAAAAGCAGAGTGATATCAAACCTGGTTTTGATAGTGCCTGTGCATGTGGTTCTCATCAGTGTCACACAGACCAGAGGCTGAGAGCTCTGCAATTGAATGTGATCAATTAGGAGCCTTTTTTCCCTTTCTGCTTCCACTGACAATGGCTCAGGCAGCACCACCCACTATTCACATCTGGGCTGAAGGAGGGGCTGCATTGCTCTCCCTGGGTTAATAAACTGAATTCTTGCTGCTGTGGCATCGAGCTGAAGGCAAACCCCCTTTCTTTATTTCTTTTGTGCTGAGACTGTCATGCTGTAAACAGAAATTGAAACAGCTGCATCCAGCTCTGTGGTAGGTTTTGCCTAAGTGCTCCCATACAAATTCCTCCTTTAGCAGGTGTGCACAGGTCAGAAGTGACATTGTGACATTCACAGAGTTTCTCTGTGGCCATGAGTGGGCACTCAAATTAGAGATGTAAAGTATAACTCTCACAGTCTTTGAGTGAATACACAATGCAAAGTGGCACTGTAGCACAAACAAGATTGCAAATTGGAGTTTTGAATAACTAAATGGAACATAGGGGGTTTAGGGAAGCTGTGTAAAGAGGATTCTGCCCACAGCACCACAATTAATATTTCTATTCCTAAAGAAAGTGCTATCCATCTCCAGGCTCTGGGATATAAAAAGCTCCATAGCTGCCTCCCTGCAGAAGTCAGGGTATTGGGGTGTTAGCAGTAACAAAGAACATTTTTCCAGCTACCAATACTCCAAATTAACACACAAAGCCTTTTTGCTCCACTGAAGCTAGTGATTAGGTATTAGTATAAAGAAGTTTAAAACATCTGGCTGGCTACACTAGGTAGAAACAATTATCTCCAATTTGAGGGAGAGTACAGGCAACCTTGGGCAGAGAAATTTTTCTACCAGTGGCACAATTGTTCTGTGTGATTACCTCAAGTCATCAGTGTTACCTGCTGACCAACTTCCCTATAGGCTTTTCTGGCTCCTCCACATCCTTGGGTGCAGTCAAAAAGCAGAAGAGTTGCACAAAGGATATCCATCATATCTTTATTTACATATCACAGAAACACACATGCAACATGTCACAGGTTTTACTACAATGGAACAACCTGTCCCTATCTCTTGTTACCAAAAAAAATATTTTTGGCTCACTAGGAAAACTATCACTTCCCCAGAAAGCTCCTAAAAATAGTAATTAAAAATAACAGACCTGGCAGGATAGAAAAATGAGTGAGAGCTACAGGCTGGGATGTGTTGCCACATCCTTGCAGAAACCAGGTGGTTCTCTGAAAGCAAGAAAGGAGGGATGGAGTGGGATTGGATGGTCCCAAAGATGACAGGTCCCAGGATGCAGTGGTAGTGTGGAATAGCTAAGGAATATGTCTGGAGCAGTGAAAAAGGGAGAGAGCAAGAGGTCTGCCTCTCTCACCTGGGCAGGCAGCTGATCAATCTCCCATCTTTGATTCCACCTGGATGCTACAAATTTCCTCTCCTCTAGGAACTTCCAGTCCTTAAGGAGGATCTGTCTACCTTTATTCTCAAGCAATAATTAAGGGGTAAAGCTTAAGCTCATATCCCCTTGGCCCTGAAGGATCTTCCACATCTTGCCTGTCTTGAGAGAAGATGAAACTGCACAGCTTTTGCTGCCAGGACCATCAGAATGGGAGTCATGATCATTGCTCACTAACTAGGAGGGGGGGACTCAATTCAGTGGCAGGAATGTGCTGAAGGGAGGGACAGGGAGTGCAGTCCTGCTGTGGAAAGGGCTGATGCCACTGTACTTATAATGAACACCAATTTCAGTCTAGCTGGGACCTGGCACGTTCAGAGCCTGCAGCTTCCCTCATTTGCTCAGCTTTTCCCTCTAATTCCCACTGCTAGGTATAAAGAGTTTGAGCCCAGCTCCTGACCATGCAGGCAGGAGTCCCACCCTCCTAAACGTTAATGAAAGATCCCTGCTCTCCGTTGGCTGAGTCGGGCTCCACACAGCGCCCCTTCCTCCGGGTCACTCTTCGGTTCCGGTGGAATTTGGCGTAACAGCGCAGCCCTATGGAAAAGATGTTGTGAAAAATGTGTCATTTATCATTGGCTTTTTGCAAAATATTAAAGTGAATGTTGCATGTGTTGTGCTAGAAAGTTATGCTGTGTTAATTTTCTTAAGTAGTGTGTTAAATATAGTTTTGGGTTATAACAAAATGTTAAAATAGAAACTATGCTATGTAAGATACTTTTTTTAAAGACAGGGGTGAGATACTCCCACCAAGACAGCAGCCACAGGACACCTAAATCTTTCAGAGAAAGAATTTATTGCTCCCTTATCAGAACAAACTTCTTCCTGCCTTGCTCAGTCCTGAAGACCCTGTCAGGATTCAGAGGAAGAAGCTGACACTGCCCAGACAGAATCCTGTGTTTGATGGAATTTATGCATCATGGATGAGCTGTATGAATATGCAACGGGCTGTTGCTTTTAAGGGTTAATCCTCTGTGAACGTGGGTCCTTTTCTGGGCTTAGTTTGCCCAGAAAGAGGTACCCAGACTGTCTGTAACTCTCTGTTTTTATTGTCTCGTATTGTCATAATCCCAATTGTTCAAATTTTTATTACTCTAATTATATTGCTATTTTTATAACCATTTTATTACTATTGCACTTTTAAAATTCTAAAACCAAGTGATTGGCATTTTTCACAATGTGCAGAAGTGAGGAGGGACCAGGGCTCACTACAGCAGTGACACCAACTATTTCTCTGCCTCAGATACTGCTGCACTGGGGACAGTCCTGGTGCTGTGTCAAATAGGGTGGGAGAGAAATGCCTCACATTCAAGGCCTATTGCTCTCTGGGCATTGCCATTCTGTTTGGCTCACTGTTCTGGTTTGGGATTCATTGTTCAGTCAGGTTTCCCTGGATTCTTGAAATGCCAATGAATTATTCCAATTGTTTCCAGTGATTTTATGGAAGCCCTGCTTGGTTTCCTCCTATTACTTCCCATTACTGTCTAAGTAATCTCTCCACTGGGAAATTACTACAGACTTAATGTGCAGCAGCAATGACTAGGGACCTCCCCTTGCTATTTATTTCTCTGAAACTTCAAGAGAGAAGGGAAGAGGCTTTGAAGTGTTATTACTGGGAGGTCTGATCCAAAACCCACTGCTCATCTCCTTTAATTTCTCTGTTTTAGATGCTCAATGTGCACGGTCTGAAGGAAGCTAGCTAATATAGCATGGGTGAGTATGAAGGGGAAAAAAGGAATTTATTTGTAAAAACCATGAGTACATATTCTCCCATGGCAGTGGAAGGTAATGTGAGCCTCTGGTCGTGGTAACTATTTGGTTTCTGCCTCCAAGAGGTTGATTTTATGCTGTTTCTTGTCTGACTTTGTTACACCAGAATGTGTAACTAGTTGGGCCAAACAGGGTGGATAGACTTTGGGGAACTAATTCTCATGAAAACCCTGCTTTTCAGTAGTGCAGGATCTTGTCACTGGGCTTGCCAGGAGCTGATTTGATCATTCTAGAAACTGCAGTTCTTTTCACTTCTAGAGCAGGCAGCAGAGGATTTCTAGCTTTTGTAATGAGACAGCTCAAAACTTTCCTTGGTTGTACACTGGAGATCCAGATGATGTCACACAGCAGTCCTTGGGAATTATGTCCCTGGGCTACATTGAGACCAGCTTCCTTAAAAAGCTGGGTTTGTGCCCCTCATTACCAATCACCCCAGGGCAAACTGGCCTCCTAAAAGGGGAGCATGCAAGATCAGAGCTCTACTCTTATCTAAGCCTCTTGTCTGTCTTACCTGGATCTCCCCTCTCTGGGGATCTTTTTTATGCTGCACAGGATGCATATTTCCTATCAACTGATAACTAGCTTAAGGACAAAGCAGGGCCTGGGGCAGCCTCATTAAGGATTGCAGAAACACAATTCTTGTTTCTAGGCTAATCTATCAGAAGGTCATCTCTGATTAGGACCTTGTGGTGTTACACAACACACCCAGGGTGAAGACTATCATTTAACATTGCAACTCCAGGAAAGCTGCCCATTGAACTGGGTGAAAAGTAGGCAAACAGCCTGGTCAAATCACTAGGTACCTAATGCAGGTCACAAAGCTTGGCAAACAGTTTTACTGGCAGGCAAGACTCAGTGCCTGGAGCTGATCCTGAACATGTTCAGACTAGAAGAGTGAGTGCCTTTTAACACTTTCATAATGCACCTGCCTGGTAAAGGCTGATGTGGATGCTTCAGAAATAGTTTTAAGAAACAGAAGCTTGAGTCTGCCCCAGACTCTACTAAATTGCTACAAGCTCAGTTGAAATTAACTTGTGGAAGTCATGTTAGGCACAAGGGTATCCCCAGCTGGCCATTGCTGCTCCACATAGTGCAGCCTTGTGTCACAGACAGGTTTTATGAAAAATCCTTTCATTAGGGTCTTTTCTCCTGAGAAGCTGAGAGGCCTCAGAAATGAAATGTAAACATTGATTATCTGCTGCTGTGGAATGCAACAGGTGCATCTTTGATTGGTCTCATGTAGTTGTTTTTAATTAATGGCCAATCACAGTCCAGCTGTCTTGGACTCTCTGGTCAATCACAAGATTTTATCATTCCTTTCTATCCCTTTCTAGCCTTCTGATGAATCCTTTCTCTATTCTTTTAGTATAATTTTAATATATAATTTTCCTTTAATATAATATATATCATCAAATAATAAGTCAACCTTCTGAAACATGGAGTCAGATCCTCATCTCTTCCCTCGTCCTGGGACCCCTGTGAACACCACCACAGCTTTGTTCAGCACAGCTTCCCTGGGCTCCCAGGCAATTCCCAGCCACAGGCTACCTTAGCAAGCTCAGCTCTTTGTGATTATCAGCTCCTTTTGTGATTTCATCTCTTCAGCTTGCTAAGTGCCTTAGGCAGACACAAGGAGACAGAGGAGAAGTCTGTGTGAAGTTCCACGGGGATGGATTTATTTGCAGCCTCTGTGAAAGTCTCAGGAACAGCTCTTCTCCTAAGCTGGGCAAAAGTAGCTCTTTATATAGAGTACAAGAGTTTTAGAAATTGTCCAACAGTAAGGGTCAAAAGGAAAGTAACTTATAGTCTTAAGAGAGATAAGCAAGGGTCTAAAGGTGGAAAAAGGGGCTTAGGTCCAGTCATCATGACTTGGCATTTTCTGTCTTAGGCTGCTGAACTCCATGGAGGCCTTGCAGGCCCTGTGCCTGCTACAGCTATAGATATAAAGATAAAAAGATAGATAGATAGATAGATAGATAGATAGATAGATAGATAGATAGATAGATAGATAGATAGATAGATATTAAAGAACTGTTACTCCTTTCCTCATATCTTTGCCACAAAGCCCTGTAATTTCAAAGCTATAATAATTTGGAGGGAAGGGGTTCACATTTTCCATTCCAAGGGAGGTTCCTGCCTTCCTTGGCAGACAGCTGTCTTTTAAAGCAAGACAGGGAGCAAAGAGCTGCACTCACCTTCAGTGCACATACAGTCATCATAGCACTTGTTGTTAAGGCCTCGATTGTGTGGCTTGCAGAGGTGTTCACGTAGGTCACAGCAAGAGCCTGCAACACAGGAGCAGGGGTCAGCACAGCTCAGGTGTGCCCTTACCTGCAGGGCTACTGACACCCATGACAGCCTTATTTTACAAATAAACACCCATGGCATTGTACAGACATTATCTGGTCCCCACCACACACCTAGAGAGCCTCTGCTCTTCCCTTGCACACCACTTCCTATCACTAGTAGAGATTGGAATGCGTGTCTAAAAACCTGAGCTGGATTTCAAACACCCCATGTTTGGAGAAATGGCTCTGCCAGGCTGATGCTGACCTGGGGGGCAGTCAAGGTGGTGATCACATGGCTCTCCTTCAGCTGTTGTGGTTTCATTTCCACTGTTGGGGCTCTTACTGCGGCGTTTTTCTGTGTAAAAAAAAAAAGATTCTGATAGAAAATTTCGCGCTAGTGTTTTCATTTTGGAGAAGATATTTTTCCAGGGTAAAAACAGCCTCAAATTTCATGAGTTTGAACTCTAAACCTTCATAGTCTATTCCTCTCCCCATTTATAATTTTTATTCTGCCCTCCAAATATCCAAAATGAGAAGCATTCTGAAACCGAGCACAAAACTCAATCAGCATTATGCTGCTTCTCTCTTCCCCCACCTCTGTGATCTCCTGTTCTTCAGCACATCTATGAATACAATCATAGACAAGCCTTACAGGATGACTTTTGGGAAAGAGGAAGGGAGGTTTAGCACCTTTCTTTTTAGCAGATGGCCACATTTCTGGTTTGAGATCCTCATAATCAGTCCAGTCAAAGAGTGCCATATCCAAGGTGGGCATCACATCCCCATCTTGCCTGAGGCGAGCCTGCAAACCACAAAAAAATAAACCAGATAGACAATGGATTGCACTTCTGTAGAGACACTGAAGTCTTTGCAAATTTTCATGGTGCTTTTACATTAAAAAGTCTTTATTGCCTCTCCCCTCCTCCACTCCTGTCTTATCCACTGGGGATTCCAGGCATCTCATTTTCAAAAGCAAAATCCTTTCCCTTGTTGAGGCTGAGGGCAAGAGGGAAGTTTCCACTGCTTCTGTGCGACAACAAAAGGTGAGCAACATGCACTGGGACATGCTGGCACTTCAGTCAAGTGCTTCTACTGTCTCTGTGGTCCTTGAAACTCAGTGGATCTGGATAGCTGAGGGGGAGGCAAGGCTTGGAGGTACAGAACAGCTCCCAGCTGTCTCCTTACCTGTGACCGTGGTGAGGTGGCTGGAAGAACAGGAGGCTCCTCTGTGGAAACAGCTGTGTCCAGTGCAGCAGTGAGCAGTGGGCTGGGAGTCAGACTTGGAGCTTCCTCTGCCTGGAGATTTTGAAACTGTTCTTCAGAGCTTTTGGGTTTCTTGTACAGGGAGCTTGGCCCAGCACCAGCAGTCTTCCCTGCAGAGGGAAACAGGTACAGTGGCATTACCTTTCTCATCCCTTTTCTCTGAGTGACAAATTTGAATCAAAAGAATTCATGTTTCATCCAGTTGCCAACCACTCTTCCATGATCCTGAGCAGCTGTTTTAACCACAGTATAACAGAGTAATAAGCTATTACAGTGATAAATCAGCTCCAGAGTATATGCAGCTTGATTTTTACAAGCTTAAGACATACAAAATCACACCTCCCTCAAGATCTGTCTCTTGTTTAAGAAGCAAAACATGTTTTTTTGTGGTCTCAAAAGTACAAAATGTACCTGTTTAACCATTTTTAAACCAATGGATTAAGCTATTGCAAATACCTGTGAATACATTCTTATTTGATTTTAGTAGTGAGTTACTTCAATGTAGCTCAAGTCAGGACTTACCTACCTTGAAATTACCTTCACAGATATGTCCATCTTCTTCATAAGTATTAATTTAAATACAGACCTTAAGTTAACCTCAAGAAATAAGCCCTGTTTGTAGTCTGCAAACATTGCTTCAAACCAGTTTTGTTGCATGTTCTTTCATATTGCTAACACAAGCTGTTTAGTCAGCCCTCTGAAAAAAACAATGGAGCTCTTCTTACTGAGGCAGGGAGGAGTGAAGGATGGAACCCAAGGACGTGACACCCAGCTTGTCACACAGTGTAGATTGACACAAATTGCCTCGTTTTAACAGAACTCAAGGTTTACCACAGAAACACCCACCCACAACCTGACCTGCTAAGGAAAGCAGTCCCAGTCAAAATCAAGCAACATTTTAAAGTTATCACTGCAATTTCACATATGCAAAATCTGAATTTTTTGTTGTTGTTGTTGTTCAGCATAAACATAGAAGGGTACAAGCTCTGGTGAGAAGAAACTGCTCTTCAAAACAAAATAAGGGGGTTGTGTTTTTTCTAATTCTCATTATTTTTTTGAAGTCAATGGAGAGATTGAGCATGGCTTAGACATATTTGTTCCTAATTTGGACCACTTGCTAAAAAGGAAAATAAAAACAAAACAGACCACCCTAAAACAGTCCCTCAAGTCTTAGGGTCTCTCAGAGCTCCCCATGTAAGACAAACCAGGTCATTTTCACAAAATTGCAGCCAGCACTAAATTCTGCTTCTGCAGTTCCCCTTTTTTCTTGCGCTACTTTTGTTTGGCACATTTTCCCCCCAGAGCAGGCAAACACACACACTCCACACCCTGCACACACACACACGTGGCTCCCCCACAGCTGCCTCCTCTTGGAGATGCTCATTCCCAGTGCCACCAGCTCCCCTTGGGGCTCCAGTACCTCGGTGATGTTTGAGCCTGTCCCTGCGGCTGTACCGACGATGCTCTCGGTTCTGCTTCTTTCCTTTCTCAGAGCCTGGCGACTGGTTTTCCCTCTCAGGATACGATTCAAACCCCAGGAAAACATCCTTATTCTGCTTCAGGGCTGCTGGCTGTCCCTCTGCCCCCAGCTCTTCCACAGCTGAAGCTCCACTGCCCATCCTGAGGCTCTCTTCCCCAGCCAGCTGCCCTCTTGAAGGCATCTTCTCCTTCTTGGCCAAGCCTTGCCTGTGGTGGCGCCCAGTTCTGGGCTGCTGCAGCCACATCTCTTGGTTTTGGAGGTGGTGGTTGCTCCCTGGGGCATTTTTGAGCTTTGTGCCAGGGTTCAGGGAGATTGCAAGGCTGATGTCTGAAAGAAGCAGCACGCACAGGAAAAGGAAAGAAGAGAAGGTGGAAGAAGTTTCCATAATCGTGGGTGCTCTGGCTCACCTGCAATTAAAAAAAAGGGGGGTAAAAAAAAAGCAACCAACACTTAGGAACTGTAAAGACCATCAAGAATCAGTCCTAGAACACTTAGATAAAAACCATTATGGTGACACTTAGATAAAAACCATTATGGTGTCCTGAGGTGGAAGCAAGTTATTCCCTCTTTGCTTATCTCCTCTTGTCCCTGGTTAGAGCAGCTGAGACACATGTGCAGGGCCTGCAGGGCTGAGAAGTCCCAGTTTCATGTGCAAATGAGGTCATCAATCAGCAGGACACTTGCCTTTGATTCCCCACCAGCCCCCCTACCCTGCTATTCACAGCCACCATCTGAGGGGCTGGGGGGGCTGGCTGCTGCCCACAGCTCTGAAGCCTGGCACAATACCAGCTGCCAGGCTGGCACCCTGGGCTGGGGGCACCGGCCCCTCCTCACAGCTGGTTTTCTTGCAATGGAGATGTCAAAATGAACAGAACTGGAGGCAGATGGTGGCCACGCAGGACCAGTAACAGCCCTGAGCAGCTCAAGACAAGAGACTTCCACACGTGCTTGCATGCAGCTTCAGGGTGGTGGAAATTGGTCAAAGAAAGAAAAAAAACACTGGAGATTTTGTGCTGATACCCCATGGCATGGCAGGGAAATAAAAAGGCTGTCAGCAGAGCAGGGGATGCTGGTCCAAAGCACCCAAGGGCAAAGGCAGGCTGAGGTTTCCTGAGCTTGTCCCACTCTCCTTCCTTGGTCCTGCACAGGTCACCAGGCAAGGCTGTCACTGGGAGGGCAATCTGAGTCCCAAGAACATCGAGACCAAGTTTCACTGAGTCCACCAGCACAGTGGCTGCAGACTGTTCTCATTCATTCTGCTTCACTGCCATGTCTTTGAGGGTCTTCTTTCATCCTTTTGTTTGTGTCACAAGACGTGGCTTTGGGACGTTGTGGCTTCGTGCTCTGTGCAAGTCAGAGCATTCTCTAATTAAGTTATTCAGTCATTCTCCCCTGTCCTTTTCCACAAAATGGGGGAAGGAATTTGCAGCGTTTCTAGTGCAGCTTTTCCAGACTGTCCCTCTCTCTCTAGACAGCATGAAGACATGCTTAAAACCTGGGATTTTGATTTTAAGAGTTCCCTGGGATTCTGGCTGCCACAAAACCAGGCCAGTGCTAATGTTTGAGGAACACTGTCAGAGTTACAGCCACAGCTTTCCACTCAACCCCATCTCAGTCTTCATGCACCTCAGCACTTGGCTGCACCTGATTTCCATCTGTTCACCAGGAGAACCACTTTGCTGCTTAATCACAGGGGCTCATACTCCCTCCTCCAGGTGATTTGCTGCTTGGCCAGCCTGTTGATTTGGCACAGCCTGGTTTTTGGTAGCAGGGAGGGGGCCACAGGGGTAAGAAGCTGCTAGAAGCATCACCATGTCCAACAGAGCCAAAGGGAAGGGAAGGAGGTGGGAGAGGAATAATGGAATTGTCTTTGCAAACCAGCTGTGGGGCTGCTGGTAGATAAAACTGGCACTGGGAGGTAAAAGAAATGGGAAGGATTCCACTGATTGATGAATAGAAAAAGGTATTTGCTTTTACAAATAAAATTTCAGTTTGCTGATAAATGAAATTAGACATGGAAAGATGAAAGAAGCAATGGGGAAGAAAAACCCCTGAATTCCATAAAAATTAAAAATTAAAAGGGAGGGTTGTACATTAGAGGGAAATCTTTGGGATCAGGCATTTTGGGAAGTCTGAACCTCTCAAGTACCTCAGAAATGGGGAAAGAGAGAAGGGAAATGTGGCTGGAAATTGGGATAAAAAGGAGGCTGGGTGCTCCAAAAATTGGAGAGACCCCAGGGGAATGCCCCATGGCCTCTCCCTTTATTGGAATAAAGCCAGAAAGGGACTCCTCTGCCTCCTTTTTGGACATAAACCTCTGGTGTTTGTGGATTAATTTTCCCAACAGGTGCTCCAGGCATTGGGAGCAGAGATTCCTCTGCAAGCTGTGGTGATGGGCCTGGTAAAACAAACTGTGTCCTTGTGATGCATGAAATCCATGGGGCACGCAGAGATCCACTCACAGCCCTGGGAAAAGTGCTCATGGTGGAGAGGGGGGATGGCAGAGAAAGCTGGGATCCAGCAGGAGACCCAAACAGAGAGAGAGGGCCCCTGCTGCCAGAGATAGAGATAGAGATAGATAGAGAGTTTGGGGCCCTGCTCCCAAGCTAGAGCAGCCTGTCCTTTGAGGAGTGCACCCTGTGGATGAGTGACCCACACCACAGCCGTTTTGGGGTGGTTCTTGCCTGCAGGAGGGAGCCCAAGGCAGAGCAGAGGAGATTCCTCTCCCCGAGTGAACAGAACAAGACCTTGAGTGATAAACTGACCAAAACCCCCCTGCCCTGTCTGCCTGTGCTGTTGGGGAAAAGAGGGAAGGGCTGGGGAGGGGAAAAGGTGTTTTAAAGGCTTCTTTTACTTCTCATTATCCTCCCCTGACTCTGTTAATAATAAATTTAACTTATACCTTAAATTTGAACCTGTTTTGCCCTTAGAGTATTTTCCTGCCAGCCCTTATCTCAATCTCAATTAAATTTGTTAATTTTTTCCCCTCTCTTCTGCCCAACTATAGCATAAGAGGGTGAACAAACAACTTTTGTGTGTGCCTGGTGTTTGGCCAGTGTCAAAGCATGACACCAGCCACTGCAACCTGTGAAGGGCACCAGGTAACAGCCTTTCAGGCCAATTCTGACTCCAGTTTGTGTGGAGCTGACAGAAGATACCCTAGGAGTAGCTTGGCCTCTTCCTTTGCCCTTTCCTTCCAGCCTGAGAGACAGATATGGAGAATTTTGAGTCAGTGAAAACTTTGCCATCACAGCAGCATCCTGGAGTTAAGAGAGGGATGCCTTCATGCTGTTAATTGAATAAACCCTGCTCATGCACTCCCCAGCCAATCCTGCCTTTCCAGGATTCCTCTCTGCTGCTGTTCATGGCCTGGGAATGTGTTTTCAGTTCTGCAAAGAGGCAGCAGCACAGGGGCCTTCTTTTCATGCAGTTTTCAAAAAAGCAGGTATTTCTACTGGCCATAAAAGACAATAAACTGTTCCTTGAGGACTGATTTAGGAGGCACTGGGAAGCACACTCGCAAAGGCATAACACTAGAAATGCTATTTTATTGGCAGCTACCTGGAACAAAGGAAAACCAGACTGACAGCTAAATCTATTTTAAAAAATTTAAGATCTTCTTCCAAACTGCTAGAACAAGTATCAACACACAGCTCTGCATGGGGCCATTTGCTTTTTTTCCCCAGACCATGGGGTCTTTGCTTTTTTTCCCTAGGATTTTCTCTTTAAGAACCAGCTGGATTAAGACATCACTCAGAACAACTCAAAGAGCTATAAAGAGCATCTTACCTTTTCATCTGTAGGCAAAATACCAAGAGGAGAGAACAAGTGCAAAGAGAATGCAAGGGTGTCTCCAATCTCACTCTCACAGATGTGTCCCTTTGATGGGGAATCTGACAGACACATTCTGATTTTCAGTGGGAGCTGGGAGGCAGCTAAATGCTGCAGGGCACTTAAACAGAAGGTCTGCTTCAAAGCACAGGGGGTGTTTATTTAAGCAGCCCAGCTGTCTTGTTGGCACAAGCCAGGGTGAAAATGCAGGTAGGAACACGGATTGCCTCGTCTCTGCACGGGCAGGTTAATGTCACTGTGGTACTGTCACTGGGAATCTTGCATTAATAATGTGCCTGCATTAGCTGACAACCTGTTCTATGCTGTTGTCAGGGAAATCTGAGCTGTTTGCTACACCAAACCTGTGCATGGACAAGTCTTGGGATAATACAACACTGCTGTGCTAGAGGCAAAGCAGTCCCAGCCTTCTCCTAACCACTTGTTTCCATGTCCCGATCTACCTTTAATTCCAGAAAACTCTTCACACCTCCTTCATTTTTCTTACCCTGTAGAATTCACACCTACAAAAGACAGCTAGATAACACAACAGCATCCCTAGCTCTCAGTGCTCAGGTTTTTTGTATTTACTGGGAATGTTCAGATAAAGGCAGGAATGATGAATTTGGCTCTATGTTCTCAGAAGGCTAATTTATTGTTTTATGATACTCTATTATATTGAAGAATATAGTATATACATCCTTTAGTATACTATACTATACTATACTATACTATACTATACTATACTATACTATACTATACTATACTATACTATACTATACTAAAGAATACAGAATGGATACTTACAGAAGGCTAAAAAGATAATAATGAAAACTCGTGACTCTTTCCAGAGCCCCAACACAGCTTGGCCCCGATTGGCCAAAGAGTGAAAACAACTCCCAGCAGAATGCAATGAAACAATCACCTGTGGGTAAACAATCTCCAAACACATTCTAAAGGAGCACAACACAGGAGAAGCAAATGAGATAAGAATTGTTTTCCTTTTCTCTGAGGCTTCACAGCTTCCCAGGAGAAAAACCCTGGGTGAAGGGATTTTTTCAGAGAATGTGAATGCCGTACAAGTTGAACACCAAAATAAACTTCACCCTCTTTTCTAGCAGGACCACAGTCCACAAAAAAAATCCATGCTAGCCCTGGGCTCATTGATGACAGCAAGGCTCTCACCCTGCTGATGCAGCCTGCAAAGGATGAAATTCTGCCTGAGACACACACCAGGCAGAAAGAGGTCTGGCCTTGTAAGGAGCTGCCTTTTCTAAATTGCTATAAACAAACACACAATTTCAACAAGCCCAGAATTCATTGTCTTCTTAGGGTTCATATATTAGCAAGGGAAATAGATGGAGTATTTGCCACGTTAAGCTGCCCCTGTGGTTCCTCACAACACCAGACCTACATCCTTATTGCTCCACCCCTCTTCCAGCACTACCTTTTAGATCCTCAAGATTACAAAGCACCTGAGACAGCAAATCTGCCTCTCACATGAACACAAGTACTGCAAAGAGCTGCCCAGAGTGTGGACTCAGGGCTGGGCAGTGAGTTACGGTGCTGTTTTCCAGCCACAATTTCTGATCCATTTTGGGTTAAGACATCAGTGGATGTTTACAACCCCCTAAGTGAAATTGAGGGGGGCTGGGGGGTTGCATCTTGGATAATTTTCCCTGTGGGAAGTCTTCTCTGGACTCACTAATATAATTGCTGTTTTTCTGCTCTCTGCTCATAATCCTGCAAGGATTGAGCAGGTACATGGAAATTCTCTCATGTTTTTCTGCTATAAATACAGTTGTGTCACCTTGGCTCTGAAATAGACTCTGAAAATGTTCCTGGTGTATTTGGTTTGGATTTGACAAAACAGGAACATTAGATCATCTGCATCCATTCATGTGTCTCGCTTAAAACATGACATCTGACAGTCCTAGCTTTAACTTTGCACATTTCTTCATGTCACACCCAAGGGCAACAAAACCCTTGAACTGAGAGACTGTCAAGATCTTTGATGCATTTATTATGCTCAAGGGCTGAACCAAGCTGGACCCAAGCACGTGTGCTGGGCTAGATTTTTTTTTGGCTCTGATAAGCTCAGGCTTTGGCAGACATGTGTAAAGATTTCCTGGACTCCAGACAACCCCAATCTGCAGCAACACACAAAATGTGTGGGCATCTGCATGGGTGTTGTGTGTGTGTGTGCCTGTGTGGCAGGGATGGCAGACAATAAACCCAGCTCTGTGTGCCAGGCTCCCTGCAAATGAGGAGCCATGGGGTGATGGATGGGCTTGAGAAGGCCTGGAGCAGAATGGATGGGGTGGGCTCTGTGGTGGCTGACATGCAGAGAGCTGGCTGGAGCCATGAGGATGGCATTGTGCAGATAAATGAGATTTGACTTCCCTGCTGGGTCTCTTTCCATCTGTTTTTCTGTTTCTGGAGGCAAACGCTGGGAAGGTTCACAGACAATCTGCCAAGAGACTTTCCCATGTCTAAAAGCTCAATCCCAGCTTTGTGGGGTCTCCCAAAGCAGGCAGGTAATATTTGCCCTTCTCTTTTCATTTCCAGGACAAAAGTACTAAGATTTTTATTCTTTCCAATATCTCCTGCACACAAGAATTGTAAAGAATTTGTAAAGAATTGTTTTTGCAGTTGTCCCAGACATCCTTGGGATGACAGAACAGCTCCCTGCTCACAGATCTTCAGTCCTTTTGTGTTCCTTTTCAGAGCTGCCCTGCTTTTTAGGTTTCTTGCTTCCATCATCACCATTCCTCCCTATCTTGCCTTTCATACTTACTGGACCCCAAAGTTTCTTTGTCCCTCCTGACTGTGATGCAAGACATTTCCTCTCTGCAGATATTCAGGCTACCTGAGCACCTCCTCCACTTTGCCCTTTGAAACACCTGGTTCCTTTACCTGTGCTGTTTTCTCTCACTTTGGCACTCCAGAATAGAAAGGGCCAAATTCAGTAACATACCAATTGCATCAGTGGCAGGAGAGACAGGACATAAGGATTGTAAGGAGCTGCCTTTCCTAAATTGCTATAAACAAAACACATGTTACAACAAAGCCCAGAATTCATTGTCTTTGTAGGGTTCATGTATTAGTAAGGGAAATAGGTAAATAAATAAGGGTTCAGGCTTGCAAGGCATTAAGAAGTAGCTGTAGCTACCCCTGTGCCTTCACAAAGCCTCTCCCTGTATCCAGTGACCACTTGAAACTTGATTCACTCACCATTAGTTGCCGGGCTGGAGCTGGGACTCCCCTCACCCATCATCTCCACTGTCAGCCTGTGCTCTGCTGTCCTGGTGAGCACAGAACTCATCTGTTCTCACAGCACAGCCCAGGGAGCTCCCTGTGCTGCAGCCCAGGCTTGTGAGCTGCCCGAATCCCTGCTGAGCTCCAGCACCCCAGGTTTGGCTGACCCTGGACCCCTTCGAGTCAATACATGCCCCTAGGCACAGCTGAGCCACTCTTTCTGCTGCCCTGAGAGCTTCCCAGCACAACATCTGCCAGGGACTGGTCAGCCCAGCAAGCCACTGCCTTGAAGGGCAAGGCGGGCCCGTGAATGAATATGCAGAACCCTCTGCTCTGCTTCCCTCTGGGACTTCATCACAGCATCACAGGCGACCTGCCATCAAACAGAGCCTGCTCTACCCAATAAAGAGACTAAAACAGCAGTGAGCCTCAGATTCACACCCAAGATGGGGTTGTTTGCTGTCAGCATGGCAGAGAAGACTGTCCGGTTTTGTGCCCAATGCCAGGTGACAAATGGGACGCAATCAATAGGAGAGGTCACTGCTCACCCAGCTGGAAAGTACTCGCTGGTGTTACAGGGAAGAATGGGGCAGATTTGCCCTGATCTTTGCTGGGAGGGAGACGGGGAAGTGTCTCGACTGGCAAAACAGACAGAGACACATCCCTGTCCTTTCAACATCCCTCCTTGCATGACATTCTCACTTTGAACCATGTATATAGAATTATGCCTCCTTCCTCAAGGGAGAGGACATGGCAATACAAAACCACTTCCACTAAACCCTCCAGCTGACAGAAAACTTCAGGTGCGAATTGGATAAGCGCCACTTAAATTCTGCGTGATTAATTACTAGTTGCAATAAGCCATTAACTGATGCCAAGCTGATTTAATTTAGAAACGAGACCTCAGTTTTCTCAACAGAGGAAGAACAGACAGCAAGCCGCGGGTACGCAGGGGCTCTGTAAACACAATGACTCGGTGGGAAAAGCTTGGATCTCCCCTCGGCATCGCTGGCTCGGAGCCGGGACGTTCCTTTGGGGTGTGTGCGAGGGGCTCAAGCCCTGAGAGAGGGACGGTGCCTCTGTCCGAGGAGACTTTGCCTCCCAGAGTGATGTGGGGAGGAATCTGGCCGGAGTGACCCGCAGCGGGGCGGTGGGACGCGTGTCCCAGAGCCCGAACCGCGCATCCATCCCTGCGAGGCACTGGCACGGAGCCGACCCGTGTGGTAAAACCCGCAAAGTCCGGAGCGCGGGTGACAATAGGTCCGGCCGAAGGCACCGCGCCCCGGCCCCGGCGCTGTCCGAGCGGAGCGACGCCGCCGTAACCGGAGCTCCGCGCATCCCGGCGGAGGCAGGACGGGGCATCCCCGCCAGCCCCCGTGTCTTTGTCTGCTCCGGGGCGCACGGAAAGCGGGAAGGTGCTCCCCACTCCTCCCCAGCCCCTGAGACAGCGGAGGGGATTCAGCTCGGCGGAGCATCCACCGGCGCGGGCAGCGCTGCTTACCTGTCCGGAGGCGCCGGTCCGGAGAGCCTGGCGGGCAGGGCAGGGCAGAGCTGTGCGAGCGGCGGAGGGGAGGCAGGTCTGCGGGGGGCAGGGGGTGTTCAAACCCGAAAGGAGAGGAGGAGGAGGAGGAGGAAGAGGAGGAGGAGACAGGGGGAAGGCAGTGGGGGAATGTGGAGAGGGATCGGGGACATGGGGAATCCCGGGGGACTGGGGTGCACGGTGCGGGAGGAGGTGGGGCTGCGAGGGGCGGAGGGGCTCTGGGCGTGCGGGGGGCACAGGAGGAGTGCGGGCCATGCCGGGGCAGCGTGCTACGGAGGAGGTGGGTGCGACAGCGCAGGGCGCTGGTGGCAGCAGCGCTCCCTGCCCCGGGCACGGACGGGACAGACAAAGACCGGAGACAAAGGCGTGGCAGCCCGGGGAGGCGGGGAGCCGGTGAGCCCCGCTCACCTGCGCGGTGCGGCGGGCTCCGCTCTCCCGCGGCCTTTCCCCGCGTTAAGGTCCCGGGGAGGGAGAGCCGCTGGTGGCTGAGCGTGCCCCGCTCCCTGCACCGAGCCCCGGCCCCGCCGTGCCCGGGGAGCTGTGGCGGCGCCGGGACCCCGCGGGGCAGCGGGACCGGCCCACGCCCGCTCCTCCCGCCCGCCGGGGGGCGCTGCTGCCGCCCCCGCCACGGCGTCATCCGCAGGCGCTGCCGCCGCCGCTTCCCGCGCTGGGCGCCGTGAGGGGCGGCGGGCCCGGTACGGAGCGGGAACAGCGGGAGCGGGACAGCGGGGCGGAGAGCAGCACCGGGCGGACACGGGGACACGCGGGGGAAGGTGGCCGTGCTGAGGCGGGGTGCTGGGCGGCAGCGGAGCCGCGCGAGGAGCCCCGTTTCGGGAGGGAGCAGCGGCGGACGGGCGGTTGCCAGGCTCGGTTCCCAGGCTGAGGAAAGGCGGTGCCGTGCGGTGGGTGAGACCGGGGCGCTGTCTCCGTCCGCCCTCCTTTCTGCTAGTGCGGTTGAGACAGCGGAGTGCGTGAGGGAGCGGCGGTGACGGGAGCCCGGGTGAGGGGAGCCCGGGCTCGGCAGCGATAGTGACCGGAGCCCGGGCCCGGGAGCGTCCGGGCTGCCCGGTCAGCCTGTGCGCGCTGCTCTGGGCTGGTGCGGAGCTCCCGTGATAGGCACGGGGAGGGCGCTGGGTTATACTTACATGATATTCCCCATCCCCGGAATGTCCAGGGTTGGATGGAGTTGGTACCAGCCTGGGATATGGAGGGTGGCCCTGCCGCTGGCAGGGTTTGAAAACCGCCAATCACTTGGTTTTTAAAATTTTAAAAGTTTAATAGTAATAAAATGGGTATAAAAATAGTAATATAATTAGAGTAATGAAAAGTTGGACAATTAGGATTTAGGATGATATGAGATAATAGGAACAAAGTGTTATGGACAGTCCAGGTAACTTTTTTCTGGGCAAAATAAGCCCGAAAAAGGACCCACGTTAACAGAGGATTAACCCTTAAAAGCAACAGCCTGTTGCATATTCATACACCTCACACATGATGCAGAAATTCCATTCAAACACAGGATTCTGTCTGGGCAGTGTCAGCTTCTTCCTTTGAATCCTGACAGCATCTTCAGGGCTGAATGAGGCAGGAAGAAGTTTGTTTCTTCTGATAAGGGAGCAATAAATTCTCTTTCTCTGAAAGATTTAGGTGTCCTGTGGCTGAACCTCTAAAAACACAGATTGTTTATGATACTCTGTAGATCTTTTGTACTAATTTGAGAGGCACTGTGGCTGGGGTGCCAGAGAGATTCTTATCTTAATTGTATTTAGTGTAGCAGATCACTAATATTCCAGCAAGTCCTTGTATATAGGGGTATAACTGTGTTTTAAAAACTGGGGCTGAAAGTAGCTCCCTATTTTGTGCAGGTTGAACCAATTCTTTGTAGGTCTGAAAACATTTTATTGCAGCTGAAACAGCTTGAAAATGAATGTCTATAGAGCTTATTGGAACATCTGTGCTTTGTCAAAAGTCTTTGTAGAACAGTTGAGTTACTGGTGGAGCCAGAGTGCTCCAGAGGCATTTAAAGATCTCTGCAGTTCATGAATGGTGCTGCTGTTAGTGGTTACAATTTGTTGGCTTGCAGAGACAAAATAATTAAACAAAATAAAGTTTCTAATAGATAATTATGTACACAATGTGACATAAGTTATGTAAGGCATGGAGTCAGCTCCTATGCAGGGAAAGCTGTTGGGAAGCTGAGCTTCAGCATCTGCTGTTTGATTGTCAGTTTGTCACAACAATGTGCTGCCCTTTGTTGCTCACAAATTTCAGAATCCCAGCCCAAGGGATGCAGTCACAGCCCAAGCCTGTGAGAGTTCAAGGAGCAGCTGAATGATGCTCTAAATCACATAGTTTAGTTTTTGGTGGTCCTGTGAGGAGCAGGGAGTTGAACTCCATGATCCTTATAGGTGCCTTCCAACCTGAGGAATTCCATAATCCTGTGTCACAAAGTTGACTTAATTGTGCAGCTCTGCAGGGTTTGGGTTCCTTGGAACTGGAGAGAGAAACTCAGAAGTTGTTGATGGTGTGTCAGTGGAAGATGTAGCCCCAAGCTTGGACAAGCAATGGTTGGTGGTGGTGTTAGAATAAACCCAAAACCCCAAGAAGTACTTGTGTTACAGTATGAGATAGGGCTTAGAAAAGGCAAGTACTATGAAGCTTTAAAAGAACAATGTTTCTTGTGTTACTAAAAAGTATTTGTCTGAACATTCCTGTATCCCAGAAAGGGAGACTGAAAACCCCAGGAATTAAATTATGGATAGTTTCTCATCCTGAGCTGGGAGCACTGGTTTTTTGCACTGCTGGTAATCCCTGAGGATGTGCTGGGTTTGTAGGGTTTAGCTCCATGATCTGACTAGATGAACAACACAGGAGCCAGAGGATAACCATTCCTTTTGTGCTTATTTCCAGGGTCTGGGGAAGATGACCACTCTCACACGGCAGGACCTTAACTTTGGGCAAGGTAATGCGTTGTACCAAGCTGCATCTGGTGTCCTCGTGAGGCTCCTCTTGGGTACTGAGCTTGGGAGAGTGTTGTAGGATTGCTCTGTCCCTAAATTTTCTGCAGCTGAGAGGAGGCAGATGAAATTTATGCAGAAAAAAATAACCTGTAAAAAAGGTCCCCTGAGTCTCTGGTATTGCTCTACTTTCCCACACCCTATTCCAGCATCCTTTACTTCTGTTTTTTCAGTTGTTGCAGATGTTCTTTCAGAATTCCTGGAAGTGGCTGTTCACCTCATCTTGTATGTCAGAGAAGTTTACCCTATCGGGATCTTTCAGAAGAGGAAAAAATACAATGTACCTGTCCAGGTAGGAGATTTTCCTGGAAGGTGACAGCCACGTGGACAAGCAAAATAGCAAGGATCAATCAACACTCAGCACAAAAAACTTACACTTTGCAAAGTGATTGTTTAATGCATTTATTTTTGAGGAGAGCTTAGTTTCTGTCATAAGAGAGGACATAAAAAGTGCTCATGGGACAAGCAGGTCATAGATAACAGTAGTGAAGGCTGCCCCAGCTCTGTGCAGTGAGGTGACAGGATGATGTTCACTAGGAATTAGGGGTGGTTGGAATCTGCTATTCCCAACAAGCTGTTCTGGGTATCCATTCCAGGTACACAACAGCTGCATGGGTGCAGTGATCTGCCCCAGCTGGTTAACCCTTCCCTGAAAGAATTGCTGATTTGAATGGGCAACTCAGCATTTTCCAGCACTATTTGGAGCATGACTTGAGTTCCTTGTACACACTGGTGCTTCTGTTTAAATCTTGCATTTTAGCATTGTCCTGGCTCATGTCCAACACAGCTCTGACTCTTCCTGTGTTTGCTGCAGATGTCCTGCCACCCTGAGCTGAACCAGTACATCCAGGACACACTGCACTGTGTGAAGCCTCTGCTGGAGAAGGTGAGCTCAGACTGGGGATCTGGCCAAAAGTACTGCAAGTGGATTTAATAGAAAGTGAGAGAACATAAATATTATCTTAACTGCAACATTTGTTTACAAATTTACCATACACAATATACCAGCTGATAAAAGTTCCTAACAAAACTAAAAACGTCATAACTTTCCTGACAAGACCCTGCCTTGTCTCATATAGCACACAAGGACACTTGTCTGTATATTTCCAGTTATATTACCCAGCATTCTGCTTTACAATCCATCTGAGTTTAAGCACCTGTTGTGGCAGAAGAGTTTGAATGCTTTGCTGAGAACCAGGAAGCAAAGGTAGGCCTGCACTCCAGGTTTTGTGAGAGAAGAGTGTGACCAGTGAAACATTCCAGGAGGCTGCTGGCAGGTTTTGTATGCCTTGCTCTACAGAAAATTTTAATGCACATGCAGAAAATAGAATTAGGTCTGTTCTAAATTGGGGTTGTACAAAGCTGCTCTGTTTGGACAATGGTCTTAACTCCATCAGTGTCAATCAGGCTGTGCATTTCCTCCTTTGTTCCAAAACAGGACCTAGAGGAACATACAATTTAGCACACTTCATCTCCCTCAGCCTTAGCCACAAGCTGGCAGCTTAACACCCAGCAAGAAATGGCTTTGCAAAAGCATTTTTTTTTTCTGATTGCTAAGAATAATCTGAAGTCAGGTTTTGGATAAGGGCTTGTGCTGAGCCCAAACAACTGAGTGTACTCCACTGCATCAAAGAATGTAAAGCACACTGTGGGCAGCAGACAGCTCGTATTGAGGGATTTTTCTGTCTTGGTTCTTGCAGAACGATGTGGAGAAAGTCGTGGTTGTAATTCTGGATAAAGAGCACCACCCCGTGGAGAGATTTGTCTTTGAGATCACCCAGCCCCCTCTTCTTTCCATTAGGTGAGCTTTCCACTCCTGTTTGCCCCTGGCATCCAACACCCAGCCCTGGGAGACATTCTGGGAGCAACTTCAGGCCTTTGCTGCATGCCAGTAACAAGTTCTGTCTCCTCCACAGTTCTGAGTCCCTGCTGTCCCACGTGGAGCAGTTACTGCGTGCCTTCATCCTGAAAATCAGCGTGTGTGATGCTGTGCTGGACAACAACCCCCCAGGTAAATGTCACCTGGATGCAGACAGCCTCATGCCTGGCATTGCTTGGCTTGGCTGATCCTCTGGGAGCTGTGCCCTGAGCTGGAACCTGACACTTCCCCTTAGGTTGCACCTTCACAGTTCTGGTTCACACACGGGAGGCAGCCACACGCAACATGGAAAAGATCCAGGTGATAAAGGTGAGTGACATTGTGTGTGAGAAGCTGCACAGCAAAGACTGGGCACTGCAGAGTTTTTGGCATCTTTAAGGTTAAGGCTGAGAGATATTTTGAACGTGTAGGTTGGTGTCACATGAGGCACATCATAACTGTACTTGAAATGAGGTGAAATTGTAAATGCTGGTGAGCTGACAACACATTTTCCACACACAGCCACCACTGCAGACAACTTCAATTGAAATAGATTGTAACAATACAGCTTCAAGTCTTGAAATAGATTGTAACAATGCTCACTGTCCAGTGCTTGCTCAGACACTTAGAAATACTCAGGCATGTAGAATAAGTGCTTTAATTAAATCAAGCAGAAAAGCAGCCCTCACCCACCATCCACTTTTGTCTAGAGGGCAAGAAAGACTAAGGTTAAAGTAATGAGTAGGTTTGGGGGCACAAATACACTGTATCTTGCACTTTCTAAAGGAAGATTATTTTCAAAGAATCTTTGCTTAGACACAGGGAAACTTTTTTCCTGAGTCAAGTTATTTTAGCTGTCCTAAGGCACAACAAATAAAGCTAGCAAAGTATAAAATTGTTTCAAAATGAAAGTCTGTTCTGCACTGCTTAGTAATGGAAACTTGTGGTGTGGTAGACCCACCTTTAGACTTGCAGGGCAGGATGGAAACCCATGCCCTAAGCATTCTGGAGTTGCAGTTAAATCTTGGTGTAATGAAGTGGGCATGGTAGCTCAGGACAGCAGAGAGTGTACCTTTTAAAGAAGTGAGATGTCACCTTTGCAGTAAATGCAGTGGGTTCACCTCACAGTTTGATGCTGTAATTGAAGACAATTATGCTGAGCATCAGGGACAAGCGTGTAAATGTTAAGTTTTGTTGTTGGGGAAGGTTTGAATTACCTGTTCCTTCCCTCAGCCGCTCTTGTCCCTCTTTCAACTTCAGTGCTGAGGAGGAGCTCCCCTTCCAGCACTGCTGGGTTCTGCCAGTGACACCTCCTTGTGTTCCTGCCCCCAGGATTTCCCCTGGATCCTCGCTGACGAGCAGGACGTGCACATGCACGACCCCCGGCTCATTCCCCTGAAAACCATGACATCTGACATCTTAAAGGTGAGCAGGGCATGCTGGCCAAGAGGTGCTGAACCTGCTGTGGTTCTGAACTGTGAGTGCTCTGACATCAGCTCTGCAGTTTTCTGTAGTGTAACAACTTTAAAACATACTGCTGAGCTGTAGCTTAGTCTTGCAGATGTCTGGGCCAGTAATCAAAGCAGGGCAAGACTCCTCATAGTAAAATAGGAAACCTGGTTATGGGGGAAGGTATGAGCACTTACTATTCAGCCTGTTGCAGGCTTTTTTTTCCCATTCACCCACCTGTGTACCAACAGGACTGTTCCTTATTTCTCTTTCCAGATGCAGCTCTACGTAGAAGAGCGAGCTCACAAAGGCACCTGATTTCAAATCTTCCTTGCCTTCAAGCTTCATCTGATCTTCCAGTGGAGTAAGATCTGTCACAAACTGTATCTTGATAACCATCTCTTCAGCTGGCCTTCTGGGTGAATGTAGAGCAGCTGCTGCCTCTTTATTTCAAGTGCTCTTACCACTGTATAAAGAACTGACTTGGAATGGGGAGCCAGAGCCTGCTCCCATCTTGACTTGTGTGAGAGCACAGGTGTTGATACAGTGCATCCCTGGGGAGTCAGTGCTTTATTACCAGTCCAGTTCTCACCTGGAAAGGGCAGCTCCATTGCACACAGGCAGTGACAGACAGCTAGGAGCTGTCACACAGTCCACGAGAGCAACACTTGTGCTAAGGGGGAGTGAGGCCTTATGTAGTGTCTGTCCACTGTGACCATCCCAAGCAGTCTTCAATAAATACCAAGTTTTACCCCAGTTGAACTGGGCTGAGTTCTGTCAAAACCAGTCTCCCTTCTTCAGCAAAGAAGTATTTTTATTTTCTTTTCTGGCCTGTATGTGGACTCTGTCAGTTCCTATGAAAGGCTGTACAACCTCGGTCTCTCCCCTCTCACTCAGAGGTGGCATTAGCAATGTGGAATTTGTCTGTCCAGCAAGGACACCTGCCAAGTATCCTATTCCTAACTGAGAATAAGCAAGGAAAGCACTTATAATGCTGCACCTGTCAGAGGAGATGGAACATGTTCTTTACATCAGCTCTGGGTATATAAGGGTGGGAGACACAGTTCAAACAAGCTGAGCTTGTCTGTCAGAGAATTTAGTATGCTAGCCTGTCCAGCACCTCCTGCTTCCTCCAAGCAACAAGTGTAGGAACATTATAGATAAGTCTGGACACTGCTTTAACATTTTATATTGGGTTACACTGCTCAGTATAAACCAAAGGTGATGTGGGAAAAGCCCAGCACAATCAAAAGGCACTTGTGTTGTTAGGCAGCTGCCTGAAGGGACTTCTTACCTCCTCTTTCTCTACCTGTTTATTCAAACACCAAGCAACTGTTTTGGATCATTTTGATCATACACACTTAGAGAAAGGGTAAGGAATTCACTACCAGTGACACAGCACTTAGGGACAAGGGGTGACAATTTCCTGATGCTATGAAAGGTCTAATGCAGGTCATAAATCTTAACACTGAAACAGGAGAGAAAATACCATACAAGACAAGCTGTGGCAGAGTCCTTGTAGATACCATTTATAATCTGAAATTAAGCATTTTAGCCTTATCTTTCCTATATTCCATAAACATGAAAGTGTCTTTAAGTCTCTGTGTGTTAGCATAATAATGTATTAACTAGAAAAGATAGATCTCATATTTAATTGTCCCAGTTCTTCTCTGGAAGGGCACCAGTAACTGGAGTAGCATCCATGGTAGAAGAGAATGGAAGATGAAGACAGAACACCCTCCCAAAAGGCTGGGCCTGCTGAATTCTACTGTGAATATGAGCTGCAAGACAAAGCTAGGACACACCCAGACAGAACAGGCAGACAGTGCACCTGAGGCCACTTGGTTCCAGTCCTGAGGTAAAAGCAAACCCTTCCAGAGTGCCTCACAGCGAGCTGGGGGGCCCAATGGTGATGCTGCTGTTTGTCACACGCACCCCATACCAGCCTGCCCAGTACTGGGTGTCCTGGCCTCCGTGCTGGAACCAGATGTGACGAACTCCTGCTGGGTAATTCTGGAAGGTGTGGGAAATCTGCACAGAAAAGAGAATTCCTCTTAATTTGCCTCAATAAATCAGCGTTCACCTAGGAGCTCAGAAAACTACAGTGTGCGAGTCTTAGAGTGAGCTCTTCCTGAGCCTAGATAGCTTTCATTGAAACCCTGTTTTTTTTGGGGAGGAGGGGGTGGCAGGAGGAGGAAAGAAGCTTTTCTCACTCAGTCTTCTCCCCAGAATCCTATCTGTGCTAAGCTAACTAAGCTATCCCATCTATAAAAGATAAACCTTAATTTCAGAGCACTGACATTGTGCCAGTGTCAAACTGTAACACTAACATTAAGCTTGATTTTTAAGTGCATCTATAAGACATCTAATGCAGAATGTACAGCAAATCAAACCAGGTAAACACCTGTAACAGTTTAAGAAAAGTTAAGTCTGCAATACTTGGCTATTTTTAAATAGCAGTTTTTTGATCAAAAAAAGCCCTGAAATCCGCTCTTGTTATTTAGTTATTTAGACAGAATCTTACATAAAACCAAGAAACAATTAAAAGACTGCATTAAAACAACACAGAAGCCCACAGGATACTCTATAGAAAATGCTGGGCACCTAAAAATATTAGCTGTCTCATTCAGGACACCACTGCTTCTTCAGCATCATCAACAGCAAGAGCAGAGGAGGCTGAAGAGCAGAGAAAGTCCACTGGCACTTTTGGCCAAGTAAGACTTGCAACACACCAGTGTCACAAGACTGCAGTAAAGCTCCTGCCACCCTGGCTGCTGCTCACCTCTCTCCACTGGGCATCACTCCACTGCTCAATGACCACTGGCTCAGGATGGAATTCCTGCAGGCAGATCCAGTCCTTGGAGAGCAGCCTCACGGTGAGCTCGTAGCGGCACCCGCAGTCAAACCTGGCAGCGTACCTGGAGGGGCAGGAGGAATCAAGGAGCAGGGCTGTATACACAGCATTCAGTGGCCTTTATTTTTCAAAAGCAGTCTCCAAGGGGATCCCTGTCTGCAGAGGAAAAGGAGTAAAGGAGTGTCATCCCCATAGCTATAGAGAAGTCGTGGAAGTTACAGCTATCCCACCCTTCACAGGACTGCCACCGTGTAGTCCATGAAGTAAATTTAGGTTTAGCTTCTTCTTCACTTAATAACTCCCAAAGAATAAAGAACTGATTTTATGGCATGAAAAGCTCCAGAAGCCTAGCTTACCTCTAGACCAATGCTAGAAATTCTAATTTTCAGTGCTTCCACTCACCAGTCCTTGACTGTAATTTCAGGCCGTATCTCATCCATCAGCTGATTCCAGTAGCCTTCTTTATCCAGGGTAATGATTTGAGACTTGAAGCATGGCCTAAAACAGACACAGAAATACTCCCAGTTCTACAGAACACTTCTCTCTTGCTGTCCTTTCCCTGACAGCTTTAATACCCACCCAGATCCTGAAGGCCCACAAAGCTGACCTGGCTAAACCCTGCTTTATCCATAACCTGACAAGAAAATGAACTGAATTAGCTTCACCCCAAGATAAAAAGAATAGTTACCTACAAGCTGGATTAAGAGGAGTCTCTGTATTGATGTACTGGTAACAGGAAACCAGTGCCTGGTGCTTGTAAAAGCTGTTGATCCTCCTCTGGTGACAGCTTTTATTACAAGTTGTTTGTGTGACACACCCACCACTCCTGAAGCTTACAGAGCTTTGACCTTGTCATGTAAGTACAGTTGACTGAGTTTCTCAATCAATCTTTCTCTACCACCTTTGGGAGAGGAGAAGCAGGGATCCCATGTGGATTATCCTAACTATAAAAATTACAGGAAGTTCCTGCTAGGCAGAGAAATTTAGCACCTGCTGTGATCAAATCTCTCAGCAGGACCCACCTCTTTAGAATAATTGGTATAAAGGGTTTATGAAGCTTTTTCCTTTTCCCACAGGTGATCTAAGGTTCAGGACCTGCCACCAGCCTTCTAAGCATGGTGCCTTTTCAGGCAGGTGGGAGGAAGCAGGTTTCCCAGTTCCACATTACTGGAATCCAGTTCTTACCCATATGAAGTGACAAAGTATTTTTGTACTCTGGGGTCTGACATATGACTTCCATGAGCTCCAGGCAGATCCTCAATTTTCCACTTATCTCCTTCATTGGCATCAATTGTCCAGTGCTGGAAGTTCTCTAAAAACACAGGTGTCCAAGGTGAGGGTTAGGACCTCACTTCAGCTAACAGCAGCATCTCAGCTTTTGTTAGAACCAGCAACAGGAGAATACTTGAAAGCTACTTGATGTTTTCAAATTCACTGTATTTTTCCTACAGCTCTAAGTGACTCCTGTCATTATGGTGCCATTACTTTTTTGTGGCTGTCAGCATCCAGGACAGCAGGCAGCAGATTTCTGACCTCATCAGAAAATCAGCAGCAGCAATAAAGTAGGAATACTGTAGTTATATTAGTCAAGTCTGGTCACAAAAGTTCTCCAGCTGCCCAAATGTTTAATCCCAATCCCTGATCGTTTCACTACCACATTGTACTTGCAGTGCAAATTAATTGTCACTGCCTGTTGTACTGGGGTCTTATGACTTCAGATTTTTCTGGCTAAAACCACAAAGTATTGGTAAATACATATCTACAGCAGTTTTACTGCAGGAGCTGAGCTATAAATCTGACCTAGCAGAGCTACACCCAATAGCTGGACAGTCCCACAGCACAAGCAGAAGTTGAGGCATGACTCATTCAGACTGCTCAGAAACTCTTAGTCCTTTATTATAAATAACGAAACCAACCTTCAGCACGAGGGTTTTTGAGTAAGTTTTTCTTCATGTGGCAGAGCATATAGAAGATCTTCCAGTCCGAGATGCTCCTGTCATAGCTCTGACGATAAAACCCGTCGCGCTGGCACTTGCGCTTCCACAGCGTGTTCAGGTCCACCACGTAGCGCCACTGCGAGCACACCAGGCGGCAGGTGCGGAGCAGCTCCCGGGCGGGCAGCAGCGACAGCAGCTCCACCAGCACGTCCTCGGGCAGGTCCCCGATGCTGGTCATGGCAGGCCGCGGCCCGCGGGAGGGCGAGGGCAGATCCGCGGCGCGACGGGCCGAGCTGCCGGAGGGGAAGGCAGTTTCCTCTCGTGAGTAACAGCACCGCGGAGAGCCCGCCCGGCCCCCGGCCCGCTCCCGCCGCCGCCCCCGGGCCCGCTCCCCGGCGCTCGGTCCCACCTGGCTCCGCCCATCGGCGCCTCCGGACGCGGATGTGCGGGGCCAGGGGGCGGGGCCGCGCTTGGGCGGGGCCGCTTTAGGGCGGAGCTGCTTTGGGGCGGGGCTGCTTTGGGGCGGGGCTGCTTTGGGGCGGGGCTGCTTTGGGGCGGGGCTGCTTTAGGGCAGAGCCGCTTTGGGGCGGGGCTGCTTTAGGGCGGAGCTGCGTTTGGGAGGGGCTGCTTTAGGGCAGAGCTGCTTTGGGGCGGGGCCGCTTTAGGGCGGAGCTGCGTTTGGGAGGGGCTGCTTTAGGGCAGAGCTGCTTTGGGGCGGAGCTGCTTTAGGGCAGACCTGCTTTGGGGCGGGGCTGCCTTCGGGCGGAGCTGCGTTTGGGCGGAGCTGCTTTGGGGCGGGGCTGCTTTGGGGCGGGGCTGCTTTAGGGCAAAGCCGCTTTGGGGCGGGGCCGCTTTGGGACGGGGCCGCTTTGGGACGGGGCTGCTTTAGGGCAAAGCTGCTTTAGGGCAGAGCCGCTTTGGGGCGGGGCCGCCGCCTTGGGGCGGGGCGGAACCACGTTTGGGCGGAACAGGGCGGGGCCGCGGGGCAGGTCCCGGTTCTCTCTGACCGGTCCCATTCTCTCTGCCCAGTCCCGGTTCTCTCTAACCGGTCCCGGTTCTCTCTGACCAGACCCGGGCAGAACAGGGCGGGGCCGCGTCCTGGTTCTCTCTGCCCGGTCCCATTCTCTCTACCCAGTCCCGGTTCTCTCTGACCGGCGCCCCAGCCCCGTGAGCCGCGCTCGGTGTAGCCCAGCTCGGAGCGGCCCCTGCGGTTCAGGTAAGAGCGCTCGGTGTCCCCCCTGAGCCTCCGCGGGTTTCCCGGGCTGGGGAAAGAGGAGGGACACGCCAGTGCCCCGAACTCATCAGGGGATGCGCGGTGCCCGGAGCGTGTCCGTAATGTAAAGTCTTGCCGGTTTGGGTGCTTAGCTGGGGTGGAAAAGGAAAAGAAAAAAGGAAAAAGGAAAATAAAAAAGGAAAGGATAGGAAAAAGGAAAGGAAAAAGAAAAGGAAAGGTAAGGAAAAAGGAAAGAAAAGGCACCTCTGTCTCTTTCCTGAGTGCGGGAGGAAGCCTGGCTAGCAGCGCTCTATCAGCACGCAGGGAGCAGGAGGGGCTTCTGAAATTCCTGTACGAGATGAAACCAGCACGATCCCTCCCGCCTGCTTCTAAAAAATTACGTTTTGGCCGTCGGGACTGTGGTTGAGGGTTGGAAGTGTGGGGAGAATAAGAAATCACTAATGCTGTCCGGGAGTTTTAAATTACAGTTTGCCCCTGCTGGGTGCAGTGCAGATAGAGGACACATCTGAACGTCTAGATGTAGGATGCTGCTACAGCAGTGGCTTCCAGTTTCTTCCCTTCCTTGCCAGGTTTGGCACTGCTGTATTTTGTTTAGCTGCATGCCAGGGTATTTCACCTCTGTTCTTAGTGCTCTCCCAGTTTAATGAGTCATTCCTGAGGAGTTTGGCTGCATCCATGCAGTTTGCTGCAATCTCAGCCGTTTCCCAGCACCAGGACTCAGCTGACATCAAAGCAGTGTCACAGTGCATGCCTCACAGATGCCATGGGCTCTGAATCTGCACACTCATCTTGCCACAGTCCTGCAGCACCTGCACCTGGGCCTCAGGGCAGCAGAGAGCTGCTTGGAGTTCAGCATTAGCACATGGAGTTAGAGCAAACACTTCTGACTTTATTCCTCCAATAATGAGGCCATAGACATTAGAATATTAGAGAATATCAGCTGAGTTATTTTCAGTTATGCTCAGACCTTTACTTTATACAGGCTCCTGATTAAGTGCCAGTACTCTGAGGGAAAAGAATGTCAGATATAGAATGAACCACTGCAAAGGTGGCTGGCAAGAAGCTTAACACTGATATTTGAGTACTGCTTTGCAGCACTTGTTATCAGGGATGTTCTTAAAGGCAGAACAAGCACCCCTGTGCCTTCCTCTGCAGAGGAAATTATTACTAGGAAGCTGATTTTTGCAGCAACAGAGATTCTGGAAGGACTGATTCCAGCCTGGAAATGAACAAACTCAGTGGTCAAATACATACATTTTGTGGGCAGATTTAATTCAAGGCTTTTACTTAGAATAAACAAATAGTAATCTGCTTCAGGCTATTAACGTAATGAGGAACAGGAGACCTTGAGGCTAGGAATCAAAAATCCTACTTTCAAATAACTGTGGTGGTGTTTGCAGGGCTCCCAGGATGAGGGAAGAAATGAGAATCTTCACTCCATATTTCAGAAGGCTGATTTATTATTTTATCATATATATGATATTAAAAGAAATGATATATTAAAACTATACTAAAGAATAGAAGAAAGGATTTCATCTGAAGGCTAGCTAAGAATAAAGAAGAATGAACAACAAAAGCTCGTGACTCTCAGAGAGTCTGAGCCAGCTGACTGTGATTGGCCATTAATTAGAAACAACCAGCATGAACCAATCAAAGATGCACCTGTTGCATCCCACAGCAGCAGATAGTTATCGTTTTTCTTTTCCTCTAAGGCTTCTCAGCTTCTCAGGAGAAAAATCCTAACGAAAGTATTTTTTATAAAATATGTCTGTGACAGATAACATATTCATTTTCCCTTTTTTTCCACTGCATCAGTGTCTGGCATTGCTGAGCGTGGGAAACCCTCACCCTTGCTTTCCACCCTGTCTCAGACAGCTGTGCCCAGCTGCCCCAGGGATGGAGTCCCTCCCTGAGGCAGTCCTGGTCCGGATCCTGGCCTCCCTCCCCGCCGTGGAGCTGGTGCTGGTGTGCCGCCTGGTCTGCTGCCAGTGGAGGAACCTGGTGGATGGAGCTGCCCTGTGGATCCTGAAGTGTCAGCAGGAAGGCCTCACCAGAGCAGAGTCAGATGTGGAGAACTGGCAAAGCTTCTACTTCCTCAGTAAGAAAAGGAGGAATCTCATCAAGAACCCATGTGGCGAAGGTGAGGGACATCACGAGCTCCAAGGTGTCAGAGAGGTGACCAGTCACTGAGAATTGTGTTTATTTAGTCTTTGAAAATAGATCTTGGTTGCTGTCAGGTTGCAGAATTTTCTCCCTGCCAAGAGTCAAGTCACTCAATCTGTGCAGCCAAATCATTTAATGAGCACAAAGGCCCTTGATAATCAGCCCTTGAGAGACATCACAACGAGCTTCAAGGTGTTAGAGAGATGACCAGTCCCTGAGAATTGTGTGTGTCTAGTCTTTGAAAATATATCTTAGTTCCTGTCAGGTTGCAGAATTTTCTCCTTGCCAAGAGTCAAGTCACTCAATCTGTGCAGCCAAGTCATTTAATGAGCACAAAACCCCTTGATAATCAGCCTTTGCAAAGGGCTTTTACATAACATTCACTTTATCTAACCTCTGCAAGGATCTAAATCATGTTTGAGACACAGAGATGTCCTTTGTAGAAACCATCCAACACAGCAATGGCTGTGGCATTTGTTTCTCCATTGCTCCTTGCCAAGCCATGACAGGAGAGATGAAGCCTTTCCCAGCTCAGGGGTGAGTCTGCCCTCAGCTCACCAAGCCCTTCAGGCTTCTCTCCTTGGAGCAGCTCAGATCAATCATGTTTTTTCCCTCCTCACCTCAGCCCATGTTAGAGACTGGGCACACACCCCATGTGCCATCATTCTGAATCTGTGACCTTAACTTGCCAGGGCTATAAGCTGCATGGCAATAAACAGCAGTAACCAAACCTCACAACCCAAGCAGCAACAATTTCACACATCACAGACCAAAGCAGCACCAACACAGCTTCCCTGTTTTGTTTACAAGTGGCCTTCTGCAAGCTTTTCCAGCATCCAGGTTTGCCTTTTGAAAACCCTGATGTTTAAGGACTTACTGCTTCAGAAAATACCACTTAGTGCTTTAGAAAACCTGGAAACAAAGCAATCAGCATCTGTCCCTAGAGTCCTTGTGTGCTGTGACACTATTCAGAATACCTAAATTCTTTCCCTGGAGTACTTTCTTAGACCCACACATACACAGCCACTTTTTGGGAATGTTAAAGTTAGGTGTGATTAGTCAAACTAAAGGTTTTTGCCTGACCTCTATTTAACAAACATCTCCATAGTCTACATATAAAATCAGTGCTGTGTCTAATATCAAACTTTCACAAGCCAGAGGAAGGTTCCAGTGGCAGATGGTCAAGTTCCCCACATCCACAGGACTCATCCAAGTCTCTTTTCTGCCATTTGCAGAAGGCTTGGAGCACTGGGGAGAGGTAGAGAACGGAGGTGATGGCTGGAAAATTGAAGAGCTCCCAGGGGACTTTGGAAAAGAATTTCCTAGTGAAGAAGTCCATAAATACTTTGTCACATCTTATGAGTAAGGCTGCTTTCTTCTCTCCCTCAGGAAGGGGGGCATTTTTGGTTCTCCCAGGAGGGAATGTGACCCCAATTGGCATCTTGTGTTTCAGGTGGTGCCGAAAGGCTCAGGTGATTGACCTTAGGGCTGAGGGCTACTGGGAAGAGCTGATGGATACAAGCCAGCCTAAAATCATGGTAAGAGACTGGTAAGTATTGAGGAAGGCTCTGAGGACAGGCAGAGGGTTAAGAAAGATAAGGAAGAGAGGGAGGGCATAGACTATCTATCCATCTAAATCTATAAAAAAAAAATATAAAAAAGAGATAAAAAATATTACAAATATTTAAAAATATAAAAATATATATATTATATATAAAGGTATAAAATATATATAAAACTATACATAAAATATATATAAAACTATACATAAAATATATATAAAACTATACATAAAATATATAAAACTGTATAAAATAGATATGAAAACATAAATACACATAAATATATAACTATATTATATATATGTAAAATTATATAAATATATATAAATTATATATAAAATTATATAAATGAATAAATACATAAATCTATGAATATAAAAATTATAAAAATATAAAATAGTTAAAATATTAAAAATACATTTTATATATATAAAATAGATATAAAACTATATTAAAATATATAAAACGGTATATAAAATAGATATAAAAATATAAAAATATAAATACACATAAATATATAACTACAGTATATATATGTAAAATTATATAAGTATATAAATTATATAAATAAATATTATATATATAAATCTATACATAGAAAAATTATTAAAAATATATTAAAATAGATTAAAATACTTAAAAATAAAAAATACATTTTATATATAAATATATAAAATATAAATATATATTAGAATACATAAAACTATATGTAAAATAGATATAAAATATTAAAATATAAATATACATAAATACATAACTATATTATATATGTAAAATTATATAAATGTATATATAATATATATATAAATTATATAAAAATTATATAAATAAATATATATATTTGGCCATAAAACCTCAGCTCCCAGGACACTGGATGTGGGACAGGGGCTCAGAGGCAGCTCCCACAGGCTTTAAACTGTTGGAGCACATGAACTCCCAAGCTCAGGTTCCTGTGGTCAGTGAGGGGAGGTGGTGGCCTGGGCTCAGAACCATTGCAGATTTCCATCTCAAAGCAAGGCTGCAGTAACCTGGTGAGCGTGGTGGAGCCTTTGCAGAGCTCTTACAGGTAATGCCAACACCTTGGGCTCTCCCTGCAGGTATGCAGGACGTAGTGATGCTGGCTGCCTCTATGAGCTGTGTGTGAAGCTGCTCTCTGAGAATGAGGATGTGCTGGCTGAGTACAAAAGTGACACTGTCACCATCCCAGAGGGAAATGATGGCAGCTGGACTGAGGTGAGTTACAGGTATGGGCTCAGCAGGTGGCACCCCACCTACATGAATCAGGAATATTTTAAAGCAGAATTTTCCAAGGGGAGGAGAAGGCTCTGTCATGTGTTCTCTGGGGCCATGACCCTGTGATTGGAAAAGGAAAAGGGAGGTTGCTTTACAGGAAACTTGCTGAGTCACCACTAGCAGGTGTAAGGTGCAGGAGACGTCACAGAATCAGCAGACTGGAAGAGACCTTCAAGATCATTGAGTCCAACCTGTTCCCTGACTCCTCAACTAAACCCTGGCACCCAGTGCCACATCCAGGCTTTGTTAAACACACCCAGGGATGGGGACTCGACCACCTCCCCAGGCAGCCATTCCACAACTTTATTGCTATTTCCATGAAAAACTTTTTCCTAACATCCAACCTAAATTTCCATTGAAGCAGCTTGGGGCTGTGTCCTCTGGTTCTGTCTCTGTCTGGAGACAGAGCCCAGCCCCAGCTGAGCACAGGCACCTTTCAGGAGCTGTGCAGAGTGACAAGGTCACCCCTGAGTCTCCTTTTCTCCAGGCTGAGCACCCCCAGCTCCCTCAGTGGTTCCTCACAGGGTTTGTGTTCCCAGACCTCTCCAGTCTGGATGTGATCGAGCATCTCAATGTCTTTCCTAAACTGGGGGGCCAGAACTGGACACACAATGTCCAACTGGGAGTGAACAATGGGATCAAAGCTTCTCCCACTGTAAATACCCCCACTGTTACCCAGGTCTGCCTGTGCCCAGTGGGGCTGAGGGCTCTGTGCACTGAACAATGATCAGTTTGTGGTGGTCTGACACTTCCTAACAACCATTTTGCCCCTTGTCCCACAGATCTCTCACATGTTCTGCAGCTACGGGCCCGGGGTGCGCTTTGTGCGCTTTGAGCACGGCGGGCAGGACACGCTGTTCTGGCAGGGCTGGTACGGCGCCCGCGTCACCGGCAGCAGCGTGACCCTGGAGCCATAGCCCTGCTCAGCAGGACCTGCACGCTGCAGTTCACCTCCCTCAGGGCATCCATCCCCCTGCCTTTGGATGGTTTCTGCATGGTGCTGCTGCTGGCTGTAGAGCGTTCGGCCTTCCTGCATAGGAATGTGTGTGCAAGGTGCCAGGAGCCACCACCTCAAGAGGGCTGTGCAAAAATGTGCATGAATTTGGGAATGCACCTCACCACTTGCACTGGTGTTCTCTGTCAGACAGGAGATAACCTAAAAACCCTGCAGATCTCTGTTAGTCTCTAATGCCTAGCACCCAGCCTGAGTCATCTCTCCTACCTGCTCCCCTGACTTGGGCACTCCTTAACTTGAAGGGATTCCTTAAGTATATTTTCTGGAAGTTAGAGTGGAAAGAAAAGAATCAAGAAAACCACATACCCTGTGTCTCAAAACATACCAGGGAAACCCAGAGTCCTGTGCTCAGCTGTTTCCATGACCTGCAGTGAGAACCTTGGCTTCTTCCATTTATAAAAAGATAACATTGTTTGCCACAGAGGGGCTCTAGCTTGGCTGTCAATACTGTTAGTTTAATTTTTAGTGATAATGCAAAGCAAGAGAGGTTGAATCCTTTTCTCTTACACTGTTCCCAGCATCTTTTTATCAAGGGAAGTGTTGGGAAGAGAAACATGTCTGATGTCCAGCCCTGGGGCTTCATTTGGCTCCCTCAGAGACATGGCATCTGAGAGTAATTGCTGGTGGACAGAGAAAGAGATTACAACAATTTAGAGTACTGGGTTAGAAAAAATTTGAAATAGGGTCCAGAAACAAATGAAAATAAACTCATTTAGCCCTTCCTGGTCATCTAGTGTGACTCTGCTGGCAGGACACAGACAGCTCTTGGCCTCGTTCCACCTCTGCTGGCCATGTCTGCAAGAAAACACATCTGCCTCTGCCCTGTGCTTGCTGACAAGACAGCACTCCAGCCTCCCACTTGAGCTTCTTGACAACCCTCAGGGCTGCGTGCCCCATCCTGAACAGACCCCTAAGCTTTCCTGAACCAAGACTGTCCCTGCTAGGGTCACTATAAGACACAAAATAAAACTACGCGCACACTGGAATCTCCAGGGTAAAAAGAAGGGTGTTTAATTTCTGACTCCAACATTTATAGATTTTCAAAAGTGTGACAGTGGATTGGAGGATGACAGGGCCACCTCTCTAATGACAATGGGCAAACCAACAGTGCATCAAATTTCTCCTCCTTCAGAAAAGAATGCAAAACAATAATTATCTACAGAAAAGTGTGTGAGAAAGTTCGTTACAAAAATGTAAATGTCAGAAGGCTTAGAAGAACTTAGAAGAACAGGGTGACACTGCTAGTTATTCCACTCAGAAGAGCATCCCCTAACAGAGCTGGTGTTGCCTAAAGAAAGTATATTTTTGTGTCCATGTGTCTGCCTTCCCTCCCTGGGCTGCCATTTAAGTGCCCTTTACACAAGTAGCGGCTGCTGCTGCCTGCGGGCAAAGGAAGGAGCTCCCACCTGGACCCTGTGCATGCTGCATCCTCAGGCTTTCTGCACAGCTGCTCCTGGGTGCCACACACACCTCAGAGTCCAGGCAAACACAATAAAGTGACACAATTCTGTGTGGATTTCCTCTTTTGTCTGGGTATTTGTCCCCTGTGCTCAAGCATCTGTTTTCTGACTATGTGGAGCATGTCAGCCAGTTCTCTGCTAAAGCAGGAGTCATTGTGTGTAATTCCATGGTGTCCCTGAAAGAGGAATGTGCTCTGTTTCCCAGCACCCTGCACCCATGGGAAGCATTTAGTGGGCAGTGTAACAGCAAGCACAAATGCATTTCAAACATAGTGGGAATTCATTGAAGGTACAGGAAGGCTTCTGCAGAGCCCAGCCCTGCTTCACACCTCCCAGGTCATTTGTCACTAGCTCTGCTGTGAGTTCAACATCAGTTCTGACCCAGGAGGCACCAGAATCTGCTCAGAATGTAATTATTTCCCTTCCCTTACCCCTGCACACACTGCCACGCAGTGCTGCTTTACCCACCCTTAGCCTTTAGTGCAGCTTTTATAGAATACAGAAAGGATACTTACAGAATGCTGAAAAGACAATAATGAAAACTTGTGACTCTTTCCAGAGTCCCCACTGATTGGCCAAAGAGTGAAAACGACTCCCAGCAGAATCCAATGAAATAATCACCTGTGGGTAAACAATCTCCAAACACATTCCACATGAGCACAACACAGGAGAAGCAAATGAGATAAGAATTGTTTCCCTTTTCTCTGAGGCTTCTCAGCTTCCCAAGAGAAAAATCCTGGGTTGAAGGGATTTTTCAGAGAATGTGAATGCCACACTGGGAACACACTTTGGAATTACAGAGAGAACAGCTACAGTGAGTTCAGCTGGGAAGTCTCACAGACCCTGGTGAGCACAAGGATTGCTCGGAGAGCTAAGCTCCTCACACAGCAGTGTGTGAAGCAAAGGTTCACAGACAATATATTGTTTTGCATTCTTTTCTGGAGGAGGAGAAATTTGATGGACTGTTGGTTTGTCCAGTGCCATTGGAGAGGTGGCACTGTCACCCTCCAATCCACTGTCACTTTTGGAAATCTATAAATGTTGGAGTCAGAAATTAAAGAGTCCTTTTTTGCCTTGAAAAGAGCAGTATTTTGTTATTTCGTGTCCTATAGTGACAAGGGAGAGCCCCTTGAAATCTGAAACAGACACAGAGAGGCTGCAGGAGACAGAGCAGGATGACCCAGGAGTTCTTTCTGATTAGAAAAAAAAAAAAAAAAACTAGCGGCAAATATAACATGAAATCAGTAGAATGAATATGTATGAACCTATTGTGAAATTGCATGCATATGGATTAGAGAGGAAGATTAAAAAGGATCTGGAGTTCCCAGAGGTACACATGTCATTTAAGGGGACCAATCCTTTAAATGCATCCGGCGCCGTAATAAGCACACCGGCTTTACAAATTTCACAAAAGTTGTGAAATCTTCTGCAAATCACTCCTCAAGCTGGGTCCCTGGGTGGTGACAGCAGAGGGCACTCGGGCTGCAGGCAGGAGCCACTGCTGGCTCTCTCCATGCCGAGCCACACACAAGAGATGTAATTAATCACACTGCTCTGGATGCTGCGTTTGGGTCTGCTCCTGAGCCCTGCACCTTGTTTTTTCTGGCTGCAGCTGAGTGTGAATGTTTTCTTCTCATTCTCTTGCAGTGCCTGCTGGCCTGGTTTGCAGTGCAGCCTTTGCTGCACAGACCCTAATGCTTATCCCTGCCATGCAGGACACCTGTACACATTTTGGAAGGATTGCTGCCTCTTGGGCAGCAGACACAACACACCTCTATTGGATGCAGGCAGCCTTTTAAACTGCAATGAGTAATCAGAGCAGTGAAAGCTGCCTGGACATAAACCAAGGCCTTTCAAATTCAAGTGGAAGCAGCACAAGTTGCTCAACACTATCCTAGAGCACTGAAGTATCACTCAAATTAGTAATGTGCCTTTCCTTGCAGAGTATATTCTAACCTTAATGCAGTCCACAAGAGTCTTGTCACTGTCATATTTTCTGAAAAATCCCTTTGCCAGGATTTTTCTCCTGGGAAGCTGAGAAGCCTCAGAGAAAAGGAAAACAATTCTTATCTCATTTGCTTCTCCTGTGTTGTGCTCATGTGGAATGTGTTTGGAGATTGTTTACCCACAGGTGATTGTTCCATTGGATTCTGCTGTGAATTATTTTGAATTATTGGCCAATCGGGGCCAAGCTGTGTCGGGAGTCTGGAAAGAGTCACGAGTTTTCATTATTATCTTTTAGCCTTCTGTAAGTATCCTTTCTGTATTCTTTAGTATAGTATTCTTTAATATAGTATTCTTTAATATATTATAGTATCATAGAATAATAAATCAGCCTTCTGAGAGCATGGAGTCAGATTCATCATTCCTCCCTTCACTGGGGCACCCCACAAATACAACAGGGCTGCAGGGCTGTCTGTGTCTCACCATGCCCAGGTTCTCCCATCCCCTCTGCATGCAGAGCTCTGCAGCCCTGCCCAGGCAGCCAGGAGTCCCAGATCCATCACCCATGCCCTTGGCTGACCTCCCCTGCAGGCACTCAGAGCAACTCATCTGCAGCTGGATCTGTGCAGAGCCATTAAGCACAGTGCAATCAGTGCTCCCAGAGAGGCTGCAATAAAGCCACAAGAGCTCTCTTTGGGCTGATGGATGCTGGGGAAACACATCTCACTGCAGCAGGAGCAGGGGCTTGTTGCAATAGGTCTCAAAATAGAACAACACGCACACTGGAATCTCCAAGGTAAAAAAGGGAAGTTTATTTCTTGACCTTGATATACATAGAATTCCAAAAGTGACCTTGGATTGGAGGATGAAATTGCCTGGTGTGTTGTTGGGGTCCCCAGGACGAGGTGGGAGATGAGAATTTGACTCCACATTCTCAGAAGGCTGATTTCTATTCTATTCTATTCTATTCTATTCTATTCTATTCTATTCTATTCTATTCTATTCTTTTCTATATTAAAACTATACTAAACTACAGAGAAAGGATTCAGACAGAAGGCTAGAAAAGAATAAATAACAAAAACTCGTGACTGACTCAGAGTCTGACACAGCTGGACTGGGATTGGTCATTAAGTAAAAACAATTCACATGTTAGGATAAACAATTCTCCAAATCTCATTCTAAAGTAGCACAACAGGGAGAAGCTGAAGCTTCTCAGCTTCCCAGGAGAAAAAATCCTGGCAAAGGGATTTTTCATAAAATATGGTGACAATTGCCATCCCTCCAATGACACTGGTCAAACCAACAGTCCATCAAATTTCTCCTCCTCCAGAAAAGGATGCAAAACCAATCATTATTTACATAAAAGTGTGTGAGAACTCCATTACAAAAATGTAGACATCAGAAGGCTTAGAAGAACAGGGTGACATTGGCTGGGCACTGAGAGGGAGAGGAAAAAGCTTTGGCAGAGACATTCCTCCCACAGAGCACACTACAGATGTACCATGCTCAGAAGCATTGAAATGCACTGGGATATCTATATCTATATCTATATCTATATCTATATCTATATCTATATCTATATCTATATCTATATCTATATCTATATCTATATCTATATCTATATCTAATCTATATATCTATATATCTATATATCTATATATCTATATATATCATCTATCTATACCTATACCTATGCAATCTATATCTATATCTATCTATATAATCTTATCTATATCTATATATCTATATCTATGTATATCTGTATCTATAACATCTAGATCTATAAATCTATATCTATTTAATCTATATATCTATATCTATACATATCTATCTATATCTATAACATCTATATCTATGTCTATATAATCTATATCTATAACATCTATATCTATCTATAAATCTATATCTATATAATATATCTATATCTATATCTATATCTATATCTATATCTATATCTATATCTATCTATATATCAATATCTATCTATATCTATGTCTATAAATCTATATCTCTATATATCTATATAATCTATATCTATCTATCTATCTATCTATATTTATATATAATCTATATCTATCTATATCTCAATATTGATATCTATATAATATATCTATATCTATATCTATATCATCTATATCTATATCATCTATATCTATATCTATCTCCAGGTTTCCCTGAGCATGAAGATTTTTTTTAAGAGCTGAGAGTAGAGAAAGGATGGTATCAGAGCTCTGCTCCTTGCAATCCTTGCAGAAGGTCCTGAAGTCAAGCAGTGATATTTCTACCTCACCACACAAAATGCAGCTCCTCTTGTTAATATTGACACACCAAGCACTGCAAAATGAAGCAGATAAAATCCTGATCCAGATATGAGTAATGACTTTGCATTTTGCTTGAAAATTAAACCTAATCTTGTGTTGTCTGTGCTATACAAGGAGGAATAATGAAACAGATTAAGATGAGATCTTGCTCACTCTTGCTGAACAAAAGCCAATTAATTGTCAGCAGGATTATCGTGGAGCCTTTCTTCTCTCAGACAAATACAATCAGACAGGGTCTCTGTGCTGGTGCAGGAGATTGGTTTATTGGTAACTCTGCCTGGACAGATGAAAACACCACAAAGACTCAGTTACCCACACAGACACTTGTTGGGGTCTCTAGCTGCTCAGAGTGACCCCAAGAAAAGTTCCAAAGTCTCTTTTCCCAGCCCGGCACTTGAAGGAGTCAGAGCTCTTCATTTCTCGGTCTCAAGGTTGTTTATTGTATCTTATCTGTAAAATTCTTTCTCCTGCCCTGCTGAGGTCCATCCAGCAGGACAGTTCCAGCACTCTGCCTGACTCCAGGGCAGTGTTATGTGTTTATACTAAAAACTACACATGCAATATTTACAATTAATTCCCAGTACCTATCATCTATGTTAGACAGTGAGCTCCTACTCTAAACCAATCTGTCAGTGCCACCATCACAGCAGAAGACAGAGGCCAAGAAGAAGGAGAAAGGCTGGACATGCCCAGTTCCCTCCATCTTGCCCCCTGAACCCCCATACCAGAAACCCTAAAATCTACTTTTCCACCCTGTGATAACTGCACTAATATTCTCCTTAAACTGTTGTGGCTTGCAGATCTTCATCTAAGGTTGGTAATTTGCTCCATGGGTCATGATCAAACCCACAGGCATCCTGGGCTCTGTGCCAGGGTCTCTGAGCCCCCTGGCAGGGGTCCTGGCCGTCCTGGACAGACAGAGGGATGCTCTGGGTTCCCACAGGCATTCCCTCCTTGCTTTTCCCCAGCCTCTCCTGCTGACTTGCACACAGGAGATGCTTTGGAACCAGCACACAAACTTCCAACTCTACAACCTAAGCTTGCCTGCTCCAAGTCCCCTTCTCCTGTCTAACTCAGATCCCTTCCCACCTGTACACCTCTCCTGACACAGATCTGTCCAGTCTTTTTTCAAAGTTTTCTGTCTAGAAAGGCTTTACCCTTGCAAATCCTTTGTCACACTCCTCCACCGTGCTGAGATGTTTCCTCTCTCACCCAAAATCCCCGCTGCAGTCTTTCTGCTATTTGCCTGCTCCACAGCAGAACCATCTTCCACCTGTCTGCCATGATGACAAGCAGAGAAGTAATTCCTGCCTCCCCTCATCTGCCATTTTTCCAATATAAACCAGAAATCTGTGAAAAGGCAAGGACTGTGGGAAAAGTTTCTAATATCACTGCTCTCCCAGAAAAACGAGGGAAGACTCAGCACAAGGATTGAAAAGGCTTCAGCACTGCAAGGAGCATCACTTGGGGGTCATTAATGCACATTCACCACTGCATGGGAGCCCTAAGACATCAGTGGGGTGTGGGACACAAGGAAAGGTGCAGCAGGTGTGGCATTTCACAAAAATAGTTGGCATGGAAAAACAAATCCTGGTTTTAGCTGAGAAGATTCAAAGTAGGAAGAGAAACCAACACCAGCACACCTGGAAAAAGGAGAACAACACTGCCCCACTCCTATGGCAGAGTGAAGCTAAAACATCAAAAATCCCCTTTTTCTGACAGTGCTAAGAGCTCCACGCAGCTCATTAGGGAAGGAGCCTGCAACAGCTAGAATGAGAGTCATGGAGAGAATTTGTGAACAATCTACTTGGAGAAAACACTTCCTACTTTCGCACCAGGTTAAAATAAAAAAGTAAAATTAAACCCCACCAAAGCCTGCAGCGCCAGCACTGACAGACAAAAATGGCTTAACAGAAAAAACATGGGCAGGGAAAGTGATTTTCTTTGCCTGCATTGCCAGGGGAATTAAATCTTGTTTTTTTTTCCCTGTCACCAGCAAGTGGAATAATCCAATATATTAAAGTTAATGTGCTTCTTGTATTTATTGCTGTGTATTTGACCTAACAGAATTTTATTCCTACATCAAGAATAAAACCATTCCGGAAGGCAAACTGCAAAGCTCTAGATCAATTACTCCCTTCTCCAACAGCTGAAAAGTGAGTTATTTCTTGTTAGAGAGGGGAAAAAAAAGGTAGGAAATAATAATAAAAACAAAACCTCTTTTTCCCTGTGCAGCAAGTTCTGCACTGCAGAGATGTTGAAGTTCAGCAATATTGAGTTTGGTTTTGTTAGGAAAATTAACTCACAAACACCAGAGGTTTGTGTCCAAAAAGGAGACAGAGGAGTCCTTTGGCTTTATTCCAATAAAGGGAGAGGCCATGGGGCATTCCCCTGGGATCTCTCCAATTTTTGGAGGATGCAGCCTCCTTTTTATCCCAATTTCCCAGCCACATTTCCCTTCTCTCTTTCTCCATTTCTGAGGTACTTGAGAGGTTCAGACTTCCCAGAATGCCTGATCCCAAAGATTTCCCTCTAATGTACAACCCTCCCTTTTCATTTTTAATTCTTATGGAATTCAGGGGTTTTTCTTCCCCATTGTGTCGCTGTAGGACACGAAAGAACACAAGTGGACACTGCTGTTCTGAAGGTGAAGAAAAAGGGAAGTTTATTTTCTGACTCCAACATTTATAGTTTTCTAAGAGTGATAGTGGATTGGAGGGTGACAGTGCCACCTCTCCAATGACACTGGACAAACCAACAGTCCATCAACTTTCTCCTCCTCCATAAAGGAATGCCAAACAATGAGTTATTTACAGAAAGTGTGTGAGAAAGTTCTCTACAAGAATGTCAACATCAGAAGGATTAGAAAATATTGAAAAATCAGGGCGACACCGTTTTTTCTTTCATCTCTCAATGTCATTATTTTCATTTATCAGCAAACCCAAAGTTTATTTGTAAAAGCAAATATCTTTGTCCACTCATAAATCAGTGGAATCCTTCCCATGGTTTCTTTTATCCCCCAGTGCTGGTTTTATCTACCAGCTGACCCACTGCTGGTTTGTAAAGACAAATCCACTATTCCTCACAAGAGGAACTATTCCAGGGGCAAAGGGCATTGTCACAGACATATCAAATGTGGTTTATGCCCTTTCCAGCTTCGTTTGTGGAGCTGAGGGCTCAGAGCATCCCCATCTCACCCTGGATAGAACCAGACTTGTTCAGCACAGCCCAGACCTGAGAGTGCTGCATGATCCCCATCGGTGCAGCTGCTTTGTAACATAAAATAAAAATAAACCATTTTCTATACGTGAGAGCCTGCGAGGTAATTAATATCCTGGCCATTAAATTCCACTGCAGTGTAGTCAGTGTTAATAAGCTAGCTAAGAGCCCTGCTTGAAATTAATAAGTTGCAAATGACCTAAGGGCCACTGCTTCATGCTTGCCTTTTTGCCCCCATGTTCCCCCCAAGAATTACAGAATTTAAGCAGAGAGACAATTTTCATCTATGAGCTAGTATAATTATTCATAACTGGAGAGTTTCAAGGAATAAAAAGCCTTTCTGGTTAATTAGAAACTCCAGCATCTCAGGGAAATCAGGAAGGGAATAAAATCTGGGTTTGACTGAGGTGCAGAAATATAAAGAATAAATCAAATGTAAGGGCGATGTAGTTTCCGCAGAAATTTTTAAATGCATGAAATTTTTAAATGCGTGATCCTGAGGGTCTGTGCAGGGAGCATGAAGTGCACCAGAGGTGCAGCTGCCCCTTGTCCAGAGGATTTCCCCAACTTCTGCTGCTTTCAGGTGATGAAGATAGAGGTGCATGCTCCAAGGAGGAAAGGGATCAGTCTGATCCCTGAGCCAAAATCTCCTCTCCCCTTCAAAAAGGGGGTCATGGTGGGAGAAATTTGGAGTATTTTTAGGTATAACTGGGTTTTTTTTTTTTCTTTCTCACATGATGGTCAGTCTGCTGTCACCTACCAGCAGCAGAATCTCTAATAAAAACAAATGAGGACAAGAAGACCCAGAAGTACAGCAAATTTCTGCTAATTGTGTGGCTTGTTTAGCAGGCTGTGGTTTTGTTCCTGACTTTTCTAAGAGAAGGTGGTATTGCTCAGAGATGCTGAGGAAAGGGAGGGAGAGAACAGCCTTGGAAACTCAGATTATTCGTACCCCTTGTGTGTGTGTGGATTGCCTCTGTGCCAAGTTATCAGCCTGATTCCCATTTTCCTGTACTTTGGCTGTTTTTTCCACACTCTCTGAAAACGGGGTGCTTCCACTGAGCTGCTGAGTTCTGAAGCATCACTAATGTGCACAAAATCCCTGGAGCTCCAGCTGCTCATCCTTTCTTCCATTCCATACCCTATCCCTTAGAGGCAATTAGGGAAGAGCCTGTAAATTCATCACTGTGGACCTTCTCAAACCCAGATTAGTTCCTCCAGTCTATCAGATGAATACATATTTATAAGTGTGCTTAAAAATGCACCATCCTTCCCTCAATGAGGTGTAATGAATCCATCATGTAAATCCAAGCTCAGGTGCAGAATGGAAAAATCCTCTGGGTATTCTTTAGGATTAATGGCAGGATGTTCCTTGAGTTGCTTGGCTTCTTTCAAAAGCGATAATAAAAGTGATTTAACTACATACAATGCACAGTAGCAAGTTAAAAGAGCTTAAGGAATAACTCACCTTCCTACTTGCAACGTTGGCAGGCTTGTTTGCCTGTGGAATCTTTCTGCTTGGTAAAAAAATCTTGTTTGAGGTGGGTTTATCCTTTGCTCTAAGCCATAAAAACCCCTTCTAACTAACACACCCTTTGCCTCCTTGGTTATCCAGCAAGACTGGCTCAGCAATTCTTTTCTTCTTTATCAAAACTTGCTTCCATCTCTATTCCTTCGTCAGACTCTACATTCAAAAATCTTTCTGCCAAGAGAGCACAGGCAAACAAGTCAGCAAATGCTGCAAGTAGAAAGAAGGTCTCAGAATTTTCCACTGCAAGAAAACTGAAAAACAACTTCTAGCTTAAAAAAGCTTTTAATGTAATGTACTAACTTTTAGTGATTGGAGAATAGTAACAAGAATATGGTAATTATAGTAGTTATGAGGGGCTATAGAGAATAGTTAAGGTATAGATTGGTTCTACTGTATGAAGATGCTCAGCAAAGAAAAGTCTATAATGCATTGGAACCAAAAGAAAAGTATATAATGCCAGGCAGTGCCAAGGAGCACAAACAGATCATAAGCATTGATTTTAACATAATTCATAAGGCACATAAAAGGGCCTTTCAGCCGTGCTTGGAGGAGACACCTGTCTCTGCCCCCCTTGCCACCAGCTAATGAAGCTCTATAATGAAGCTCTAATCCCATGGCTGTTCCTGGAGAGTGCAGGTCAGTCAACTGGCTGTAAATGGGAGAAAATAAAATGCAGCAGCACTTTGCAGTCACTGCTCAGTGCTCTGCAGTAACAGCAAAGCCATGGTGCGACTTTTCCTGGCATTTTCTGTTGAGGAAGGATTGCACCTGCTTCAGGATTCAACACAAGAACAGTAATTTGCATCTCTGCTAAAACAACCCGACCCCTTGCAAACCCTGAAATTGCCAAGTGGCCACTTCCACAGCTGCATGTGGCTACTCACCCTCCTACACTGTCATTAAAAAACTGATAAGCAAAACCAGAATTCCCCAACAAATCTGGATGGAGAAAACTGGACTATAAGTTATATGTGCAACCAAACCACTGAAGAAAAATGTACTCTCACTGCTAGAGCAGCCACCATTATCACAAGTTCACAGATGCACAGTTGTCCCTCCTCACCCATCAAAAGCCATGGCTATCTGCTTGGGACTGCAATGTGTATTTTTCAGATGACATAAACCTCTGTTAAAGGATGGAGAGACAGACATAATCCCAAATACCTTTATCTGACCCACAAGCTGAGGCTTTCAGCAAAGGAAAGGAACAGAGAGGGCAGTTACAGGTTAAAATTATGATTTTCCTGCCCTCTCTCTCTTTCTTGTATTTTAAAAAATGTTAATTTCCTTCCCCCTGCCTCCTTAAAATAAGTTTCTCAAAGTTAAAGGATCTGGCACTTTCTCTCCCCTTTTGTTCCTTCTTCAGATGCATCTCCTGAATATGGAAGAGCATTCCTTTTATATTCCCAGCTCAAAATGATCAAAACAAGGATCTGGGGACTGGTGTGTCCGCATTGTTACTAGGACAGAAACTCAAATGCATTGATGCTAATATATATATAAATATATATATATATACACACACATACATACATATATATATATATATATACATACATACATACATATATATACACACACACATGTATATATACACATACATATATATACATACATTTAACATTTATATATATATATATCTCCTACATCTAGTCCCCCAGATACTCCCCAACTCCTTCAGCCCTGTGCATCTCTCCTTAAATCCCCATTATTTCATTTGGGATGAGGGAGAAACCATGGCCAACAAGGCAAAATATTCCTCTTCATCATATTTTTCCTGTGAAAATGTAACTTCACTTAAGCCAAAGCCTCAGAGGTAAGTGTTGCAGACAACTTTTATGAAAAATCCTTTCCTTAGGATTCTTCCTCCTGAGAAGCTGAGAGGCCTCAGGAAAAAAATGCAAACACTGATTATCTGCAACAGGTGCATCTGTGATTGGTCTGATGGGGTTGTTTGTAATTAATGGCCAATCACAGCCAGCTGGCTCAGACAGAGAGTACAAGCCACAAACCTTTGTTATTCATTCTTTCCTATTCTATTCTTAGCCAGCCTTCTGATGAAATCCTTTCTTCTATTCTTTTAGTGTAGTTTTAATGTAATATATATCATAAAATAATAAATCAGCCTTCTGAAACATGGAGTCAGATCCTCATCTCTTCCCTCATCCTCAGACCCCAGTGAACACCATCACAAGTAAGGATTTTATTTTTACAAAACACAGATTTGTTAGAGGTGGGGATGTGGATACACATCAAAGTTGTTCCAGTGAAAATATTGTGTTCTGATTGTTATTGCCCCAAAATTTCTCGTCCCATCTTTACCAGTGTCCCTGACTAAATCTGGATTTCTGCAAGCTCCTTCTCCCCAGCTTTGCTGGATCTTTCCCCCCCTCAGGCTCTGGGTCACACCATCATTTGTCTGACCAGCTCCCATTTGCATTCAGGGAGGTGGGGACAGGTCAGGGGACCAGGGACAGCCCCTTGTGACAGCAACCCCACCGTGCTGCCCTCACCCTCCTCCCCAGCTGCCTCCAGGAGGGGACAATTATCCTCATCTAATGGGGGTTCATTAATTCCTCCAGGCAGTTGTTCCCCAGCAATGACAGCCCAAAGGTCAAAGCGCTTTTTGCACTGAAATCAAAGCAAGATTGTGTGGCTGAGTCTTGTCCAGTTTTAATAGCTGCTCACAGGGCACTTCAGGGGTCTCTCATTTGGTGACAGCTGGAATTATGGGCAGACCTGCTAAAAAGACCTTTTTGTAGTGCAGATAGAAGCACTAATCTGTTTTAATGGCTTTTCCAGCCAAGCCTTTGACACACATTTTCATTATGGTAATGCTTTAATGCAGAAAGCATCCATACAATTAGGATAAAGTCTCCAAGATCTCCTCCTTATTAAGGCTTCTTTTAATTTCAACACTTTTTCAACTCACACAGAAGGACCAGCTTAAAAAAGCTGCTTTGTACAGCCCAAACTGGACCAATTCCATCCTTTAACAACAACAAAAAATCCCCCACTAAACAAACCTCCTAGTTACTAGGTCAGCAACACAACTGGGCTATAAACATGCATCATCCTCCTTCACAATCCTGGTCATGTCAGAGTAGAGTGTTTTACAGCCAAGCAGTGCCAGCTCAGGATATTATCCAGTTTCCACAGTGTCTTGTTTACAGACTTGGAAGATGCTTTCTTCTCACTGCCACAGCATACTAAAAATAATACTCAGGAATAAGTTATTTTAAATAAACTCAAAGATACAGAAGTTTCTCTCAAAAGAACCCTACATTGCAATCCCAAACTCTTCTCAGTGCAGAGATCGATGAGAAATGCTTTACTGTCCTGCAGCTTGTACCATGCAGGTGCTCCTCTGTCAGATCCCTCAGCTAAAGCACAAATTAATCTGACCCACAGCCCTCAGACCCCTGAGTTAAATCAGCAGAATAACTTTCTTCACTAAAACAACAACAAAAAAAATTATTTCAGAAGTCTCAGCTTTATGTCCTGGCACCATCTGCCTGCCCCAGCCACACAAAACTCCCAATGTCAGCAGCAGGGCTGAAATAGTGCCAGCCCCAGGGAGGGAATTGTATTTGTGGGGTGCCCCAATGAAGGAAGGAATTATCAATCTGACTCCATGTTCTCAGAAGGCTAATTTATTACTTTATGATACTATATTATAATTAAGAATAGTGTAGTCAACTATACTAAAGAATACAGAAAGGATACTTACAGAATGCTAAAAAGATAATAATGAAAACTCCTGACTCTTTCCAGAGTCCTGACACAGCTTGGCCCCAATTGGCCAAAGAGTGAAAACAACTCCCAGCAGAATGCAATGGAACAATCACCTGTGGGTAAACAATCTCCAAACACATTCCACATGTGAGCACAACACAGGAGAAGCAAATGAGGTAAGAATTGTTTTCCTTTTCTCTGAGGCTTCTCAGCTTCCCAGGGGAAAATCCTGGGTGAAGGGATTTTTCCAGAAAATACAAATGTGACAGGAGGTAGTAGCAGCAGCTCTACAGCAGCAGGAACAACAGGGCAGGATGGTGCTCAGCCATCATGGCTCATCATGCAGAGCAGCCAATGATCCCCCTTCACACAGGGAGATTTATTTAAGGCTGTCTCAGAGGGCAGGTTTATTATTAATGGGAAAAACAAGGAAACCCCTTGCCTTTTCATTTCACACTGATGATGTGAATGAATTTTGTATTTGCTTGAAATGATATTTCAGTGGGAGATAACTGCCAGCAGAGGGGGTTATGGGTTTTCCATCTGCTTAGAAGAAAGAGTTCCTGTGAAAGAGCTGGCAACAACCAGCAACTTTCACTTTTCTGAAAAATCCCTTCACCCAGGATTTTCTCCTGGGAAGCTGAGAAGCCTCAGAGAAAAAGGAAAACAATTCTTACCTCATTTGCTTCTCCTGTGTTGTGCTTACATGTGGAATGTGTTTGGAGATTGTTTACCCACAGGTGATTGTTCCATTGGATTCTGCTGGGAGTTGTTTTCACTCTTTGGCCAAGCAGGGCCAAGCTGTGTTGGGACTCTGGAAAGAGTCACGAGTTTTTCATTATTATATTTTTAGCATTCTGTAAGTATCTTTTCTGTATTCTGTAGTATATTTTAATATAGTATTCTTTAATATAATATAGTATCATAAAATAATAAATTAGCCTTCTGAGAACATGGACTCAGATTCATCATTCCTGCCTTCTTTGAGACATTTCTCAGCAGATACAATACAGAATTACTGGCTTACTTCACCAAGACAGGGAGGCAGATGCAAGAAAGCTTTTCCCAGTCCTGTAAATGCTGACTTCCAAAACATGCCCATGATTGCCCAGGCTGAGCAGGGTGGGAAAATGCTGTGTCCAAGAAGATCCCAGAAGAAGAATCAATCGGGTTTTTACATCATACAGCTCTCACAACAAACTCAGCCCAGCAAACAGGAGCAATGTCACACTGCTGATCTCAGGCTGGGCAAAGCAGAAAATCAATGAGGTGCTTGGGATTTGTGTCAGCGACAGGGAAATCATAAAATGAAGATTTTTAGTTTTTTTTTTCTCAGCTATTTGCTCAAATCGAGCTGAGATGGTTCTCAGTTTATATCCCACCAAGAAATGAGCCTGAAGATTGAAGTGCCTCTTCATATTCTCCCAATTCCTCCCCTTGCTCTTTCTGGCGCTTGCCAGCGTCTGGCCTTGTGTGAATTTCCTTAACAAGTCTCCTCTCCAGCACAGAAGAGCTGGATAATAACAAGAGTGAATTGCAGGGCCCTTAGGTCCCAGCAGCTTAGAGGGCAACTGGAAAAAAGCACAGATCACTCAATTGGCAGATAAGGAACTAATCCTGACAGAAAATCGGTTTTCCATAACATTGTGCATTCTGCAAAAGGGAAGTGAGAGAGGCTGGATGGGGCTGAGATTGCACACAGTAACCATGGTATATACCATGATATATATGTCAAATACACAAGCACAACTTGTCTGCAAGGAGCTGATCTGTGAGCTCAATTCTGGACAGGATCCCTGAATCTATTAGAGAAAACCAGACCAGAAGGGACACCACAGGACCAGGCTGGAACAGAGCACTGCTCTGTCTTCTGCAGCACCTACAACAGCCAAAAACAAGAGCAAAGAACAAAACCTGCAGCTAGAAATAGCTGCTGTATGCACTATCCCCCACTGAGGACCATTTCACCCCAACCTCATTAAAGGAGGATTGGTATTTATAATAACCCCAAATTTTGTTTTCTCTCCAACATTTATTTTTACAGCTTTCTCTAAGGACGTCAACCACACACCATAAGGGGCACCACACATCTCTTATTTGCTGTGATGTATTTCAGGGGCGAGTTGCACAGGGCAACTTGTCCTGGTATTTATAATAACCCCAAATTTTGTTTTCTCTCCAACATTTATTTTTACAGCTTTCTCCAAGGACTTCAGCCACACACCCACACACCTCTGATTTGCTCTGACGTATTTCAGGGGCAAGTTGCACAGGATGACTTGTCCTTCGACATTGGCCCGAGAAGTGTGGTAGGGAGGAAAGAGAAAAAGCATTTCCTTTTTCTCACAGCTAAATCACCAGCAGCATCTATGGGGTTACAAAGCCTGGCTCCCCTTCCTCCCTGGATATAGGGTCAGGTCCCTTGGTCCTGTAAGCAAACACTTGAGCCACGGACCTGACAATTAATATGCAAGACAAGGGAGAACCAGGGTTCATTTTCAACTTGTCAGGCCTCACGGAATAAATTACAGAATAAAATCCCAGAATGACAAAATAACGAGCAATTCATTTGAAATGTAAAATAAATAGGTAAATCTCCAGCGGGCTGGCAGAATAAATGGGATTCAGCTGACATTTGGTGATTAAATTAAAGAGTAATGACCTCATGAATAATGGGCTACAGGATTGAATTTGGAGGGCAATATTTTCTTAAGTGGGGGCAGAGGAACAGCACATCCAGTAAGAGCCAAGCTATACTTTTTTGCTATTATTTTCAGTGCTCTGCACAAACTCCCTGTCAGGACCCAGAACATCCCTCTGGCTGTCCAGGATGGCCAGGACCCTTGCCAGGGGGCTCAGAGACCCTGGCACGGAGCCCAAAACACCTCTGGGTTTGATTATGACCCATGGAGCAAATTAACAACCTTGTATGAAGATCAACAAGCCATGACAAATTCAGTAGAATGACAGTGAAGTTATCACAGGGTGGAAAAGTAGATTTTAGGGTTTCTTGTATGGGGGTTCAGGGGGCAAGTTGGAGGGAACTGGGTGTGTCCAGCCTTTCTCCTTCTTCTTGGCCTCCATCTTCTGCTGGCATGTTGGCACTTACAGATTGGTTTAGAGTAGAAGCTCACTGTCTAACATAGGTGATAGATATTGGGAAGTTATTGTAAATATTGTAGTTTTTAGTATAAAGACATAACACCACCCTGGGGCAGGCAGAGTGCCTGGAACTGTCCTGCTGGATGGACCTCGGCAGGGCAGGAGAAAGAATTTTACAGATAAGATGCAATAAACAACCTTGAGACCGAGAAATGAAGAGCCCTGACTGCTTCTTCAAGCGCCGGGCTGGGAAAAGAGACTTTCTAACACATCTCAGGGTCACTGTGACCAGCTAAAGACCCCAACAAATCCCCACTTCTGAAAAGCTGCAATGCCTGAGGACACAGCCCTCTCATCCCAAGGTCTTCAAGTGAGGAGCTCCCCAGCTCCCAAGGGAATTCCTCCTCTCCCAGCAGGCATTTGCAGTGTTAGTTCAGGCCACGAACAGGAGCACAAATCCCACTGGTCCCTCTGGAGTAGGGAAAAAGTTAAACCCAGCAGTAATTAAAAAATCATTAAGGTATGCATCCCTAGCAAAGCCGCCTCCTGTGCTCAGAGACCTTCACATTTCTGTGCCCCAGCCCCTGGCACACGCTGTCCTCTCTCTTGCCAGTCCACACCAAATGCAAATCCAGGTTTCCGAGCTCTCCCCTTCCCTCAGCTGCTGGTATTATGTATTATGTGGGAATTATCAGAGGATTATGTTATCAGGGCTTCCATGGTAATGTCAGCTGCTGTTTCCTGACCTGCAGTTCTGAGCTTGGTCTTTTGAGCTGTCACTGATCCCAGCTGTTATTCTGAGCAAAATTTTGATTGGTGAGCCAAGATTCCTTCCCCAGTCTGCTGCTGGCCACCCTGCTCCCTAAAAATTCTAAAAACCCCAGCATCCCTCCAAGGATACAGGGCCAACCTCTCCTTTCTCAGCCAAAACCTTGCAGCCTGGGGAAGGACTTGATTCAGTGAGTCAATTTCTTTGTTTTCTTGTGAAAAATGCCTATTTTATGATTGGCTTTTCACAAATATTAAAATGAATATTATATGTGTTATGTTAGAAAGTTATGCTGTGTTAATTTTCTTAAGTAGTGTGTTAAATATAGTTTTAGGTTATAACATAATGTTAAAATACAAATTATGCTATGTGAGATACTTTTTTTAAAAGAGGAATGAGGTACTCTCACCAAGTTCCTTTCTTCTGATAATGGAGCAATAAATTCATTTTCTCTGAAAGATTCAGGTGTCCTGTGGCTGCTATCTCTGTGCGAGTCCTTTCTTTAAAAAAAATCTTACATAGCATAGTTTCTATTTTAACATTATGTTATAACCTAAAACTATATTCAACACACTACTTAAGAAAATTAATACATCATCACTTTCTAACATAATACATATAATATTAATTTTATTTATTTTATTTATTTTATTTAATTTATTTATTTCATTAACAATATTTCTTAAAAGCCAATAATAAAATCCGCATTTTTCACAAGCCCTGCCAGGGCTGCCAGCCCAGTGGGCACTCCAAACAAGCTGAAGGGAAAAGGCACATTGTTTACATGAAATCCTGGCTCAAGCCTTGCATTTAAAATGCTTGTGCTCACCTCTCCCCTTTAAACAAGTGGTGCTACAATAGGAATCCCCCTGGTGATAGAGCCTGATAAAGCAGATTATGTGCTTAGAGTCTGATTCCCACTTGGCACGGTATCAGATCTTAGAGCAGCTGTACAGCAGCACTCACTGCAGCACCAGACATATGCCAGCCTTGGCAGGTACACCAAAGCTCCTCTCAGCATCCAAGTCCTTTTCTGGAGCTGGATTTGGGCAAAAATTGCATTTTCAGCACGGCTCCCAGTGCTGCCTGCATGCACTGGAAGGAAAAACTTCCCTGTCCTTACATGCTCCGCCTCAGCACTACAAGGAAGGGACAAAAGCATTTTGATTATAAAGAGCATTTGCGAGGCTCAAAGCACAGTTATTGCTTGTAATTACAGTGCCCCAGTGCAGTGTAAGGACATCTCCTTAAATAGGTCTAACCAGTGAAAGTGTTATTTTTAGAGATATCTTACCAAATAACCTTTAAAAAGCTGTTATTTGCTGAATTCTGCATTAGCACATCATCTTCCAAAGTCACCTTACAGCCTCCTGGAGCAAAGCAAAGCCCAGTCCAAACAGATGCACCACAAACAACCTTTCCACCTATTATATTGCAGGTTTACACTCCGCACATTCAGCAGAAACAGTTATTAAAATACACAAAACATTGGCTCCTTAGAGCCCCGAGATCTGCAGCCTTGACAATTTACATGCACTCATTTTCATCTCTGCTACACCCACACCTCGCTGCTGCTGCTACCCCAAATTTAAGTGAAAAGCTTTCCAGGTTTGGCCTGGTGCAACAAAAATCAGCCCCTGGGTGTGAAGAGAGATGGAGCAGATGCAGGGTTTTTATTTATAAAGCCTCCCACTCTCTCCCTCCTGGCAAATTGTATATCCTGCCAAGTCAGTACACACTGAAACCAAAATTAAAATGCAGTAAACTAGCATAAGAAAAAAGGGCTGAAAACTCACATTTCCACAGATGAAGGTGGCTGAGTATAGAAGATCCAATTAGGAACAGAGAGAAGGGCTCAGCAATTTGCCTTTTTAAAAGGCTACATTTGCATGCAGAGCTGGCACAGGACAGGGGAGCAGTGTCACCTTGCTCTTCTGAAGTTCTTCTGAACCTTCTGATGTTTGCATTTTGGTAATGGATTTCCTCACACACTTTTCTTGTAAATAATGATTGTTTTGCATTCCTTTCTGGAGGAGGAGAGAACTGAATGGGCTGTTGGTTTGACCAGCGTGGTTGGAGAGGTGGCAATTTCACCCTCCAACCCATGATCACTTTTGGTATTCTATGAATATCAAGGTTGGGAAATAAATGTGCTTTTTTTTTTTGTCCATTCTTTGCCATGGACATCTCAGTGTTTGAGTGTTCATTTTGTGTTGTATTGTGACAGAGCAGAGAGTGGGACTGTCACCACAGGAACTGGTTTTCCTGACCCACAAGTGTTGGGGTCTGCATGTAAGGAGCTGAAACCTGACCCAGGGTCATCCCAGCAGTGGGAACAACTCCCAAGCAAACGGGGGAACTGCTTCACCACAGATTTGCCCATGAGCAGGATGAGGCACTGAAGATCAGGGCTCTGGGCCAAGTCTCCAGAGCAGCTCATTTCTGGCTCTCCATCAATCTTCAGGACAGGCTCATGAGAGATGAGGAGCAGAAACCTTCTCATGGCACCTCCTAATGGTGACAAATGCCACCCAGCAGCGTCCTGGTAAACAAAGCAGAGCCTGCCCAGCATCTCAGCTCCCCTGTGTAAGAACTGAAACAAGGGATGTGGGACTCCAGGCAGCTCTACAAAATGCAGTTTATTGTATCCAAGATGTCACAGCAGTCCAGGGTTGTGGGTGACAGAGCTGTGCCCACAGCTGTCAGCTCCAGCTGCAGACAGGCCTGGAGACCCTTTGGTTTTGGTTACAAATGCATGATATACTTTTCTTTTGGTTATAATGCATGATATACTTTTCTTTTGGTTACAATGCATATAGACTTTTCTTTGCTGAGCATCTTCATACAGTAGAATCAATCCATACCTTAACTTTTATCTATAGCCCATCATAACTCCTGTAATTACCATATTCTTGTTATTATTCCCCAATCACTAAAAGTTAGTACATTACGGTTTGAGCTAGAAGTTGTTTTTCAGTTTTCTTGCAGTGGAAAATTCTGAGACCTTTTTTTACTTGCAACTTTGCTGACTGGTTTGCCTGTGCTATCTTCCTGCTTGGTAAAACCATCTCCTTGTTTGGGGTGGGTTTATCCTTTGCTCTAAGTCATAAAAACCCCTTATAACCAACACACCCTTTGCCTCCTTGGTTATCCAGTAAGACTCAGCAATACTTTTCTTCTCTATCAAAACTTGCTTCCATCTCTATTTCTTTTTCAGCCTCTACATTTAAAAATCTTTCTGCTAACCATACATACCTGTGAGACTTCCTTGTCAAAGTTTCATCCTTCCCAACATCCCTGCACAGTGATCTGGGCACCTCTGTCCCCTGCCAGTCACTTCCACTTTGAGGGCAATCCTTCAAACCAGCTGCACCCTTCCCCTCCACAAGGGCAGTGGGTGGCACAGGGGAGCCCTGGTCTCAGCCAGGCCAGATGAGTCTCCAGGAAAAGCAATCACACTGTAATCACAAGGCACATTACTCTATCAGCAGGTGAAATGCCACATTTAAAAAAATGAACCACCTTTTGCAGATCACACTTGCCCAGAAGCACATCAGGGGAATGTGAGTGCCCTTGAAAATCTTGCATTGCTCTGGAAGGCCATTCCTCACCCAAGATAAATAGCCCTCTGCTCAGCAGGGCATCAGAGTGTTTACAGATTTTTTTCCTCCCCAAAAGAACGTCTACTCCATAAAACAACAATTAGCTGCACTCTGGATTTATGAGTGCAATTTGCAATGCTGTTAAAGCATGGGCAGCCGTGGTTCCCATGCAATGGTAATTGCATTGCTCTGAAGGAGCCTGAGAAAGGCACACTGCTGGCTTTTGGGGATCGCTGGAAAAGTGAGAGGCTGCTGCTCTTCATGGAAAAGAACTGCTACCACGTTCACAGTGATACAGGGCACACAATGGTGCCACCATCACCTGCAATGAGCTTGTCCTGTTGGTGAGTGGGGAATGCTGGTGTAACGCTAGAATTGGGAACTCTAGGGTGTAACACACCTAGAGCTGTAGGAATCATTTCACAATTAGTGAAGTATACTGTTATTATGATATTTTATGAAAAAATCCCTTTGCCAGGATTTTTCTCCTGAGAAGCTGAAAAGCCTGAGGAAAGAAATGTAAACAATAATTATCTATTGAAACTTGGTTTAGAAGTTGCTTACCAACAGGTGCATCTGTGATTGGTCTCATGTGGTTGTTTCTAATTAATGGCCAATCACACTCAGCTGGCTCAGACTCTCTGTCCAAGCCACAAGCCTTTGTTATTCATTCTTTCTTTTTCTATTCTTAGCCAGCCTTCTGATGAAATCCTTTCTTCTATTCTTTTATTCTTTTATTTCTTCTATTCTTTTAGTATAGTTTTAATGTAATATATATCATAAAATAATAAATCAAGCCTTCTGAGACGTGGAGTCAGATCCTCATCTCTCCCCTCATCCTGAGACCCCTGTGAGCACCATCACAGGTGTGAGCACACCCAGATGAGGGACTGAGGGGCTCTTCCACTGCTGCATCAGCTCAGCGGGCCCCTGGGAGGTGCAGGACAAGCCTTTGGTGCCACAGCACAGCACAGAGGGACAAAACCTGCACCAGAAGTTCATGGCAGACACCGTGTGCTGTGGGAACTGCGGCGCTGCAGGTGAGCCCCATCCTCGTGGAGTCAGCTCGGGGCAATCTTCATACACAGCATGGAATGGAGGAGTGAAAATCTTCCACAAGCCATGGGTAAAGCTCTTGCTCTGGTCAGCCCTCTTGCAGACCCGTGTGGGTTCCTGCGCTGCCTTTTCCAAGCTCTCCTGGATGTGATAAGTTGGCTTCAAGAGGCCCAACTTCAGCAGCAGGAGCAGACAATCCTGTGCACTTCAGGAACTGGTTCTGTGGCCTCATCCCCTCTGCATTCCTGGCACAACACAGATGCACTCTGCTTGTCAGCATGAACAGTGATGCGGTGATGAGTGAGGGACCCAAACGTGCGAATGTCAAAATCCTTTTATTTACAACAGTCTCCAAAAAATCAGAGGAACACTGAAAATAGTGAGGGTAGGAGACAACTTACAAAAGTGACACGCATACATCAGGAATTGTGCTACATCACTCTGGGAACTGACACTCTAAGGTCTGCACACAACGTGGTGGAATGGCAGTGCCCTCCCTCCCGCTGTCCATGGGGTGCTCAAGCCTTGTACTTTGAACCATCTTTCCTCCCATTTTGAACCATCCTCCCTCCCATTTGTTCTGCTTCTGCCTCCAAGCCTTTCTTTTCCTCCAGATCTGATTGCTGTTCTGCCTCCAGCCACGGTCACTGCCCCCACCTCCCTTCAGCAATTGCCCAAAGGAGCAGCAGAGAAGAAAAAGCCAAAACCTCAGGATGGAGACAGGTATTGAAAGATGCCCAGCTCTGGGTCCCTGGGTACTATCCCAGGGCTATATACTTAGCAGAAGCCTCTGAAATATCTGTAAACTATGGCTTACATGCTGTCAGGGGTGAGGAGTGATGTTGGAAGTAACCAAGACACTGAGTTTGTCCTGCCTGGCTGCAAATCAGTCTGCACAGCTTCCTTGGTGGACAGTGTGGGAGGATATATTTGTGTCATGGGGTTGAACAAAAAGCCTTTTGTAACCCTCCAGAAGGGCAGGCTGAAAGCTCTGTGAGAAGCTGTTTAACTCCCTGCCTTCCTCTGCCTAAGGAAACTCTCAAGACTTTTCCAGCCACTTTCAATCCAGATTCTGTGAGCACCTTAGGCATGAACCATGGAGAAGGCTGAACCTTGTTTAGCAAGACAACAGGGCTCAGGAGATGGTCTGTGAGACAGAGGAGTCATCAGGGAGAGAAGATAGGCAAAGATGTGGGAGGAATCTTTTAAGGTGAACATCTGCTCCTGGAACAGCATCAAATAGGTGAAACATTGCTTTTTATTGCTGTGAGCATCTGCCTTGGAGCACCAATTCCCAGCAGGGCTGTCAGCTACACCTCCACATTGCTCAGATAAAGCCATCCCTTTCCTTACCTCCATAATTTATGAGTATTCTGCAATCACAAAGTTGACACTGCCTACATGGACATGTCTACATCTGCCACTCATTTGCTGTTTCCATGGATGCCTGGGGAGATCAGGATGTTTTAAGTGTTTTGCAGAAGGCTGGGCTCCAATTTTAAGCCTCTTGTCACTCCAGTGCATGAGGAGAAAGCACCAGCCATGCTGAGCATGGAGCTGAGCAGGGTGAAGCAGTGATGGGACAAATGTCTAGTTAGATCTTAAATGTCATGGCTGTGTTTAATCAGGGTCTCAGGTTACAACATTCAGTGAGTCCTTGCAGCATAAATCACCCGGGATCCTCTAAGACTCTTCTGCCATCCTGCTACCTCTGGTGTAAGTTCCTGCTCCTCTCCTTGCCTCAGTTTCCCTCCTGGAGGGGCACAATCTCCTCAGCATGCCTTTGTGAATCATTTGCACTTATCTTGGTCTGCCCTGTTCCATCTGAATCGTTCCAGCCATGGCATTCCCAGTCTCACTCTGGGCAGCAAAAGCCAAGGTGATGCCCTGCTCCTGCTAGAGCCCACCAGTTCCTCTGCACAGAGGGGGCTTGGGCTGGCTGGAGAGGAGGAGAGACAATGACAGCTTGTCCTTTTCCCCACCTGCTTCAGAATACAGGATGGACCCTGCCAGGCGCCAAGAACTCTTTGTTATTTTTGCCTGCAGATCAGAGACACTGCCAGAGCAGACCCAAGAAACACTCAAAGTTTCCCTCTGCTTTAAAATTAATCTTTGCTTCCCCACAGTGGCTGAATGGATGTTCCCAGCATGGCATGAATGGATGTTCCCAGCATGGCATGTCCAGATTAACACTGCAGGTGGGGCGTTTATGGAGCCTCTTTATAGTGAGAACAAACACAGGATACCAGGGGCTTACACAGGCTTTCAACTTCACAGGATTCAAAGCACATCTGTGCTTTTTCTCAAAGGCCTTGAAAGGTTTCTTAATACTTATAGAAGGAGGAACTTCCTCAAAGGGAAGTCACTCTCTTACTCTGTTGTCTGCTGTCCTGGAAACATCCATCAGCTTTAATCACCCAAAAGAGGTTTGAAGTATTTGCTAAGTTCAAGTCAAGCTACAAGCCAGAGAATCCTTGCCCACAGTGCTAGGGACACCTTGCCATCCCCTGCAGCAGCTGCACAGCCACACAGCTCCATGGGGCTCCATGGATATCACAAACACTCCTGCCCTCTCCAGTCACTGCCACTTAGGAGAGCTCAGGGCACCACCAGGAGTTAAATCTGGAGCACAGACACAGGGAACAGCATGGCTTACAGAGCAAGGATGGGGCTAAACTGTTCACAGCATCCATCAGAGCAGCACAGCTTGAGGATAGCCACAAATCATTTCCAGAACTGTGGCATTCACATTCTCTGAAAAATTCCTTTTACCCAGGATTTTTCTCCTGGGAAGCTGAGAAGCCTCAGAGAAAAGGAAAACAATTCTTATCTCATTTGCTTCTCCTGTGTTGTGCTCACATGTGGAATGAGTTTGGAGATTGTTTACCCACAGGTGATTGTTACATTGGATTCTGGTGTGAGTTGTTTTGACTCATTGGCCAATTGGGGCCAAGCTATGTCAGGACTCTGGAAAGAGTCACGAGTTTTCATTATTATCTTTTAGCCTTCTGTAAGCATCCTTTCTGTATTCTTTAGTATAGTTAGTATAGTATTCTTTAATATAATATAGTATAATAAAATAGTAAATTAGCCTTCTGAGAACATGGACTCAGATGCACCATTCCTGACTTTGTTGGGGTATTCCCAGCAAATACAAGACAGAACCATTTACTCATGGGCACAGGGTTCATTATGAAGGAGCTGGTGCAGATTAGAGGTAGGTGCCAAGAAAACATTTCGCACTTTGCAGAAAGGGGTAACTCAGAAGCTCCATGGGATAGCAAGGAGAAACCAGGACACTCACATTCTGCTCTACTCACATTCTCACTACCCTCACTGCCTGTAGCAGGATTACTCTGGAGTCCAACTGGAAACAATCAGAACTCCTCTCTCCAGCTTGGGGACACCTTGGGGAACCTACTTTAGAAACAAGTATTTGACCCAGTTTCACAGGGCTGACAATGTGAAGGTGTAAGACTGGCAGGGATCAAAGCAGGGATGCCCTGAGCCAAGGAGAAGCAGCTCAGTCTCTCAGCAGTGCAGGCCCCACAAACTGGCTGGCAACGGGGTTGGACTTCCTGGAAGTTTCATCTTAAAAAGAGAACACAAAGCCACCAGGACATGAAATCTGCAAAGAAATTGAGTTAGGCTGCTTCCTGGCCACATTATTCTACAGGCACCCTTGTAAATAATGGCTAATGCATCTCCCAGTGGGCCTGACCCTCCCCTCCTGCCAAGCATCAGATGTGCTGTGCATTAATGCACACTTAGCTATTTCAGTTTTAAAAATACGAGAGAACCAGTGATGCTTAAAATGCACTTGTTAATGGCAGCAGTTTGTGATTTCATTTCAGTTTAATACCAACCATCTGCTCAGAGCAGACAGCAGCTGCAGCTCTGGTGCCCGTGGGTCTCCACTGAGGAGGATGTCACAGAGGATGCTGTGCACACCACCAGGAATGGGCTCTGCCTTGTCCTCAGCCAAGAGCTGACTGCTGTGACCAAAGAGCTCTGCAGGGAACCCAGGGCTCTCTTTTCTCTCCACCAGGAAGAGCAGATCAGTGACTGGTGAGGTGACATGGCGGGACTGGGCATTGAAATGCCTTGACCTCACTACTGGGATGAGGGAGAGGACAGCAGGCTGCTGAGGGCACCATCTGCTTCCTGATGGCTGCTGGCAGACACGTGAGATCCCAGCACAAAGTCCCCCCAGCAGGAAGGGGAATGCTTTGTATCCCACCACCCTGAAAACAGGGCCACTGCAGGTGGTGCCACCCAACAGCTCTGGTCTGGATCCCAAAGTGACGCTCAAAAGTGCAGCAAGTTCACTGCTGGTCTGGCATGGATACAGGGCCTGGCAAAGGGATCCAGATAATGTTGTCCCCAGGCCTGTCCAACTGCTCACTGCTGGTTTTGGAGGCTCAGATAAGGAGGCACAGGCTTGGTGTGGGAGCAGGACATCACCCAAGAGTCATCCTTGCAATTCTGACTCTGGACAAGGGAGGGGAAGGACAGAGGGAAGGATTTTTGAAAGACCTTCCCAAATTCTCCCATTTTAGCCTTGTGGGTCCAGAAAGCCCTGTTTGATAAAAATAAATTAAAAGAAAAGAAAAAAAGAAAGCAGAAAGAAAACTGAGAGGAGGAAAGCTCCTCCTCTCCTCTTCACGGGCTGAGGTATTCCCTGGGCAGCCCTCACTTTTCATCACCCATCCATCACTACCTAAAATAAATACAAGTTTCGAGCAAAACTCATGAGAAAATAAAGTGCATCTGCAATTGAAAAACTTCATGAAAAAGGGGACTCTTTTTTTTTTTTCCTCTTTGTTTTCCTTACAAAAAATATTCTTTAAAAAGAAAAGAAAAAACGAAAAGGAGCGACGCGGCTCTCTCGGCCTGGCGTCTAGAGGGCCGTCCCATTGGGTCATACAGGGCCGTCCCACCGGGTCTAGAGGGCTGTCCCGTTGGGGAGGGGGATCTTAAAGCCACTCTTGAGCAGGGCAAGGCAGATGCAGAGAGCCAGCAGGCCAGCCAGGAGCACGGCCAGCAGAGCCTTGAGGCAGGAGGTGCTGCTGCGCGTGAAGGTGCCGGGCGCCATGGTGCTCAGCAGGGCCGTGCTCACAGTCAGCGTGTACAGGATGGACACCGCCGTGTTGAGGGCCACGATCTTCCCAAACTTGGCAAAGGGGGCAATGATGCAGAAGAAGAGCGGGACGGTGGCAATCAGCGTGGTGGTGGCGCTGGAGACGATGGCCACCCCAACGCGGCGCACGGCTTCCATTGTCCTCCACTGCCGGCACGCCCTGGGGTCCTGGGGAGGGACAGCGGCGTTAGTGTGACACGCACAGGGGGTTGGTTCGTTGATGTATTACAGTTTGAGAGGGTGGTTTAGCTGATAGAATCCCAGTCCAGGACAAAGAGGCTGTTTGAGTGCAGCTCAGACATTTAGTGCAGTGCTATGCAAAGAGCCATTGCGTTAGAGTCACAGAATCACAGAATAATGAGGTTGGAAGGGACCTATAAGATCATGGAGAGGTGGCTTAGCTGATAGAATGCCAGTCCAGGACAAAGAGGCTGCTTGAGTCTGTACTCAGACTGTCTGTACTCAGACATTTAGTGCAGTGCTATGCAAAGAGCCATAGGGTTACAATCACAGAATCACTGAATAATGAGGTTGGAAGAGACCTCAGATCATCGAGTCCAACCTATGCCCTAACACTTCAATTAGACTACAGCACCAAGTGCCATGTCCAGTCTTTTTTTAAACACTTCCAGAGATGGTGATTCTACCACCTCCCTGGGAAGAGCATTCCAGCACTTTATTATTCTTTTACTGAAATATTTTTTCCTAATATCCAACCTGTACCTTCCCTGATGTAGCTGGAGGCTGTGTCCTCTGGTTCTGTCAGAGACCAACCCCACCTGTCTGCAGCTTCCCTTCAGGAAGGTGTGGAGAGCAATAAGGTCTCCTCTAAGCCTCCTTTTCTCCAGGCTGAGCACCCCCAGCTCCCTCAGTGGTTCCTCACAGGGTTTGTGTTCCCAGCCCCTCACCAGCCTCGTTGCCTCCTCTGGATGTGCTCAAGCATCTCAACATCCTTCCCAAACTGAGGGGCCATAGCTGCACACCGCACTCTGACCCTTGCCTGTCATGTGTCCTGCATCACAGCTGAGTGCCAGGGAGGCACAGGCAGAATGAATGCAAAGCTGTAGGAGGAACAGAGCTCACCTCAGCCTGCTGGAGAGGCAGGTTCTCCCCTGCCAGCAGGTATCCCTCCACCAGGTGCACACAGTAATCAACAGAGGAGCCCACGAGGATGGAGAGGGAGATGGCTTCCACAGCTCCCATCTCCCAGCCACACCAGTACATGATGGTCACCACCAGGCACACAACCCCTGTGGGAGAAAGGTGATGTTAGGTAATGTACAGGTGTCACAGACAACTTTTATGAACAATCCTTTCCTTAGGGTTTTCCCTTCTGAGAAGCTGAGAGGCCTCAGGAACAAAATGTAAACATTGATTATCTGCTGCTGAGGAATGCAACAGGTGCATCTGGGATTGGTCTCATGTGGTTGTGTCTAATTAATGGCCAATCACAGTCAGTTGGCTTAGACAGAGAGTCCTATCTATTGTGTAGATAAAACACACAGGGAATTAGACACACAAATCTACTTTCCCAATGAGGTTGGGAGTTTGTTCTGTTCTGTTCACTTAACCGGTCTGTTCTCCAGGACTGGCCCCTGGAAAGCCAAAAGGGTTTACACAGAATACAAGCAATTCACTTCAAATCACCAGAGAATCACCTTTGCCACAGTCCATCCATTTCAGGAAAAGTGAAAACCTTGTAAGAGCTGAAATGAGGGATGTGGGGACTCCAGGCAGCTCTTCCAAATGCAGTTTATTACATCCAAGATGTTACAGCAGCCCAGGGTCATGGGTGACAAAGCTGTGCCTACAGCTGTCAGTTCCAGCTGCAGGCAGGCCTGGAGACCCTTTAATTCTGGTTACAATGCATTATATTCTTTTCTTTGCTGAGCATCTTAATACAGCAGAACCAATCTATACCTTAACTGTTATCTATAGCCCATCATAACTACTGTAATTACCATATTCATGTCACTGTTCTCCAGTCACTAAAAGTTAGTACTTTGCAGTTTAAGCCAGAAGTTTTTTTTCAGTTTTCTTGCAGTGGAAAATTCTGAGACCTTTTTTCTACTTGCCACATTTGCTGACTTGTTTGCCTGTGCCATCTTTCTGCTTGGTAAAAACATCTCCTTGTTTGGGGTGGGTTTATCCTTTGCTCTAAGTCATAAAAACCCCTTCTAACTAACACGCCCTTTGCCTCCTGGGTTATCCAGTAAGACTGGCTCAGCAATTCTTTTCCTCTATACAAAAACTTGCTTCCATCTCTATTTCATTCTCACATTCTACATTCAAAAATCTTTCTGCCAAGCACACATATCTGTGAGACTTTCTTGTCAAACTTTCATCCTTCCCAACAAAGCCCGACACATTGGAATTGGTGTTTTTACCTAGGATGCTGAGCAGCACTGGCAGCAGGAGGAGGATGTGTGTGGTGAACACTGCCACAGCAGCCACACAGATGACCAGCGAGAGGACAAGGCCATAGAGGGCACTCTGCACTCCTGGAAGGAAACAGCCAGCTGATATGAATCCTGGAAGGTGACAGCTGCCATGGCAAAGGCACCATGCTCCTGCTGGCAACAAGGCAGGCAGGGACTCACACTGGGGAAGACAGGAGGGGGAGAATGAAAGCGGAAAGAAGGTGATTTGTTGGAACCCAGGACATCCCTCTGGCTGCCCTGGATGGCTCAAGCCCCTGGCAGGGGGCTCAGAGACCTTGGCACAGAGCCCAAGACCCCTGTGCCTTCCATTTTAACCTATGGAAACAATTACCAACTTTGTGCAAGGAGTTACAAGCCACAAGAGTTTGAATAGAATGATAGTGAATTTATCACCAGATGAAAATGTAGAATTTTGGGGTTTATAGAATGGGGGTTCAGGAGGCAAGATGGAGGAATCTGGGTGTGTCATCTCCTTCTCCTTCTGGTTCTTGTCCTCCATCTTCTGCTGTGATGGTGGCACTTTTGGATTGGTTTAGAGTAGAGACAGACTGTCTAACATAGGTGATAGGTATTGGAAAATTATTGTAAATAAAGTACAGGTAGTTCTTAGTATAAAAAGCCAACAGCACCCCAAGTGTGGTCAGTGTGCCACAAACTGACCTGCCAGACAGATCTCAGCAGGTCAGAGAAAGAATGGAATAGATAAGCAAAAAATAAACAATCTTGAAAACCAGAACAGAAGAATCCTGACTCCTTTTTCAGCTGCTGGGCTGGGAAAAGAGACTCTCTGACACATCTCGGGGTCATCCTGACCACAGAGACTCCGAGAGTGATTGGATTTTGAATCAGCAGGGCTGAGTCCCTTCCCTAACCCATTTCCTTGGGCTTTGCCTAATTCTGACAACGCACATTCAGGCTTTAGGAGTTTGCCCAGCAATGGCAAAGGAGTGCAGATATAACCCATGCCCACCCTATGGGATGGAGTGTGCTGTGAGGATGTGTCAGAGAGCATGGGTTCCCCAGGGACAGAAACACGGCAGTCACTTGCCTATAATCTCCATGAAAATCTGCTTCCAGTGCTCACAGGTCTGGAAGCCGTGCCGGAGAGCAGAGCCCTCTGGGAAGAGCTGGAGCTGCTGCTGCAGGAATGTCTCCCACTTCAGATAGTCAGCATATGTCTGGAAGGATGATTTCCCCTTGTAGGTTGTCTGTAACAAGATAAACACATCACTCATGGCCTGCTCTTTGGGCAGGCTGTGTGGGGACTCTGGAAAGAGTCACAAGTTTTCATTATTGTCTTTTCAGCATTCTGTAAGTATCCCTTCTATATTCTTTAGTATAGTATTCTTTAATATAATGCATGGCAAGGGGAAGGGCAGAACAACCAGCTCAAGTGGCAGCATCAGGCAGGAATGGCAGTGGCATTTGGGCAAATCTGCCACCAGCTTTTTGCCTGAGCTAGTTGTGGTGTGAGCAGCCACTTCTACCAACCTGTGAGTGAGTGCAGGCATCTGTCTGCAACAAATGCTAACAAACACAAAATGATGTCTGCAAATGGAAGTGGCCCTACCCATCCCCTACCACCACCTTAACCTGAACCTCCACACTTATCCTCCTCCTTACCTTAGGGCTGGTGTACAAATGAATCCAAGGCAGATTAGAGTGAGCAGAATAACTGAAAGTTAGTCTAACCAAGACAGCTGATTTCGACTCAACAAATTATAGCTCTCACCCCATAGCTTTCTTTATGTCCTACTTCCACCTAAGCTTCTACTCAGCCTTCACCCCAAGCAGCCTAGGCGTAGCCTTCCACCAAACCCATTTAATCTCAGCCCTGCTATGTTTAGAGAGCATAATACTACCCACACATTTGGGGTATTTGGGACTGGCAGTGGCATTTGGGCAAACCTGCCACCAGCTTTTTGCCTGAGCTAATTGTGGCGTGAGCAGCCACTTCTACCAACCTGTGAGTGAGTGCAGGCATCTGTCTGCAACAAATGCTAACAAACACAAAATGATGTCTGCAAATGGAAGTGGCCAGTGCAGAAGGAGCAGAGCTAAAGCCCCAGAAGTCACAAGATGAAGCTGTCAGCAGAATGACAATGTTCCCACGTGCTCACCGACTCAAAGGCCATGGAGATCCACTGCACCTTGCCATCCTTCACCCCCACTGCCCCATGAGAGAGCTGTCCTGGCAGCAGGTTGGGCTCAGGGATATTCTTGCACTCTGGGTGCAACATCTGCAGAAAGGAGGAGATGCTGTAACCTGGAGAGAGAGAAAGAGCAAGAGATGGAGGGCAGAACGGGGAAAGGAAGCACATTGGAGCAAAGAGATGGAAAAAAACCCCAACCAACAACCCAAAATGAGAGCCCCAAGAGAATCACAGGACCCATTTGTGCACAGCCGCTTCCCCTTGCCACTCTGGTTTGCCAAAACCCTTGAGGTCTCAGCATCACAGCTCCCAGCTGCTGTAGCTTGAAAGGACACTGTCACCAGCATGGGACAGGACAGTGCCACTGCTGTTTGTCCCCAGCTGTCAGGAAGCAGCACAAAGAGCAGGTGCTGAGGGGCTGTCTGCCTGGCCTGGCAGGGATTTGCTCCAGGCATGAAGCTGGCTTTTAGCCTGAAGCCAATATACAGTTCCCAGGCTCAGCTCCACGAGCTTGTGACCTCTGAAGCTGGGAGAGATGGTCACTGGTCACTGGTCAGGCGTGCCAAGCCACAGGGACAGTGAGTAACCTCACTGCAATGAGATCAGAGATCATTGCTTTTCAGGAGCTACTGAGAGGATATTTACCGAGTAAAAAGATTGTATCTCAAACAACACCCATGACTAGAAAGAATAAATGCAATTCTGTTGTTATCTTTCTGGATTAACTCCCCAAAAATATACCCAGTGTCTTTGGCATTAAAGAGACCATCTTTCTTTATTTCTGTCCCAAAAAGCACAACCAATGACACGTTCTAGAAGGGTCAAGCTGCCTTGGGAAGAAAAGGAGACTATGACTAGAAAGAACTAGAAAGAACATGACTAGAAAGAACAAATGCAATTATTTTCTTATTTTTCTGGATTAAATCCCAAAGAACAAACCCAGTGTCTTTGGCATTAAAGAGACCACCTCTCTTTCCTTCTTTCTGTCCCAAAAAGCACAACCAATGACACGTTCTAGAAGGGTCAAGCTGCCTTGGGAAGAAAAGGAGACAGCAAGAAGCAGTCACCCTTTCTGTCTGCTGCTGAGGACCCCAAGCAAGCACAGGCAGGGCTGCAGAGGAGTTGTCTAACCTACCCGAGGGCAGGCACTGAGCCCCTCCGGGCTTCACCAGCTCAGAGTTGCTGGCAATGGCTTTGCAGAGGCGGCACAGGTTGCCAATCTCTTTGAAGAGGTCAAAGCTGTCATCGTAGATAACACTGCCCTTTCACAAGGAGACACAATGACAAGAGCACCAGACGTGAGACATGCACACAGCAACTGGCACTGCAGCTTCCTGCCTGCATTTCTCACTGCCCCTGCAGAGGGAACAGGAAAAGGCTGGTTCTGCACAGCACCCCCAAACCACAGAGCAGGCAGAACAGCAGAAAGCTGAAGTGCAGCAGCCAAGCTAAGCGTAATTTTTCTAGGGAATGACTGTCATGTGTCAAGGTATGAGATCTCACAGATAAGCTGTCACATTTAGTGGCTTTCCCTAGAGTAAATGATTTTTATTTTTTGTTAATACTTCATAATGAGATATATATTATAGAAAAATATCAGTTCCCTCAGTTTTGAATGTGTAGTGAGATTTTATACCGCGCTCAAGATGGGTTTGTTTCGAAAATCCTCAAGAAAGCCAGGTTTAGACTCAAAATTAGAAGGCTATATATTGCACTCAGAAGGATTTTCTGAAAAGTCTGAAGTGTTTTTTCAATAAGAACTTCCTGATCTCCATTATTCTGTCAATTTGCTAAAACAGAACTGTACTGGCTCATCCCAATGCTACAACCCCTGCCCTTCTATCTGTCCAGACTGCTGGACCACCCTGGGGGCTGTGGGTATTAACTAAACACCATCCAGAGAGCCTGCCCCTCACTTGCCAGCCCCCAGCATGGCCAGACCATGAGTGTGGCGTTCACATTCTCTGAAAAAATCTCAGCTTCCCAGGAGAAAAATCCTGGGTGAAGGGAAGCCTCAGAAAAAAGGGAAACAATTCTTATCTCATTTGCTTCTCCTGTGTTGTGCTCACATGTGGAATGTGTTTGGAGATTGTTTACCCACAGGTGATTGTTTCATTGCATTCTGCTGTGAGTTGTTTTTATTCATTGGCCAACCAGGGCCAAGCTGTGTTGGACCTCTGGAAAGAGTCACGAATTTTCATTATTATCCTTTTAGCATTGCGTAAGTATCCTTTCTCTATTCTTTAATATAACATAGTATCATAAAATAATAAATTAGCCTTCTGAGAACATGGAGTCAGGTTCATCATTCCTCCCTTCATGTATTTTGGGTGTATTTTGGGGCACACAAGCACACCACCACGAGTACCATGTCTCCGAGGACGTGGTTGTCCTGGCGCCTGGTGCGGTTCACGCCTCTGATCCCAAACACCACAAACACCATGGCTCCAGTGTCCACCAGTGGCCTCACTGCTGGCTTCCCACAGCCTGTGTTCATGCAGGGGTTAAATCCAGATGTGGCTGACAGCTTTGCTTTGGGCGCTGTAGTCAAATAGAGAGTAAAGGTTGGTTAGTTGTTATAGTAACTTCTTCCAGCTAGGTCTAATGAGCTGCAGGAGGCCTATAACACACTAAGATAGCTCAGCTACCTTTGGAGGCACAATAGTCAGCAGGATGGCTTCTGCTGCAGTGTTGGAAACAAAAAAGTTTTAATAAAAGGCAAAATAACAAACAGAAAAACTGAGCCAGGTATTGGAATCAAATACCGACATCACACCGCAACAGCCAGGTGCCAGATCTTCTTGCTTGTGGTAAAACACTTTACAAAAACCAATAGTTTCTTTGTTTACTCCTTTTTCTAGTTATTGCCCAAGCCAGACTTTTTAGCTTCTGCCTAATTAGCTATCCTAAGTTTGAGGTGAAGTTTCCTGAGTCCTATGAGGTGTCTTTTCATTTAATCGAAGAGAGAAACTTTTAGACTTCTTTCCTTTAAGGAAACAGAAGAGTTTTGTCACTCTATCACCCAAGAGCACTAACTACAGTTAGCGTCCTGGTTTGATAAGGAAGTGTTGATTATCTGCAGGGTGGTGATGAACTGAGAGTAGATTGTCTGAGGGGTGGTAATTTGATTGAGAATCCAAAGTTTTGTCTCACTGTGTTGTGCTGGAAACTGGGAGAAGGAGGAATGTTTTTGGAAGGTTTTCATTCTGAGTTCTGTGTGTTCCTTTTTTTTTTTTCATACTGTAAGTTAATAAAGTTTTTTCTTTATTCCTAACTGGAGCCTGCTTTGCTCTATTTCTGGTCACATCTCACAGCAGACACTGGGGAGAATATATTTTCATGGGGGGACTGGGATTGCGCCAGCCTCAAACCATGACAGTTATATTAGAAGGCAAGAAAAGGTCTGATTCTCTGGATCTTGGCATGTTTGAGCAGGGCCTCACCAGCTCACCTTTTTCACTGGGGACATAGAGGATGCCTTTGGTGGGTCCATCTGGGCTGGAGCTGAGCAGACAGCCTGGAGGTGCCACACACACTCGGCCGTGGTAAGGGGGCTTGTGGGACTGGGCAAAATACAGTTTCCTGTGCAGCAAAGAGAGTTTGTTATGAGGGAACAGAGGGAGAGAAGATGAAGCATCCGAAGTATTGCATGGCAGCAGACATTCTCAGGGACAGAAGCAATGGGAAAGGTGAACATCTGCAGACTTGTATCCCTAACCACTGTATATTCTGTGCTGCCCATTCAGCCCAAGAGTTCAGGTGGGTAAGGGCAAGAACCACATCAGCAACATCTTTTTGCCACTCAGAGAAGCTCACTCACAGTCTCTCAAGCCTTTTGTTAATGATCTCAAGCATCATGTTAATGATGCTATGGGCCTGCAAAGTGACTGCAGAGATGGGGCATAAATGCAGCAAAGCAAATTCTAGAGCCGTGGATGTCACTGATTGAGGGCAGGAGTAGCATCAGGCAGCTTAGATGAGCCTCTCAGCTGTGCTGTTTCTGTTGCCTTGTCCAGAAGGGTTTTTGGAAGGTTACCGTGTTCGCTGCTGCTCCTTGGAGGCCACGTAGAAACTGAAATCGAACTTCCAGCCCCTCTTGGTGTCACAGGACAAGGTGGTCATCATCCACTTCCTGGGGCTCATCTGCTTAAGCAGCCCTACTGTGGACACACAAGCTGTCAGCTTCCTGGTGAAGTTACCGAAAGGCACTCTATACACCTAAGCAATGGATTAATGAAAACAGACACTTAACTCCACAGGGTTGCAGCCTCTTGCACATTAGCATCACACTCTCCCTTCCTCCCTGAGCACTGGCACAGCCACACGGAATGAGCAGTGCAGGCACAGTCAGTCCCCAGCCTGCCCCTTCCCAGTGATGGCCAGTGTGTGACAGTCCCCTTAATACCCCCATTCCCAGTGGTATAAATGGTATAAATGGTATAAACACCAAGGCTAAATGGTGGCTGCTCTGCCCAGGCTCAGGGACATCTGCCCTAGAGACACCCACAGTTTTGCTCCCATCACTGACAGTCACCTCTCAACAGCAACAGGTGAAGTCTTGATGCACTCCAAGGCATCATCTTGGATGGTGCCAAGCATGATGCCTTGTGTGTGAACTACCCTACTGCAGTGCTCTGAAAGTGTCACCCAAAGCTACACAGGACCCCATGGAGAGACAGGAGGAGGCTCTTGTGCTCACCTGCTGAGTGCTGCCCTCTTGCTAGAGGGGTGCAGCATCCTGGAGTGACTTACCTGGAATGAAGGCACCTCCCCATCTCCTGGTGACACCATCTGCCAGGGCGCAGGGACGCTGGCGTTGAGTGAGAATCTGTAGATAGCTGGTCTTCCCTTGCTCCTGGACTTGGAGATATACACAGTCCCCTGCAGCTCTGAGGAAAACAGAGAGCATGAGGTTTGGTGTTACTTCTAAACCAGCAAATCCTGCAGCCAGAGCAAAGAAGGGATCTTACGGTTTGCTGTCTGCTCAGCCTCTGCCTTCTCCCAGCACAGTGCATCTTTCAAAGGCTACCACAAATACATCCTGAGCTGCAGTAATTCCTGATGGCTTATTGATTCATGTCATCTTGGGAGCTGGCCCAATAACTCTTTTATCCTCAAAATCCCCTGCAAACTGAATTTACTCTCCTCATGACCTGCCAACAAGGTTGTGAACAGGACTGAGATGTAAAGCTTGGAGTTCCTAGCCCTGTTCTCAGATCAGAGGGATATGACACTAGAGATACTACCACCTGGGTTATAGGACCATGTCCTAGAGAGCAGTAGGTGTTCAGGGAAAGGGGGATTCTAAAGATGCCCCATACTGTCACAGACATCTTTTCAGAAAAATCCTTTCCTTAGGATTTTTCCTCCTGAGAAGCTGACAGGCCTCAGGAACAAAGTGTAAACAATGGTTATCTGCTGCTGTGGAATGCAACAGGTGCATCTGTGATTGGTCTCATAGAGTTATTTCTAATTAATAACCAATCACAGTCAGCTGTGACAAAGTCTGAGCCACAAGCCTTTGTTATCATTCCTTCTTTTTCTATTCTTAGCTAACCTTCTGATGAAATTCTTTCTTCTATTCTTTTAGTATAGTTTTAACATAATATAGATCATAAAATAATAAATCAAGCCTTCTGAAACATGGAGTCAGATCCTCTTCTCTTCCCTCATCCTTGGACCCCTGTGAACATGGTCACACCATCCATCCAGCACCAACCTAGGGCTCAGTGGGGCAGGCTCTGGAGAGAATTATTCCCCATCAGCTATTCAGAGAGCATGTGGTTTAGTTTGTACCCCAGTGGATCCTTGGGCCCTGGCTGCAAATGTGCCCACCATGCTCCACTCACCTTGCTGCCCTGCATCACTCATGCTGCCTTTGCTTCCCCAAGGTGAACCCGAGCCCCTCTTCTTTTTTTCCAAGGAAGTTCGGATGTTGTTCTGCAAACTGTGGGGCTTTTCCTGAAACAAACCTGTCCCACAAGGTTAGTCAGGGAGGAAGGAGTGGATGGCATGAGAAAAGAGGTACCAGGGCTGTGCACACCACAGACTCAGCTGCCGAGTACCAAACCCTGAGCAGGCAACGCAGTGCCACAGTCTCTGGGCTGGGCACTGACATGATGTCGCAGACATCTTTTCATGAAAATCCTTTCATTAGGATTTTTCCTGCTGAGAAGCTGACAGGCCTCAGGAACAAAGTGTAAACAATGGTTATCTGCTGCTGTGGAATGCAACAGGTGCATCTGTGACTGGCCCATCTTGGATGTTTACAATTAATGGCCAATCACAGTCCAGTTAGCTTGGACTCTCTGTCAGAGACACAAATCTTTATTATTAATTCCTTTCCATTCTTAGCTTAGCTAGCCTTCTGAGATGAAACTTTTCCTTCTATTCTTTTTAGTATAGTTTTAATGTAATGTATATCATAAAATAATAAATCAAGCCTTCTAAACATAGAGTCAACATTCTCATCTCTTCCCTCCCCTGAAAACCCCTGTGAACACCGTCACAACATGAGACCAGCACTTATGAGTAAAAATCAGTCAGTTTTCATGGTCTGTGAAGGGATTGCTCCAGAAGAAATATTCAGGCAGTTCATGGCTAAAGCAGGAAATACTTTATATTTATATCTAAATACTAATCTAATATCTAAATCTATCTAATATCTAATATCTAAATACTAATCTAAATATATCTAAATACTCCACTCCTACAGGCAACTCAACCATCCTATTCCCAATGTGTGCCTCCTTTCCACAGGGTCCATCCAATAAGGTATTTGAACATTGTAGGTACCTGCCTCACATTTCAGCTCCTGCAGCCCAGGGTTTGGGCCAGGCTGGACTGCACCCACCGTGGTTTGGGAAGCAGTGCTCTCACCTGAGCAGGTGATGCAGGAGATCCCCTCAGCACTCAGGTTGTATTTCAGATCCAGCAGCACCTGGATGTTGGTGTCTGGCCGGAACAGGACTGGAGCACGGCTGGCTGGCTGGAGGCGGCTGGCAAAGAATATGGACAGCAGCAAAACCAGGAGAAAGAGCCCTGCAGTGGGAAATCTGGGTAAGCACGGGATCCTACGTGCACTTCAGACATGCTCAGAGAGCAGCAATGTGGTAGAGACAACAAAAGATGGTATTTTCAGCTGTGAAAAGAACAGCCACTAAAGCACACAGGGCTTTCTCGTAATAAGAAAAAATTCCATCAGGAATTGCCACTTGGGATCTGAGTGAGAAGAAAGGGATGACAGCAGCACTTATGAGTAAAAATAGTCAGTTTTCATAGTCTCCAGAAGAAACACTCATGCAGTTCATGGCTAAAGCAGGAAATACTTTTCTAAATACTCCACTCCTACAGGCAACTCAACCATCCCATTCCCAACGTGTGCCTCCTTTCCACGGGGTCCATCCAATGTCCAATGAGATATTTGAACATTGTAGGTGAGCCCCCTTATGGACTGACTGTTCAGGGAGCACTCTCCCACTGTGTTAGAAGACATTTACCGTGCCCCTTTTCCCAGCTCTTGTGACTAATAATCAAGGCTTGGAGACTGATTGAAATGCCAAACCCTCTAAAATCCATGCAGATTCAACTCCCCTCCTTGCTTACCCACAATCACCCATCTGCTCTTCACTGCAGACCACAGCACCCAGTGCTCCAGCAGCTCCTGCAGATGAGTTATTAAGTGACCCTGGCTGCTCTTCTCTGCAGAGAGCTGCAGATTTTCTGGCATCACAGACACCAAGGGGACATCCCCCATTTCCAGGGAGACTAGAATAGAAAGAAATCAAAAGCAGTCTCAGTGTCATGAGTGTCTCCCAGAGCTCTCTGCTCTCCTTTATCAAATCTTGTGCAAAGTGCTGTACAACTCAGTCAAGCTAAAAAGATGGAGTAAGTGCCCAGCAGAGGCAGTGACTCCAGGATGTTTTAAGAAGCATCTTTGCCAAGTCACTGCCATGCAACAGCTACAGATGGAAATCCATATCTCAGTCCAAATCTATGCTTCAGGCTATTCCCTGCTCTACCAAACCCCACAAACACTGTCCATAAGGTCACAGAGACACTGCATGCTTCTTGGGCCAAACAGAATTTGTCCCTGTCCCACTAAATATTCTTACTAATTACACACAGCTGATCTCTGCCTGAGTGCAGCCTGGCTCCTCCTGATTCTCTTAGTTCAGGGATGCCAAGGGAAATGCCCCCTTCTCTATGTGTGAGAAGAGGGCACTTGCTGTGTGTTGGGGAAGATGAAACAGGAAAGCCTTATAAATATGATTGCCTGGCAAAAGATTTTGAGAATGTGGAAACTATAAGTGAGATTAAAATGAAAGCAAGCTTTGAGATCCTTTAGTTACTGAACAACTGGAAAACAATGGTGTGGCTGGCTGAAGGTGATCCCCTTTTGATGGAACAACACCCTCTGCTTGCAGACAGGCCCAAGGGTCAGAGCAGATCCTACAGCTTGGCAGAAGGGGCCCAAAGAGGAGTTTTTAGGGTTTAAAATGTAACACAGTGTGGTAATGTAGTGATTCTTATAGGCTGTATGGAAGAGATTCCAGCGAGTTTTAAAAGCCATGTACAAGAGAGCACGACCCTGTAAGCACCTTTTTCTTGGGCTGGAAGGATTATCTCCTGCTAACAACAGATAGGGAATTTCTGTTTTTTTTTTTCTAGATTGCTTATGTGATCTCAGGCAAGTCACTGCCCTCTTCATACCATGATGGAGCTGCTCTAGGGGGCTGAAGAACAACAGTGTTCTTTCTCCTGCTTCCCAAATACAGCGCTCCAAATGGCAGGGAAGAGGGGAAAACTTTACTCCATGGTGAGCTGTCCTGGTGTTATGGATTCGATGTTTCATGGCTACTTCCATGTCACAATCAGTGAATTCAGACAGAAATCAGACCACAGTGGACTCAAGAGAATTAGCAAACTAGTTAAGAAAGCATGCATTGACACCCACTGAAGATCTCAAAGCAAACTCACAAAGAATATTGAGTCCTGACTCCTACAACTTCCCATGATGACACCACCTCCAGCTTACAATTCAGAAAACTGAAGCAAGAGCCAGTGTCAGGGGCAGGGAGAGCTGCAGGATGAAGAGGGCAGGGTGATGCCCCCCAAAGGCACAAACAGCAGAAAACACTTACCAGGCTCCTCCTCCACGCTGAGCAGTGGGATGTCATCATCCAGGTAGGGAAGGGTCTCTCTGCCTGCTCTGGAGGGGGCTGCTGAGGCAATGAAGAGATCTTCAGCCAGGTGCAAGGCACTCTTTTTGGTGCACTTCTGACTGCAGCTGGATTGAAGCAGGAAAGGAGACAAAGGCAAGAGTTTAAAGCCACATACCCTGCGAGGAGTTACCAGCGGGCTCCTTCAGTGGCAAAGGAGCACAGGAACAGCCTGCTCCAATTGTTTGGAAAGACAACAGGAGCTGCCAGGAGCAAATTCCATTGCAAGTGCTGAGAGGGCAGGGGCTGGGCTGCATACACAGAGCCGGGCTGAGCTGTGGACATTGGGTGCTGAGAGATGGCAGTTTCAGCAGTTCATCTCCCTGCTAATGAATAAAATCATTCCAGGTCACCTGCAGTGCTGAAGAGCAGGGGAAAAGGAAATGTGCTGAGTTTCCAACACAAATTTCCACATCCTGCTCACAGGCAGGAGCAGTGGGGACCTGTCTGCCTTGCATCTCCACCTCTTGAAGGTTTAGCTGTCATTAAGTGCCCAGAGGAAACAAATGGTCCAATACTCACTCCATGGCATTCAACCAAGAGAACTGACTGAGACAGAATGAGACTGGGACTTGACCCTTCCATTTTGCTCGGATCTGGAATGGCAGAACTTAAATTTCCCTTCTGTCAGAGCCAAAGCCAAGCTGCCTGAGGGGAATGAGGATAAACTGAGATGACAGGGAAGGAATTTGCAAACCTCCTTTTGCCTGCAAATTCCACAACTTCCCACCCACAGGCTCCAGGGCTCACCTGGCTTGGCAGGAGCTCTCTAGTGGGGACACATAGAGGGTCCATATTCCAAGAGCAGCTGGCATGGTGAAGAGCACAGCTACCCAGCAGCAGGACACAATCAGGGACATGAAGAGTCCAAAGTCATGCACAGCTGGGATCTACATGAAGAGAGAGAACACAGGATTGGGATCTGTGAAGGCTACAGCTTGTCTATCTATAGCTGCACAAATAATTTGGCCATGACAGACACTTACTTGACCAGCTTAGGGAATTGAAGTATACAAGCCCCTGGACACAATACTGATAGGCTAAATTTAAGTTTAAACAAGGGGACACCAGGCAATCCCTTTGAATCAGGAATGCACCCATATCATTGGCCAGTTAGCTGGGCAGAGTAAAGACCTTTGTCCAATCCTCTCTCTAAGCACAGGAAATTCAAAGCCCCTATAAAAGAGGGTGTGCTTCAACAAAGGTTGGCTGTTGCCACATGAACTTTGCAATGTGTGTACATCACATTCCTGTCTCCACCACCAGCAACAGGGATCAGCTGGGGCAAGGAAGAGATATCTGGAGGAACCTGAGAATAACACACGGTGATCTCAGCCATGAAAATCAGCAAACCTGCTAGGTAAAGCACTGAAACAGAGCCTGTTTGATCCGTGGCCCATGGGGTTGTTGGCTGGAGACAGAGACAACACAAACTCTCAGAGATGCATGTGACAACAGTAATGGTTTACTATGGAAGCCTCCTTATATAGGGGGTTTAAAACCCCCAGGGTCAGACAACTGATGGGTCTGGGTCTGAACACCACCCCAGCTCCTTGGCCAGTGGTATGTCTGCATTCTAGAAGGAACATGATTGGATGAGATCTCTGTCACCACATTTCTCCTCACAGAGAAAAGCAAGGCACAATTCTTCCCAAGAATATTTCTGGGTTTCACATTCTCTGAACCTCAGAGAAAGGAAAAACAATTCTTATTATATGCTGTGCCTGTGTTTGTGCAAAAGTAGAATGCAATATGGGGATTGCTTACCCACAGTGATGGGGTTTTGTTTCCTTGGCCTATCAGGGCCAGGTGTGTGTCTGTGTCGGGACTGTTGCTGACGAGATTCTGTGCAGTGGAGTGCATGGCAGATTCAGTTTAGATGTAAGGTAATATAATACAGAACAATATAGTATAATATAGAATAATGTAGTATAATAAAGTAATTAATTAGCCTTCTGATAAGATGGAGTCCTCCTCATCATTCTTCCCTGCCACGGGGGTTGACCTGTTTCGACAGATCTGTTTGAGTTCAAATCTAACCAATGATTGCTCACCCAGGGACTTGTTTCAATTCTTTTCTAGAATGAACCAGGCGAACCAAATTAGAATTCTGTTATGGTCAGATTTGCCTTGTCCAGCTACAGACCAGCACAGAAATATTTCCTTGGATAACCCACTACCTTACAGCAAGTAAGAGACAGCCCTGTGAGAAGCAGCTCTCACTGCGCCGAAGGAGAGGACAGATGGTGCTGGCAGGCTCCTGATCAATCAGGCCCTTTGGCAGACATTGAAACCCCAAATTCCAAAGGCGCAGGGTACCTGAGAGAAGATGTTGGCAGCATATGCTGCAGCTGTGGTCAGGGAGGTGAAGAAGGTGGCTTTCCCTGCTGTCTGCACAGTGTGGATCATGCGCAGCCGCAGGTCCTTGAGGTGCGTGGCTTGGCGGTAGGTGTTGATGAAAACAAAGACATCATCAACTCCTGGAAAAAAGACAGCAGGGATACTGGTACTCTGCTCACAGAGGTGACACCGGCTAAAAATATCTGATTTCCCCCCCTCGCGAAAAATGCATGTGTTTTATGATTGGCTTTTGGCAAATATTAAAGTGAGTGTTGTATGTGTTGTGTTAGAAAGTAATGCTGGATTAATTCTCTTAAGTAGTGTGTTAAATATAGTTTTAGGTCATAAAAAAAATGTTAAAATAGAAACTATGCTATGTAACATACTTTTTTCTAAAGAAAGGACTCGCAGTGAGACAGCAGCCACAGGACACCTGAATCTTTCAGAGAAAAAGAATTTATGTCATGTCATTGTTGCTCCATTATCAGGAGAAATGAACTTCTTCCCACCTCGAAGGCACTGTTAGGATTCAGAGGAAGAAGCTGATACTGCCCAGCCAGAATCCTGTGTTTGAATGGAATTTATGCATCATGTATGAAGTGTATGAATATGCAACAGGCTGTTGCTTTTAAGAGTTAATCCTCTGTTAATGTGTGTCCTTTTTCAGGCTCTTGCTGCCCAGAAAAAGGTACCTGGACTGTTCATAACTCTTTCTTTTTATTGTCTCATATTGTCCAAATTCAAATTGTCCAAATTGTTATTACTCTAATTGTATTACTATTTTTATAACCATTTTATTACTATTAAACTTTTAAAATTTCAAAACCAAGTGATTGGCGTTTTCCACATCCCTTGATATTTGAACTGCAAATATTAAATTTATAGGTAACAGAAAAAGGGCCTGAAAATTCAATCTGGATTTGCCACCATCACCTTCTCTCCTGCAGACAGAAGGCAGGGCAAGGCAGGTGAAGCACAGGCTTTGGGTAAAGATGAGCTTACCAATCCCCACGATGACAAAGGCAGCCACACCATTGAGGATACCCAGATACTGGATCCCAAACACGACGTGGTACAGGAACAGAGCCACCAGGCAGCTCAGCCCAATGCTGGCAATGCCAAAGAATGACAGAAAAACTGCAGCAGAAAAGAAACACAGAAAAAAAATAATATCTCTGGCCACCCCTAGCAGAACAAACACCTCCCATCTGCCCTGTTGGGATAGTGGTTCCCATAGTGTGTTTGTGATAGAGAACAGTTCAGGGAGTACTGCTTGCAGACTCCTTCCCACAGGGCTCATGCAAAAAATTACATCAAATTGATGCCAGTGTTACCAAGACAGGCATTTGCATCTTATTCCTGATCTCCTGTGAGTCTTTCCCTCACCTGTCGCAGACATCTTTTTATGAAAATCCTTTCCTTGGGATTTTTCTTCCTGAGAAGCTGAGAGGCCTCAGGAATGAAATGTAAACAATGGTTATCTGCTGCTGTGGAATGCAACAGGTGCATCTGTGATTGGCCTCATGTGGTTGTTTCTAATTAATGGCCAATCACAGTCAGCTGGCTTGGACACAGTGTCTGAGCCACAAACCTTTGTTATCATTCATTCCTTTCTATTCTTAGCTTAGCCAGCCTTCTAAGAACCTTTCCTTCTATTCTTTTAGTGTAGTTTTAATGTAATATATATCGTAAAATAATAAATCAAGCCTTCTGAAATATGGAGTCAAATCCTCATCTCTTCCCTCATACAAAGACCCCTGTGAACATGGTCACAATCACCCTGCCCATAAGTGTCTGCTCTGGAGAATCAGACTTGCCCTTCTGCATGATGCAGTGCCACACAGCCACACTGGTGCCAGGGCATCAGAGTGTCTCCTCAGCCTTGACACACAGGGACATTTGGCACATTTGGATTTGTGTTAGAACAGGGCAGCTGTGAGCCCAGCGTACCTGAGCAGGAGGTGAGGATGTAGACCAGGACAGCTATGCAGCTACTGCTGATGAAGGCCAGCAACATGTCATTGTTGAAAGTCCTCCTCACTTCATAGTCAAACAAATCCGTCCCTCCGTACAGCACCTGGACTTTGCTGGGGTGGGGAGATGCGAAAGAAGTGGAATAGCTGAGCACAAAAGGAGCAGAGCCAGGTGGTTCAAAGCACAGCATCTCCTCCAGAGCCAAAGGAGGTCACTGCTCTAATAACCTGGCAGTTCTCTGAGAAAACAGAGCAGTGAGAGCAGGTTGAACAAAGTTGCTGCTGGAGGTGAAATTCGTACAGGGAAGGAGAAAAATAAAGAGCAGGTCTAATATTTTTAATATTCCTCCACTGCACGGTGGGTCTCAGGCACTAATAGACAGTTCCTGGAGCCTTTAAAGCCAATTCCATCTGGAATCCTAATCACTGCTTATTATATTAGCACTGTGGATGCAGGCAGAGGGAGAGATTAATCAGAAATTATATGATTTACCAGGTTCTGCCTCTGGAAGCAGGCTCAGAGCAAAAATAAGCCAACATATTTTAACCAGGACTACAATAGTGCTGCACCATAGGAAGCTATCAAGGATCTGAGCTTTGGAACTGAGCCTTGGCCTCAATTCCTTTTTTGGCTTGTCGGAATCACAGTCTGCTTTCCCAGCCCATTGCTGAGAATGCTCTGTGGGTGCCTGCACTCCAACCTGCTTGTGAAGATCAGCATCCCTTCATTCTGGGAAGCACCAAGTCTCAGGGCAGCAGAAAGTCTAAGAAGGCACAGAGACTGGGACACACAGCCTTCTGTCAGCTGTCTGAGGACTGGGATGCCCTTTTAGCCCTTTTAGCTCTATTTTATCATCTCTATATCTCACAAGCACTGAGCAAAGCTCTGTTCAACCAAGACCTGGCAGAGAAAAAAGCCTGCACTTCCTGAAACTTATCCTGCCTTGAAACTCCCTTCCCAAGCTGTCTGTACAAAAAGCAGAATTGGATCCACAGGTTGAGCAGCCTTGAGTGAAGACTTTCATCCCCTGCATCAGACCAGTAGTGGCCAAATTCAGAGCAGGAAGACAGCTCTGTTTGAGCTAGTGGAACTGGATTTGTAAGACAGAAGCAAAAAGATCCTGTGCCAGACAAGGACTCAGTGGAAAGACAGGGAGTAGATTCAAACTTTGTCCCCTTTTCATTGTCTCTGTTGGTGTCTCTGCGTGTGGAAGTGGCAGTAAAGGGGAGCATATGAGTAATTTTCTGCCATTTACTCCCCACCATCATTCACAGCTCTGTGGCTGAGCCCAGTTTCTGTGGAGATGCTTTTTCATCTGGAACATTATGCCATGGCCACTGTTCACATCTGACCAGTAGTCCAAGCTAGCATGTCAAACCTTCTGTACCTGGTGCCTTCCCAGTGAAGCCAAATGGAACGTGGCTATTAGAGAACAGAATAGAATAGAATAGAATAGAATAGAATAGAATAGAATAGAATAGAATAGAATAGAATAGAATAGAATAGAATAGAATAGAATAGAATAGAATAGAATAGAATAGAATAGGCACTTCTGCCCTGCTGTGAACTTTAAGGCAGAGCTGTCATTGTCAGATTCTCTGAGAAATCCCCTTGCCCAGGATTTTGCTTCTGGGAAGCTGAGAAGCCTTAGAGAAAAAAGAAAACAATAATTGTATGATTTGCTTCTCCTGTGTTTTGCTCATGTGGAATGTGTTTGGACATTGTTTATCCAACAGGTGATTGTTTCATTGGTTCCATGTGAATTGTTTTCACTCTTTGGCCAATCAGGGTCAAGCTGTGTTGAGGCTCTGGAAAGAGTCACAAGTTTTCATTATTATCTTTTTAGCCTTCTGTAAGGATCCCTTCTGTATTCTTTAGTATAGTTTCGTATAGGAGTTTGCCTCTTGTTGACAGAGTGACAAAACTATCTTTTGTCTCTTCAAAAAGAAAAAAAGCCCAAAAATTTCTCTTCTCAATTAAGTGAAAAAGCTACTTCATAATTCTAAGGGACTTCGCCTCAAACTCAAGGCTAGCCAATTAAACAGAAGCCAAAAAGTCCTGCCTGAGCAATTTACTAAAAAAAGAAGTGAAGAAAGAAACTAACAAATCACTTTAGTAAGGTGTTTTACCAGGAACAAGAACCTCTGGTACCTGGCTTGGCTTTTCTCTGTTTGTTATTTTGCCTTTTATTAAACCTTTTTGTTTCTAAAACTGCAACAGAAGCCATCCTGCTGATTTTATGCCTCCAAGGGTAGCTGAGCTATCTTGGGCGTGTTATAGAGCTCCAAAAGCTTATTAGACCTAGCTTGAAGAGACTACTATAACAGCAGAATAGAATAGAATAGAATAGAATAGAATAGAATAGAATAGAATAGAATAGAATAGAATAGAATAGAATAGAATAGAATAGAATAATAAATTAGCCTTCTAAGAAGATAGAGTCAGATGCACCATTCCTTCCATCGTCTGGGAACCTTGCAAACACAACAGCAGAGCTTTTTCCCTGAAAGGTCTGTTCCACCCTGTGCCCTTCCCTGCTCTTGTGCACTCCCACCTGCCCTACCCACCCCTCCTCACCTCGTGGACTGCTTGGCCAGCATGGCCACGTAGGTGATGACAAAGTTCTGGAACTTGCGGCGCTGCTCCTCCCAGCGATCCTCCACCGAGTAGTAGTTGGGCAGCGGGGCCCCAAAGAGGATCTCGCTCCTCAGCAGGGAGCTCTTCTTGTTCTCAGCAGACAGGCCCTCATCCACATACCAGTAGAATTCAGGGTGGGTCATGGCCAGCTCCAGGGATCCTGCAGGAGAAAGCAGTGCCACTTTTGTGAGGTCCTGCTTGATTGTCCTGGTAAGGCACGGGATCTAGTGTGTAACAGGGAAACTGGGAGTCAGCCTGTCCTTCATCAGAGCAGTGCTGACTGCTGCTGCCTTCCAGAGAGCAAGGGAAACCTGGATTGCAAAGACTCACATCCCACTGCTTGCGTTACTGCCCCCATGACCAACCTGAACTACAGCACCCCCAGCCAACAGCATCCTGATCAACACTCCCACTGCTGGATGCTCCTCCTTCTCTTACACATGGAGACAATACTTTCTCCATTACACCTGGAAGCACAAGAACCAAACAATGCCCATGGAAGAGGAGTCCTAGCTCTGCTGTGACCTGGTACCTCTGCCATCTGATGGTGTGAGGGATGCAGAGATGGAGGCACTCAGCTAGTTCTGACTAAGAGACACTGCCTATCTATTCCCAAAACCCAGTTCCCTAGAGTTTGTACCAGAAAGACCAGAAACTGTGCTCTTTCCTGTTTTGGTAGCAGAACTGTTACTGGAGCAGATGGACCTAATCCTTTGCTTGTTCCCTGCAAGGCTCCTGGACAGCTCCTCTGCAGCCTGGCTTGGAGACAGATGGAGGGTACATCCCACAGCCACAGCACACCCACAGACTCCTCATGAGTCACCTCTCTGTCAGCACCCACAGCCTCTGCTCTGCTGGAGGTGCACAGCACAAGGTACAGAGCTGGGAGGAGGAGGCAGGGCCTTTTTCCTCCTCTCCTTATAGGAATCTTTCCAGCTGGTGACTCACAAGCTGCCAGAACAGCCCACCGACCTCTTTAATCTGCTCTGTAGTGCAGGGAAGCTCATCCCTATTCGTCTTTTCAAGCCCCTGGCATTGCTCCAGTGAACCACAGCCATCTACAGGGGACAAGGGTCAGTAGAAGACATCTGTACCATGCAGGACACCCCCTCACTTGTCCCTCTCACTTGCCTGTGGGGGTCTGTGTGACCTGTGACTGGAGCTGCAGGGTTGAAAAGGGGCCCTGGTGCAGAAAAGACAATTCCTCAAGGCACAGCCCAGCAGCATCTTCCTCTCCAAACAAGGCATCACTCCTGTTAGCTGCACATCACTGACTGCCTGAACCTTGCTGGGATCTTTAGCTGGTCACAGTGACCCCGAGAAAAGTTAGAAAGTCTCTTTTCCCAGCCCAGTGCTTGAAGAAGCAGTCAGGGCTCTTCATTTCTCGGTCTCAAGGTTGTTTATTGTATCTTTATCTATAAAATTCTTTCTCCTGCCCTGCTGAGGTCCATCCAGCAAGGCAGTTCCAGGCACTCTGCCTGCCCCCAGGGCAGTGTTATTCTTTATACTAAAAACTTCAATATTTGCAATTACTTTCCAATACCTATCACCTATGTTAGACAGTGAGCTTCTACTCTAAACCAATCTGTAAGTACCAACATCACAGCAGAAGATGGAGGCCAAGAAGAAGAAGAAGAAGGAGAAAGGCTGGACACACCCAGATCCTGCCATCTTGCCTCCTGAATCCCCATTCTAAAAACCCCAAAATCTACTTTTTCACCTTGTGATAAATTCACGATCATTCTACTTAATTCATCATGGCTTACAGATTTTCATCTAAGGTTGGTAACTTGCTCCATGGGTCATAATCAAAACCACAGGGGCATTTTGGGCTCTTGTGCCAGGGTCTCTGAGCCCCCTGGCAGGGGTCTTGGCTGCTCAGGACAGCCAGAGGGATGTCCTGGGTCCTGACAGAACATGAGGAGAGGCAATCCTTGAGCATGCCAGCCCTTGCCCGCAGCCCTCAGCTCACCTTGGATGTCAGCAAGGTCTTGCCCCATGCCATCATAGTAAATCTTCCCTCCTCTCTCCGTGGGGAAGAAGTAGGTCATGAGGGAGCTGGGAGGGGAGCAGTAGGAGTAAGAGCCCAGGGGCAGGTCCTTCAGGACCTCATGTGGCTTCCAGCAGAATTCACGGAAGCGAGGGTGGTCCATGATCTTGCGCTCCACCTCGTGGATGGTGACCAGGCGCTCCGTGGTGAAGATGTTGTTCTCAGCGTCGCCCCGAGCCAGGAAAATGAGCTCAATGCGCCAGTGAGCATGAGTCTGTGTGTTAGCACTGATGTAGCTGCTGGAGTAGTCCCAGCGCGGGGCTCCCCTCCCCACTCTGGAGCTCTGGTTTGCTGTGCTTGGATAGGGCTGTGGCTGCAGGGAGCTCCCCCTGCCCTGTGCGGGGCTGCGCCTCACCCGTGTGCTGACACCAAGGTGGGACGCGTTGAGGTGGAGCTGCTGGAGCTGCTCAAAGATGAGCCTCTGCAGCGTTTCTGAGGTAAAGTCAGCCAGGTCCCGGCGGTTCCTCCCCCAGGAGCCAAACTGGGATTTGAGGGCCAAGGCGAGGGCGTCGAAGCGCTGCGAGGACTCGTGGTTGCGGATCTCGAAAGCGTTGTAGGAGATGTCGATGTCCAGGGCGGGGTAGTGGAGGAACATGACGACAGCAAGCACGGCAGGGATGGCACAGCCCAGGAAAAGGATGAAGCCAGCACAGTATGGGTTGGTGAACACCCAGCCAACAATATTCCAGAAGCCAGATATAGGCAGTGTGACACACAGGGGCCTGACTCTGCACGGGCTCTTCCCACACAGCAGAGCACCCTCGCGCCTCTTCCGGGAGCTGAAGGCCACCTCTTCATCTTCCTCCTCTGGCCAGGCATCCTGTAACAATGGGTCATCCTCTGTGTCCATGTCCAGCACCTGCACACAGATAGAGAAGAGCAGTCAGCAGCAGCTTCTCACAGCTAGAGAAGACGCAGCAGTGGTGTCACAGGCACAGCTGTGAATCCACAGACTCACAGCAGCAGAGCCAGGACACTCCAGCTCCCTCAGGAGGAAAGCATCACTCCTTCCAAGCCCCACAGATCTGCTGCAGCCTCTGAAACAACAGCCTTGTCAAGGGGTATCCCACTCTGCCTGGCAGAGGAACCAGAGAGGGAGAAGTTCAAGTGACAGCCCCAGAGCCCAGTGCTGTGGCAGAGGAAGGCTCCAGGAGCACCAGGCAAGGAGACTGCAGGGATTCACAGTATGCTGCTCACCCTGCAGCAGCATGAACACTTAATTAGCTAACCTGGTTCTCACATCCAGGAATGGTTCACGCTACCAGGTACAAAATGCAAAGGAGTGCTAACTTCCTCTCCTTAGAACTGCCAATAGATTTCCCCCAGCTATTTATGGCTTTGCTCCTAACCAGCCCCACCAAACATAGCACTTAGCTCACAGGGCTCACCTTTGCCAGACATCCAGTGAGTCTTCAGAGAGGTTGATGTGTGCAAGTGTGTGTGTGTGTGTGTGCTTCTGTCTCTGTGCGCACACACATGCACACCTCGTGGGGAAGATGAATACTGCTATAAATAACTGGGGAAATCTATTTTCAATTCTAAGGAGAGGAAGATAATGCTCCTTCCTATGGCTGGTGTGTGAGCCCCATCCATCACTGAGCTGCCAGGGACTGCTCCCCTTCAGCCTCTAAGGGACAGCCAAGCTAAACTCCAGTTCACATCAGTGTAGATTGATGCTGCAGGAGCTCAGGTGTAACCTCACCCATCCCACTTGGGCAGGTTGCTGTGTACCTGCAGCTAGCTCCCCTCTACAGCTGACTTTTCTCCCTCTGGCCTGGGGAATGGAGTTACTGTGAGAATTCAAAAAGGATATCTATTCTCTCTTTAGAAAGAGAGGTAAAGAGCCATAATAATTTCTCATTTTATTGAGTTACTGAGGAGAAGAAGGGAAAAGATTCTTATCCTGAGACAGAAGAGCCTGCATGTGACAAGAAAGGGAAATGAGAGAGAGCAACTTAATAATAAGGCAGCAGAAAAGGGATTACACCACCTTCTTTCTTAACCAAGAGCTAAATCCTCAACTCAAGGATGGGATCAGCTCTCAGGTATCTTCCTCTGATTTGTCCATCAATTTTCATGGTCTGGACTACAAACCCCAATCTGTAACACATGGGCACCATTATATAATGTTTGGTGACCAACATGTGCTACACTCTGGCTGCAGCCTGGCACAAACTCTGCCGCTGGTGCGAACTCCAGCACAGAAATTTCTGCAGAAGCCCCAGAGAGAGAACTGAGTCAGGGAAGGATCAAGATTTGGTCTGGGACAAAGGCATGGGCAGGGTGGGTGGCACCAGGACCGTGCCCAGCAGTGCCAGCCTCCCTCGGCATCCACAGCTCTGAACCCCCTTCAGGAGAGCTGATTCAGCTCCACAGCCAGACATGGCACACTTGGCACTGCCCTTGGGACTCATCTGGCTTTGCCACCTTCCTCAGATCCTGCCTGGATCAGGATGACAGCCCGTCCAACCCAAAACATGGCAAATTGAACTGGTGGGGGAGATAAACCCTCAAATCATCCAGAAGGGGATTGAAATGCATTTTTTTTTTCTGCTTGAATTTTACTCGAGGGCTGGCCTGTTTTCCCTCCATCACTTCTCATGCTATCCAGAGACTCTCAGCACTGAATCATGGCCCAATTACTTTTTCAGCTGCAGGATACACACAGAGAACTTAATCCTGCAGCCTTCATTAAAGCTCTGCCTCACTTCTGAGCAAGCTTAGCCTGCGCCAGGCTGAAAGAGGCAGAGGATTAGAGAACTCCTTGGAGCCCTGGGTCTGTTTCTTTAGAGAAGAGGCACTGATTCAGCTGCTTTGGGTAGGCATATAGATTTGTTGGGCTTCCCTCTGCTATTTCCAAAGCAAACAGGCTTCCTGCAAGCTCAAGCCCCAACAGCCCCACAGGGACTGTCATTCACTTGCACCTCAACCAGGGAAAACACCCATGCAGCTCCCACAAGACAGCTCTTTTCCAGTGGCATCTAGAAGAAAGGAAGTCATTGGCAAGTTGGAGAGAAGCAGTGACAGATGAGGAAGCTAATTACACCCGACCAGACTAATTAATGCTGACTTTCACGTTAAAAAATCCTCACTAGTGTTCCATTTCTATTACCCAGTTGTTCCCTCCTGCAGGAAAAAGGAAGCCTTGTGCAGCACCAAGCTAGAAAGAAAAAAGGAAAGGAAGCTCAAGACTAGAAGGGAGGGAAAGACAATTTCTGTAATAAAGGAGATTCTCATTGACAAAATAATCAGACTTCACACAGGTTTCTCCCATGTGCAGAGCATTCACAGCAGGGCTAGCAGTTTTGTGCTCCTGAAATCTTCTGGAGTTTCTACCAAAGGCAGCTTTAAGCCCCTTTGATAGCTACAAGGAGTTCCTATGAGGGGCAGAGAAATAGCCTTCATGCTTCCAAATTATCCTAAGAGCATCTGGTCCTGGCAAAAGCCACATCTCTGTGACACAGAGCTGCACACAGAACAACTGGAGGGCAGCATTAATGTGCCACACTAAAGCAGAGCTCCACAGGGACACCAGGACACAGCAGCACAGTCTGGCTCTACACTTTAATCACTGAGACTAATCCAGAAGTCTAATTTTAAAATGCAACCAAGAAGGGTTTTCTCAGGTCCCTGTTCTGTAGTATGCATATTCTCTGAAATAATCCCTTCACCCAGGATTTTTCTCTTGGGAAGCTGAGAAGCCTCAGAGAAAAGGAAAACAATTCTTACCTCATTTGCTTCTCCTGTGTTGTGCCCACATGTGGAATGTGTTTGGAGATTGTTTACCCACAGGTGATTGTTTCATTGGATTCTGCTGTGAATTGATTTCACTCTTTGGCCAATCAGGGCCAAGCTATGTTGGGACTCCCAAAGTCCCAAGTTTTCATTATTACCCTTCTTAGCCTTCTGTAAGTATCCTTTCTGCATTCTTTAGTATAGTTAGTATAGTATTCTTTAATATGATATAGTTATAATATATAAAATGATAAATTAGCCTTCTGAGAACATGGACTCAGATTCATCATTCCTTCCTTCATCTGGGGGCAATGCAAATACAATCCCATTCTCCCTTATCAACACAGCTATCACTGAGAGCATGGAGTCCCTTTCCCAGTGATGAACTACTGTTCATGAATTGTTAAACAAAACAATAGGGAGAATTAGATATGGTTTTTTTTCCAATTGGAAGTCTGACTTTCATAAGTCTTGCACTCCTGGAAAAGTCAGGCAGGCCATGGACACCTCACCCTGAATCTCCTGCAATACTTCTCAAAACATTGACTTAATTCAGCCACAGACCAGAAGCTGTGCCTGAGGATACAACACAGAGAGAAGCTGTTTCAGTGGGATATGAGCCCAGAGATGCACATGCTGCTCAAAAGCACTGGTTTCATCTGCTGGCTGAGCTGGCTCACCAGTATTAGTTAAGCAGGTTCACTTTCCCAGTTGCAAGCACAGCACAACAACCAGGCTTTAATCTATTTTCTTTCTGTGTGCTTTGCTCTTCCCTTTCCACTTGCTTTAAATCCTTTAGTAAGATGCAGAAAAACACTGCCAGACCCCAGGCACTTTGCAGATCAGAATGATATCAGAATGCTCCAGCAGCACAGAGCCGTTGGAATTACAGTGTAATGCTATAAATATGTGTTTGCTGGGAAGAAAGTTCAGCAAAATTATTTTAAATACATATATAATATATATATAATATATTATATAAAATATATTATATAAAATATTAAAATTTATATATTATATAAAATATATATTATATAGATAATATATATTATATAATATATAGATATAGATACATAGATATAGATATAAAAGCTCTACAGCCCATAATTCCATTTGCCCACAAAAAGCAAGACAACAGGCAGGGCTGTGTATAGGAAATAGGATTATCTGATCTCAAGCTTTTATGAAATCTAGCACAGGCACATGCACCCTCATCTCTTACTGAGGTGTTCCCTTCCACTGCTGACTGTTCCACCCCTCTTCCACCTTACAGAGACTTTTAAACCCTTGCTAAGATAAGAGCACCTGGAAACAGAAGGATCAATGATTTTAAGTGATTAGGTTCAACGATTTTTTCCAACCTAAATGATTCTACCATCTCTCAACCAGCTTCCAGACTGGACAAAGGCTGCTTAGACCACTCTCAGCATATGTTGAGGATCTTCTGCATGCCTCCACCTGCTATTCCAGGCTCTGACAAACACTGATTAGATCTATCATAATTACATGCCAAAAACAGCATGGAAAGATCAGCTGCAAAGTCAAGCACTCACCAGTCAGGAAATGCCAAATTCAGGCCCAATACAGCACCATTAATTTTTGTCCCTCTTTTATAAATGCTCAGCAGTGTAGTTTTGCCTCCAGGCTCAGTGTCCAAGGCAAGGACTCTGGCTCCACCAGAGCATGCAGTGGATGATGATGCTCCCCAAACCCAGCAGGTATTCACTGCCCTGCTCTCCACTCATCATTCAGCGTGTGGTCTCACGCCTCATTTCCTGCATGCCGCTCATGCCTGCCTCACAGGCAGAATTATTAATTTCCTCGTGAGCTTTTTAACGCTGCCTGTCATGACACAGTCTGAGGGCTGGAGAAACAGGGCTGAACTGAATCTTCCCCAGCATCTCAGAGAAGGAGGGGGTGGTGTAGTCTGCATCTGACAGATGCAGGAGCTGAGGAGATGAAGGAAGAAGCAGACATTTATTTTGGGTGCCTAGTTTGACACACAGGGTACCAAATCTTTTTGAGGGCAAAAATGGGGGCTGTGTGCCACAAACCTGTGTTCTGCAAGTATAATTTGAGCTGTACCATGAAGCATAACCATCACTGTGCAGTGTAACCTTTATGCTGGTGAGGGATACCCAACCTCCACAAGGAGAGCCAAATTCACACCATACACATTGTGAAAAATGCAGATTTTATGATTGGCTTTTCGCAAATATTAAAATGAATGTTATATGTGTTATGTTCCAAAGTTATGCTGTGTTAATTTTCTTAAGTAGTGTGTTAAATATAGGTTTAGGTTATAACAAAATGTTAAAATAGAAACTATGCTATGTAGGATACTTTTTTTAAAGAAGGGACTCACAGAGAGATAGCAGCCACATTCATTTTTTTAGGACACCTAAATCTTTCAGAAAAAAAAGAATTTATTGCTCCATTATCAGAAGAAAGGAACTTCTTCCTGCCTCACTCAGTCCTGAAGAAGCCATCAGGATTCAGAGGAAGAAGCTGACACTGCCCAGACAGAATCCTGTGTTTGAATGGAATTTATGCATCATGTATGAGCTGTATAAATATGCAACAGGCTGTTGTTTTTAAGGGTTAATCCTCTGTTAATGTGGGTCCTTTTTCAGGCTTGTTTTGCCCAGAAAAAGGTAGATGGACTGTCTGTAACTCTTTGTTTTTATTGTCTCATATTGTCCTAATCCAAATTGTCCAAAATTATTATTACTCTTATTGTTATTATATTTATTATACATTTATTATACTTATTTATTGTATTACTCTTATTATATTACTATTTTTACATCCATTTTATTACTACTAAACATTTAAAAATTTAAAAGCAAGTGATTGGCATTTTTCACACACATTACCAAAAAGAACCCAGTAAATTGCCCCAAAACACACGCTTTAAAGTACTGGAACTGTCACTTTTCAAAAACAAAGGTCACCAAGCTTTGCTGACATCAAACCATGCATGTTCAGTGCCCTGACTCCCTGGGATTGCTGCAGAGGTATTCCTGCATGAGCACTTCGCTAACACGCTTGTCGCTGCCAAAGAAAATTAATTCCCTGATAAAATAATTTGCTCCTGGTTATTGTAACTAATGATTGTAGGTGTCAGAAGCAGCGTCTCGGTTATAATCTCTCACAACATGCCTCGCAGCCCTGTGCCATGTTTACTGCTCAAGTTACTTGGCTTGTGCTGGTGATAAGCTCGGCTGTCACTCAGCTGTGTGGCAAATTCCAGGTTTGTGCAAACAGGAACAAGCAAGCTGAGGCTCTGATAGGCTTCAGAAATGATTTGCCTAAGTGTGAAAAACGCCAATCACTTGTTTTTAGAATTTTAAAAGTTTCATAGTAATAAAATGGTTATAGAAATAGTAATATAATTAGAGTAATAATAATTTGGACAATTTGAATTCGGATAATATGAGACAATGAATACAAAGAGTTACGGAAATCTGGGTACCTCTTTCTGGGCAAAATAAGCCCAAAAAAGGACCCACGTTAACAGAGGATTAACCATTAAACGCAACAGCCTGTTGCATATTCATACACCTCATCCATGATGCATAAATTCCACTCAAACACAGGATTCTGTCTGGGCAGTGTCAGCTGATACCAGAGACAAATATTAAAATGAATATTATATGTGTTATGTCAGAAAGTGATGTTGTGTTAATTTTCTTAAGTACTGCATTAAATATAGTTTTAGGTTATTACATAATGTTAAAATACAAACTATGCTGTGTAAGATACTTTTTTTAAGAGAGGACTTGCAGTGAGATAGCAGCCACAGGACACCTGAATCCTTCAGAGAAAGAGAATTTATTGCTCCATTATCAGAAGAAATGAACTTCTTCCTCAGCCTTGCTCAGCCCTGAAGACACCGTCAGGATTCAGAGGAAGAAGCTGACACTGCCCAGACAGAATCCTGTGTTTGAATGGAATTCATGCATCATGGATGAGCTGTATGAATATGCAACAGGCTGTTGCTTTAAAGGGTTAATCCTCTGTTAACGTGGGTCCTTTTTCGGGCTTGTTTTGCCCAGAAAAAAGTTACCCGGACTGTCTGTAACTCTTTGTTTTTATTGTCTCATATTGTCCTAATGCAAATTGTCCAAAATTATTATTACTCTAATTATATTACTATTTCTATAACCATTTTATTACTATGAAACTTTTAAAATTCTAAAAACAAGTGATTGGCGTTTTTCACACACATTACCAAAAGGAACCCAGTAAATTGCCCCAAAACACACGCTTTAAAGTACTGGAACTGTCACTTTTCAAAGACAAAGGTCACCAAGCTTTGCTGACATCAAACCATGCATGTTCAGTGCCCTGACTCCCTGGGATTGCTGCCGAGGAATTCCAACCTGTCCTGCCAGACCTCCTTGCCAAGCACAGCACAGGCAGCTGTTCCAGCTCCAGTTCTTGCCACTCCAACTTAAAAAGCACAACGAGGTTAAAAGGAAATGTCACAGATGCTCCACCTGAAGAGTGTATTTAGCCAGCTCTGATCAGTGTGCTCTGACTTTCCAGAAAGAGGAGGAACAGGCACCAAGTCCCACTTGCAGGTGTCACATCATGCAGGTCACAGTGTCTCACTCCAGGTGCTACCAATTTTGATCTAATGCATCTAAAAGGTCTTATTTTTCACTGCTGCAATTTACTGCCATCAGAAAATAACAGATTTGGAAGAGGAAGGTTGTAAGGCTGCAATCTGCAGTGAGGACACAGCTCGTTTTTATTTTACTTTTATTTTATTTTAGCCACATTCACTTTTTCAGCAGGGCTTTCCACACACCAGCCTGAGAGGAATGGGAGATCTGTGGCACATTCCCAAATGAGGGAACAGCAGGAATACTGAAATACTTGTGCACCATTCCAGCTCCATGCACTGAGCTGATGTCATCTGTGGCACAGACACAGTCTCTCCTATTTCTCAGAATGTGAGGGTGGATTCTGGGAGGAATTTATCCTGACAGTCACTACAGCTGAGTGAGAACAACTGCAGCAAACCATGTGTGCCCCATGGAAAACTAACTACTGGATCAGGAGGGACCCACAGAGCAGCTTGCAGCAGCCTGAAAAGTGGGATCTAAGCAGGTTATATCTTTCTTACCTCCCACACTTTTTCTCCCAAACAGGTGCACTCCTCCCATGCAAACCCAGAGCTTGTGGAATTACTATTTCACTGCTACTTCACCTTCCAAGAATCAGTGAGAAATCTGGAAGCAGATGTGCAGTATCCAGAGGCTGAGGAGCCTCCAGTGCCACACAGCTCACTGGTCCAGAGCAGGACCTGGGCAAGCACAAGGTTTGTCAGAGCAGAAGGAAAACTTCTGGAGGGGAAGATGTGAAGACAAGACAAGCAGCCTGAGCAGCAGGTCAGCAGATCCCCTGCCAGCACAATGAGTTAAAGCTGACTGCCAGCTGCACCAGCCATGCAGAAACTCACATTAAATATTACAACAGCTCAATAAGCACAGCCCTGCAGACCATTAGCAGAGGAGGGGGCAGGGATTCAGAATAAGCAAACAGGCTTTGATGACATGTTCATCTCAGATGTGAAAAACGCCCATCACTTGGTTTTAAAATTTTAAAAGTTTAATAGTAATAAAATGGTTATAAAAATAATAATATAATTAGAGTAATAATAATTTTAGACAATTTGGATTAGGACAATATCACACAATAAAAACAAAGAGTTAGGGATGTCCAGGTACCTCTTTCTGGGCAAAACAAGCCTGAAAAAGGACACACTTTAACAGAGGATTAACCCTTAAAAGCAACAGCCTGTTGCATATTCATACACCTCATACATGATGCATGAATTCCATTCAAACACAGGATTCTGTCTGGGCAGTGTCAGCTTCTTCCTCTGAATCCTAACCAGCGTTTTCATGGCTGAGCAAGGCTGAGGAAGAAGTTCATTTCTTCTGATAAGGGAGCAATAAATTCTCTTTCTCTGAAAGATTTAGGTGTCCTGTGGCTGATACCTTGCTGTGAGTTCTTTCTTTAAAAAAGTATCCTACATAGCATAGTTTCTATTTTAACATTATGTTATAACCTAAAACTATATTTAACACACTACTTAAGAAAATTAATACAGCATCACTTTCTGACATAACACATATAATATTCATTTGAACATTTGCGAAAAGCCAGTCATAAAATACGCATTTTTCACATCATAGAAAGTCCAGGATGCTTCCTAATACAAACAAGAGACACCAGGAGCTGGCTCCTGTTAGCCACCGTGCAAGAGAGGGAAATGTTGCTTGCAACAGCTCCCAGAAGCTGCAGTGGAGCCACGTCTCCAGGATACAGATTTAGGCCACCAGAACTGAGCTGAGCCAGCAGGAATGTCCCTCCTCTCTGCTCCCTTCTCCTCCCTCCCGGCACAGACCCGGGAGTCTGATCTGAAGCAGCTCAGAAAGAGGCAAACATCACCATTGTCCTCATTCCCCTTCTGCTGCCAAAGATGCAGAGATCCACAGGCACAGGAGCTGCTGTGAGCGGCAAGCAGCCGACCCAAAGGGACAAAAATGCCACCTGGAAGGATCAAAGCATTTCAGCCACTTCTTACTCCATCCCACACTCTCAGGCAGATGTTCACAGGGTGAGATGCTGCTTGTGCTATCTCTAAGGACTAAGTCCTGCAGTTAAAACACAAAAATGAAAGAAATATTTGTGGCTCTGCTGTTAGTTTTTCCAGCTTTCCTGAGGCAAAGCACATCATCTGCTCTGAATTGCTCTCATATTTTGGAGTTTGTGATTTCTATCCTTTCACAACATGCCTTGTTCTAAAGACTCCTGGGATTCCGCTTCACAAGGAAACACAGACTATTTTTGAAAAGACATTTGTAAATTGATTTTCAAAAGGACACACTCTGCAGCCCTGTGTGGATGTGGAACTTGTGTCTGGCCCTCTGAAAACCAGGCTGCTGGCTGAGTGCAAGAGGAAAGTAACTGAAGGCACTTCCCGAATCAGCCAAAGAAATGGAAATGCAAACAGTACCAGGATCTGCAACATAACCAAATAAATGAGCATGTAGGCAGGGTGGTGTACATGCAGGAACTAATTTAGCTGCATAGAAGCCAAGATTTGGGTCCAGAAGGAATTATCTCCCTCCCAACACATTAGAATTACAAGAGACTGCAAGAGGTCTGTAAAGGAAATGCCATAAAAAACTTATTTGTCTGCTACTTACAGTAGAGCTCCCTGTTATTGGAATCTAAACAAGGCCAGATGCTTTCCTGTGCCACTTACACACAAACCCATGCCATGAACTCTGCAGTCTCTGTGAGGAAACATGCATCAAGGAATTGGCTCCAGACAGCAGATTTACAGGAATGAAGCTTTGCTTCCTTGGCATAAGCACTGCCACAGGGGACGAAACATTTACCTGCTGATATATCTTGTTTCCAGTTGTCATAGACTGGTGTTTTACAGCTCCCTGTGATGCTGCAGCTTTTCTATCAGGCTCTGTGCACAAGCACATTGATACCAGAGACAAGCATGCAATGGACCAAAGACCAACCCAGACCACAGCTCAGCTGCCCATCTGTCACTGTCATATTTTCTAGAAAAATCCCTTTGCCAGAATGTCTTTTCCTGGGAAGCTGAGAAGCCTCAGAGGAAAATGAAAACAATAATTATCTGATTGCTTCTCCTGTGTTTTGCTGCTTTGGAGATTGTTTATCCAACATGTGAATTGTTTTAACTTAATGACCAATCACAGTCCAGGACCCTGGAGAGCAACAAGTTTTTCATTATTATCTTTCTAGCTTTCTTGGAGTATCCTTTTTCTATTCTTTAGTATATTTTTAGTATAGCATAGTATGATATGATATGATATGATATGATATGATATGATATGATATGATATGATATGATATGATATGAGCCTTCTAAGAGCATGGAGTCACATTCATCATCTCCTTCCTGCCACATGAGAATCTGAAAATACCACATCCATCTCTGAGCCCTGTGTGAAGGGGCAGAGCTGAGAAGCAAGGGTTAGGATGGGGAGAAAAAGAAGGGATGGCCTTGGAAATAAAATTCAGTTTGGATGTGGAAAGAAATGGCTTGCAGCCTACACATCAGACTGTACCTTTGAAGCTTGTTTTTCCAACCTGTATTTTCTCCTGTTAATGGTGTAACACTCCAGTTATTAATCTTTTCTGGTTTTCAAGGCTATAAAACCATGACTCAATAGCCATGCTCAGACTTCAGAAAGCTTCCCTTAGGTGCTGCAGAGGACGGTCAATGACAGTATAACAGGTCATAAATAACATTCAGCTGGGTGCTAGTGCTGACAGTTGTTGTAGCCCACGCCTGCAGCACACTGCTACCAATGGGAAAATTTACAAACTCACACATAGTTAAGCTTTGCTGAAACATATCCTGGACGGGGGTCAATGGAAAGTCTTTTGCTGACTTCACTTAGAGCTGGATTAAGCACTTATGCTGTCTCCTCCATACTCCTGAATTATTCATGACGGGCCAGACACTGCAATCCATACCCACACTGCACTTAATCTGTCCTTTAAATTGATTTGCATTAGTCTGAGTCACAGGCACCACAGCCTTCCTCTTTAACAGTCTCACAGAAGGCAGCAGAGCTATTCACGAAATGAGGTGCTGCTCTGAAAGAGGAGAGAGGCAGGATCCAGCCCTCAGCAAATCAAGGACAGGACTGAGAGAAAATTCACCCTGGTGAAGGTACAACAAGATGAATGAACTCAGGTAAATCTGTGTTCAATCAATCATTTAAATTCAAGAGATAGCCTGTTCTGCAGTATCACGGGTGTGAAAAACGTTTTTGTGATTCGTGTCATCTGGCAATGGAATCAGCAAATGCTTCTATCTGCTGTGACAAAAGTGGATCCCAGTTCCTTGGATAACTACAAAGAACAGTTTTGAAACTTTCTGACTGAATAGGCAAATAAAGCATTGAAATAGAAGAAGTATATTAGAATAAAGAGATGAGGCAGCAAGACAACTGATGCTTAGAATAAAACAGAAGAAGTATAGTAAAGAGATGAGGCAGCAAGATGACTGATGCTTAGAATAAAATAGAGGAAGCTGTGGGAAAGCTAAAGGGATACTGCAACAAATGCTTATGTATAATAAAAAGCTTGATGCACTTGACAAAAATCATGTAGCAGACACCAGTAAGGCCTCCCTCCACACAAGTACAAGAAGGACAGGAAGCCAACGACCACCTGGAAAGATTATGAAATTGCTGATCCCACTTTATTGATATTTGCTGATTTAGACTAACACAAGCACACTGGAAAATGCTTTGTAGGCTTAAAACCAGTATATATACTCTGGTGGATTTGTAGTGGTGTGTGCCATGAGTGGAGCAGTGACTCCCCGACCACCCAGTGCTGCTTGCTTGCTTGCTTACTTTAAAATAAAAGATATAGAAATAAAATTCGGTGTGGCTATCGAAATTTTATATTAACAGGAGGAGATTGAGTTCTAGAAACTAATATTTCATTGCTCAACTTCATCACAAGGTCTGAAAACACATTCACAGATCCAAAGACAGTTTTCACACACGCCTTGCGAGGACTGATGACCTCTCTAAAGAGAGAGAAACAGGCAGGTGTGTGGAAAAGAAGAAGGCAAAGGACATTGTTAAAAATAGGTTAGAAACTGTTGTAAAATAGTTGATTGTTAAGCATGTGCTGTTAGTTTGGTTGTTATATTGTAAAAAGCAGTTAAAAGGGTAGTTATAAGAAATACGGTACTCAATGTCCTCATAGAGGACACAGACTCAAGCTACATCAGGGAAGGTATAGGTTGGATATTAGGAAAACATTTTTCACCAAAAGAATAATAAAGTACTGGAATGCTCTTCCCAGGCAGGTGGTAGAATCACCATCTCTGGATGTGTTTAAAAAAGCCTGGACATGGCACTTGGTGCTAGAGTCTGGTTGAGGTGTTAGGGCACAGGTTGGACTCGATGATTGGACTCATTATTCTGTGATTCTGTGAGAACACACCTCAGTAAAGAGCCAGCCTGGACAGAACTGTAATGGCCAATCAAGCCCCCTAAACCTTCATGCAAATGAAGGATCCAAACAGAAACCAATCCAGAGGGACAAAAACAGGATAAAAAGGGACATCCGACCCAGGAAAGCTGTGCTGTTCCCCTGGGACATCGGGGCCATCGCTGCTGAGGGAGCCCCAGGCCAGCGCTGCACCTCCTGCCTGGCTCGGGCCTCCTGCTTTAGGCCTTTCATTTATTATAATAAATGCTGAAATCACTTTACTACCAGGAGCCTGCTCTCATTTTTATTAGACATATTCTGCTCTTTCTGACTGGCACAAAAGCAATAAAAAGTGCACAAAGAGGTGAGGAGCACTCCCTCAGTGGAAGCTCCTTTCTCCCAGTACCCAGGCCCTCAGGCCACACTCCTTGCTCTGATCCTGAAATCCCCTCCAGCTGCTCAAATCACAGATAAACTCTCACCATGGGAGAGCAGCTTACCTCTAAGTTTCACTACTAAACCCAAATTTATAGTCTGATACCTCTAAACAAACAATGGATTAAAAAAATAAGCCAATCAGCTAAGTAAAAGGAGAAATATTTTGCCGCTACACTGAGGAATATAATGGGATTTGATTTTTTAGAATGAATGAATTTGTTCAGTTCTCATTTATGTTAGTGCTTGATAAGATTAGAGGATTAAACCAATTGTATGCTAAATACTTTGTGCAGAAGAGAGTTTCTGCCAGGATTTACTGCACGCACAGAAACCACAGCAGCATTACCCAGAGACTCTGCGACTCACAGGGGGACCTGTTCAAACTTCAGAAATAAAAATCACAGCTTATCCAGATTTTCCACATGCACCCGGGTATGAACTTCTATCCCACTCCAGTTTCACTCAAGCTTGTTTATTAAGTACTCATACCCAACAGGCAAGTCTTTGTATAAGCTGCACTTATCTTGGAGCACTGGCATCACAAGAGGATTACAGATGTGCTGTGGCTTTTTTGGAGGCAAAATGTTAGCATCTTGTGCATGCCCTCTCCCTGTGCCAAACTGAAATGCCCCCATTCTATCACTCTCGTGTCATTTGATTACATACACACACATCACAGCCACCCCATAAACTCCTGCAAAATACAGCTTGTCAACAACACTTCATTTGCAGTTCAGAAATTACAGATACAAAAGGGGTCAGAGTTTTCCTGTAACTTAACTGCTTCTTCTGTTGGTGTGACAAAGGCATTTGTGATGTTTAATTCATTAATGCCGAAAAAAACCACAAGATCTTGGGAGGCACAGCCAAGGACACACTAGGTATTGAAAGAATTTTTAGCACCTAGCAAACACATTTCCCCCAAACATCTAAAAATTAACGGCAATTTTAACAGTGTGAAATCCCTCATTTATGTGCCCCCAAATGACAAAGAGCCAGTCAGATATTGCCACCTTGACTCCCTGTAAGTGCCCTATTCTACAACAAGGGTGTTTGTCAATATAGCTAAAAACACCACACTATAGCCAGTGAGAGAAATCTGGACAGATTATAAGTGACTTCAGCTTGTGTTTAGAGTTGTGGTTTGGGGTTTTTTCCTACCCCTGAGGATGAATTTGCCCTGTACATTGCAGAAACTGAATCACAGGGGTCATCACTGGCAGTTGGAGATTGGATGATGCTGATGCTTCTTCCCAAATGCCAGCCCAGTTCTCATATATTACACTGTTCCATACTGCTCTGGGCCATTGGTCCCTCAGCTTTCCCCTTGTGCCTCTAGGTGAAAGGGACACAAATGCTGATGGGTAGTTTCCCCTTAAATCATTTTCCTATTAGACAAGCATTCTCTCTCTGTAGAGGAACATCTTCCCCTTGGGACTATTGCAGGTATGCACAGGGGCAGCAGGAAGAAAGGAAGAATGGATCTTTTATCATATTAAGCATTTCCATTCCAGCTTTGTTGTCTTATTCACCAGCTCAGTTCTGTTTTATTCCAGGCTTAGAGAATCAAGCTATAAGGCTCCAAGGGGTAAAGAGACGAGTTTGATGAGTCTAACCTCTAAAGATGCATGCAGGGTGGTAAAAGAAGTGAAATATCTTCCTTCAATACAGTTGTTGTGTTGCTAGGTTTCCATCTAGATACACAGTCTAAAAGAGCAATTAAAGGAAGCTGGTGCTGTGGATTCTATCTTTATCAACACTTCACAAGGTTACTGGTGAGAAAGAAACAAAAATTTTGTCCCCAAGCAAAGTTGTTCTGATGAGAACAGACAGCTAGTTTCAAAAGCTTACACAAATTTTCATGGGGAAATTGTTCTTAAGAGCCTGAGTTTCTAAGGTAGCAAAATTTATGTTTATCAGGATGTGGCTTTGAGAGCAAAAGGTCTGTGTGTTTATTTGTCATTTGAATTGCTCTTCCAAAGCCCAAGTCCTCACCCCACTCAGTTAGCCTGTCTTGCTGCAGCAGACGAGGACATCAGCCTGGTTTTAAAGGAACTTATTTGTTTGTCTGTTACATTAAACGCCAGCAGACTCTGCACAGCTGTCAAAATACTATTCTAATCATTGCATAAATGAAGGTTGTTAACCAGCATGCTGCTATGCCTGTGCACAAAACAAAGGTGCAAGTGACACAGGACGCATCAAGAAGGTCCCACACATGCCTGAGGGACCCATCACAACTTCCAGATTTGTCTGGCCTGGAATTTTTCAGTTTCACTCAGCTCCCAGTCTCTCAAGTGCTTTTAAATACTTGGGCAGTAGCAAGACCCCTGCTCATTTGGCTTGGTCATCATATCACCAAGGAGGAAACAGAAGAGATTCTTTCCTCCAGGACAGTGGCTGCTTTACTGGTACATCTTTGGAGACCACCTGAATGGCAAGAGCCATAAGGACCAGGCTAAGTTGGGACTGTTGCTAAGCAATGAAATCTCCTTATTAAGTGGTGCAGTGTTTTTAGACAGGAAAAGTCCATTTCTACACAAGCTGGTATAAAACAGGAGGGTTCCCTTACATGCACTAGTTACATGATGCTCTTTATATCTTTTGGGCACTGAGCAGAAGAGGATCCTGCCTGGCTGGACCTGCTAACACCCCTGAGTATGGCCAATACCCCAGTGACTCTGCCAAGCCTCCGTGAAGCCAGGGACACAAAGCTCCTCAGTTCTGGCACCCAACTTTTCCCCCAGGAGAGCAGCCCTGCTGCAGGCGCAGCTCAATCAGCTCGTTATAGAGGCATCCTCCCGGGAAACGATCTCCCTGTGCATATTCATGAACTATCCACAGCTTCCAGCGAGAGTTGGCTAAACACACAGCTGAGGGGGGTTTAGCTGCTGGATTCCCAGGGGGTTAGAAAAAAAGGGAAAGGGGAAGAAATAAAAAGGGAAAAGGGGAAGAAAAAAAAAAGGGGAAAGGGGAAGGAAAAAAAAGGGAAAAGGGGAAGAAAAAAGGGAAAAGGGGAAGAAAAAAGGGAAAGGGGAAGAAAAAAAAAGGGGGAAAGGGGAAGGGGAGAGAGGGGCAGTTAAAAAAAAAAAAAAAAAACAACAAAAAAAATTTTAAAAGGGAAAAAATAGGCATGATTGCAAGCGGTTGTCTCCAAGCATTGCGGGACCGGGGAGCCCGACCGATACCCCATTGCAAGCCCCCCGAGCAGAACCGAACGCGGAGAGCCGCCGGCGGACAGAGCATCACGCCAGACGGGCTGAGCTCCCGGACTCCCAGAGCCTCGCAGACCCGCGGGGCCGCGGAACGCATCGCTCACCTCGGCCCCGCCGGGCTCCGCTCCGCCGATGATCGCTGCAGCGGCGGCGCCGGTCCCGCAGCCCCGAGCCGGCCCCGCCGCCGCTCCTTGGGACGCCGCGGCCGCCGTGGGCGGAAGGGCGGGCGGGCGGAAGGGCGGCCGGCAGTGCCCGCCGTGTGCCGAGCCAAGCCGAGCCGAGCCGAGCCGAGCCGAGCCGAGCCGAGCCGAGCCGAGCCGAGCCGAGCCGAGCCGTGCCGTGCCGTGCGGTGCGGAGCTGCGGGGCTGCCGCCGCCCCGCCGGGCTGCGGGCGGCGCTGTGGCCGCACTACAAACCGCGGATGTAAACCAAAGCAACCACATCAATCATATAACCCATATCAACCATATACACCATATCAACCATATCAACCATATCAACCATATAACTCATATCAACCGTATGAACCATGTAGAACATATAAACCCCGGTGCGGCGGTGCCGGACGGACACGCAGCCCCGGAGCGGAAAGCAGCCGCACGGCAGGGCCCGGTACCGCCGGGCAGGGCGGAACGGCGCTCAGGAACGTGTCCCGGTGAGAGCCCGCCCCGCGGAACTGCTCAGCGGACAGGGCAGGTAACGGGGGAGCTGTGGGTGCCCGTGTCCCCTCCGGGATGCGGGACCACCGGGACTGCCCTGCCCGTCCGCCCGCAGAGGGAGCCTTTGGTTTGCAGGCTGCCCTTTGGAGAAGGATGCTGATGCCTCCTGTGACTCCAGAATGGGGATGGGAGTCCGGCTCTGCCACCACCCCGAGACCGGGCCCGTCTCGGGACGGAAACTACCAGAAACTTTGGCAGCACCTGGCCTGTTAAAAGTAGGTTAGAAATTGTTGTAAAATAGTTGATAGATCGTTAAGGTGTACTGTTAGTTTGGTTGTTATATTGTAAAAGGGGTTAGAAGGGTAGTTGTAAGAAATCTGGTACTCAGCGTACCATAACACACCTCAGTAAAGTGCACTACGAGCCAGCCTGGACAGAACTGCAATGGCCAATCAAGCACCTTCAACCTTCATGCAAATGAAGGATCAAACAGAAACCAATCCAGAGAGACAAAAAACAGGATAAAAAGGGGCTCCTGACCCAGGGTTGCTGTGCTGTTCCCCTGGGACATCGGGCACATCGCTGCTGAGGGAGCCCCAGTGCCGGCGCTGCAGCTCCTGCCCAGCCCAGGCCCTCTTGCTTTAGGCCTTTCATTTATTATAATAAATGCTGAAATCACTTCAGTACCCCTTGCTTTAAGCCTTTCTTTTATTATAATAAATGCTGAAATTTTTTTTAGTACTGGGAGCCTGCTCTCGTTTTTATCAGGCCAGTGCTGCAGGTCCAGCCTGTCTTAGAGCCAGGACTTTGGGAAGCACTCATCATGGGTACACGCTGGTGCCCTCACTGCTAGATAAATGCTCTATGTGTGTTAAGTGGCAGAAATATGCAGCAACAATCCCTGAATTAAGTAGGAGTCATTAAATGTGAGCCAGCAAGACTTATTAATTAAGGTAGCAGAGAGAATCTTTTATACATTCATACTTGGCTCTCATGGAGCCAGGCATTCTGCACAGCTGGTCATCCAGCTTGCTCTGCCCTTGCCTTGCCTGCCAGGAGATGGACTCCCATTGTGACAGATGAGTAATGCCATGATTGACTCTCACAATTAACAGACAAATATCATGTATATAAGTTAAGAAAAGTTTTATAGATTAATAGTTATGTTTTACCCCCTCACGTTGTTATCAAGAGACAGCTGGGGTTGGGACATCTGGGAGGGCTGGCTTGTCACCGTGGAACACTGACCTCCAGTCAGGATTTGAGGAAGAGATCTCCACCATTAGGCAGCAAAGAAGGGGTCAGAACAGAACTTTGGATAGAACTTTGGGAGGGTTAAAGGGTTACAAGGCAAAACCTTGATTGTGTGGGTGAGCACATGGTGGGGAAAATCTTTTGCTCCCCGCGCCGTAACCTTTTCTCTATTCAGTTGTTGTAATTTTTATAAGGTTTAATAAACCTTTCTAAAATTATAAAAAGTAACTGTTTCTCACACCATCTTATGATAAAAACATCTCTGAGTACAGGGGCTTTGCACAGTGCTGACAGATGGTCTCTAACTACTGTGCTGGATCCAGTGGTTTTGCATTTATTTATTTTGTGCTTTTCTGGCTTTGGAGGCAGAGAGAACACTAGTCCCCCCATCCTTGGCCTGTTTTCTGGAGTGTTACTGTAATGTGGACTCCTGCAAGAGCAGGATTATGTTAGTAAATTGCTGAACAACTACCCAATAGCAATGGCCCTTAATCAGGCTACATTACAGAAGTAATGAAGCCTAAGCTTGTTTTGCCCTATATTCTCACTTATTTGAGTGTTGATGGTGCTTAGGGAAAATATCTATTTTCAGACAGATTTGTTAGGTCAATAAGAAATAGAAAGCAACACAATATAAAACAAACCCTGAGTCTGTCACAATATAAAACAATCACCTGAGTCTGTCTCCAAGGGGGCTGTGTCAAAAGCTCTTTCTGATGCATCACCTCTGAAGTGAACAGTGCCCCTAAAACTAATAAAGCCATATTACTATATATTTCTATGTGTTGTGTATTTTTATAAACCTCAGCCCTGACCTGACCAAGCAAAATATCTTCTAGCTACCACTGATTCAGGCCTGAATTCTAATTGCCACCCTCTTATTTCTTACTCAAGCAACATTAGCACTCAAAGATTCTGTTAAACATTTCCCAGATGCAGAAACAATCACTTCCCCCCCACAAAAAAAGCAGAGGTGAAGGCACACAGCCAGCCAGCCCCCTCTTTTATTGGATAACATTTCTCATATATTTAGTGAGAGCCAGATGGCACCATGTGAACAGCAGTAAGCTCAGGAGCCACATCAGGAGAAGGAAAACATGTCCCAGCCCTGCCAGCAGCTGCAGCTCATGCAGGTAGATATGAAGGGGCTGCTGCTAGGATTTTGTTTATTTTCTCAATTTCTATCCATCTCTATTGGCTTTAGAAACCCAAATTAGGTGGCTTTAGAAGGTGCCATACAAAGCTTTAGGTGCCATAATCTCAAAGCTGTTGGGGTAATGGTTTAATGTACTGATATAAGAAAAAAAAACCCAACTTGCACCAATTTGGCAAATCAGCCACTGTTAAAACGTTGATGAAACCTCAGGTCTTGTGGACAAGCACAGAAAAGCGAGGAAAAGAATCAAATTCTGACTGCAATCCATGTAAAAATCATCCTGGCAGTGCCTTTGCCTCTCTCAGGAAAGAGCCATTTGGCCAAGGGGATAAACCCAACAGAGGTGGATATGAAGGGACTACTGGGATTCCCACAAATAAATCCCAGTCCCAAGAGCCTTTCCCAGACAGAAAATCCAGATCCAAGTGGCTGCCTCTGCTTGGGCAGGCATGGCAGCAGGGCTCTTTTGCATAAATTCACATGTGGAAACCTAAATCACCACTGCTGACAGGTAAAACACTACCATTTTGAAGGTGGGAAGAGTATCCCCAGTTCTGAATCTTGCTGGGAAAGAGATCCTTCTGCAGATTGCCATGGGGAAAGAACCAGATGTAAAGAGCGCCGGTGCGTCCTGAATCCCTGCTGTGTGTGGAGCCTTTTTCCTTGCAATTAGGAGAAGCTAATGGTTTTATGGAAGTTGTTTGCTGAAAAGGCCTCCAGTGCTCTATTTAATGGAGTTTCACCAACGTTCCCCAAAGGCTTCCAGGCTGCATTAGCATCCCACAGCTCACACCCTTGCCAAACAACCCTCAGCCTTCTTCTGCCTCTGCCCTGTGTCTGTGGATTGTAGGAGTATGAGGACAGCAGTGCCTCCTGTGCTCTGGAGTCTTGAAGCCCCAGGATGCAATGAATATTCACAACACAAACATTAGCAATAAGTATTGTGCTATTAGGACAAAAAAAAAAATATATTTCAGGCAAAAAAAAAACCTGTGAGGGAAAAACTGAGAGATTATCTTTATTCCTGAGCTCCCAGAGCTACTGAATAGCATTTTCCTGAGCTGTAACTGGTGGGTTTTTTTAAAAATGCAAATCGGTCTTGGGTTTTTGAGAGACATTGTGAAAAACCCCAAAAAACCAAACCCATGGAGCAAAGCTTGATTGTATTGTAATGAATGTGAGATTTGCAGGGCTGCCTCTGTGCCAGGGATGTACAGTGGATGCAGGCCAGGGACTGTGATGGTGTTCACAGGGGTTCTTGGATTGGGGAAGAGATGAAGATCTGACTCCATGTTTCAGAAGGCTTGATTTATCATTTTATGATATATATTATATTAAAACTATACTAAAAGAATAGAAGAAAGGATTTCATCAGAAGGCTGGCTAAGAATAGAAAAGGAAAGAATCATAACAAAGGTTTGTGGCTAGGACTCTCTGTCCAAGCCAGCTGAGCTGTGATTGGCCATTAATTAAAAACAACCAACATGGGCCAATCAAAAATCCACCTGTTGCATTCCGCAGTAGCAGATAACCATTGTTCACATTTTGTTCCTGAGGCCTCTCAGCTTCTCAGGAGGAAAAATCCTAAGAAAAGGATTTTCCATAAAAGATGTCTGTGACAAAAAGGCAGGTTTTAAAATCACTATTTAGGCCTCTAAGCATCAACCTTAAACTCATACTACATGTAACATAATTTGTGAGTACTCAAGGCTTTTAAAACTTTGTCATTTATTTCCAGATATGAAAATATTCCTACTAAAAAAAAACTTCTCAGAAAATGTTCTACATTAGCAGCAGAACATTTCAGCTCTTCACAGGAAACACAGGTTTTTAAGAAGCACTGACTGGAACAAAAATACATTAGTTTAAACTGAAATATTTACAGTTTACATATTCCTTTTTGAAGCAATTAAAATGTACTTAAGCAAAGCATCATTTTTGACTCCATCTCCCCCAGACATGCAGTGCAGACAATCAGAAGATTTTGCATATTTGTAGCAGCATTAAAAAAGTGCTTCTGAAAATCAGGTGGGAGAAAAGCCTGCTCCAGGAAGACAGGACAGAATAAGGAAAATAAAGAGGAGGAGGAGGACAGGAATTCAAACCTATTCACACACTGAAGGGTGAGCACATACCCACTGCCACTTTGGAAATGTCACCAATGTCTTTTACAACGCCTTTTACAGTAAAATAACCAAACCTTTCAACAGTATATGCTTAACAATTATTAACTATTTTACAACAGTTTCTAACCTATTTTTGACAGAAGTTTTAGATATATCTTTTGCAGTTTCTTTTGGTGGCGTGCCCTTATTTACCAACACAGTGTTATTAGAATAAAGGTAAAGTGAGAAGCAGACAGACAATACACATCCAGGAAAAAGCTAAACAGTACATAAAGCTAAACTGGCAGATTGATAAAATATTCTTAGGTAAGAAACAGTCTGAAAGACAGGAAGATGGAGAGAGAGATTAAGAGCTGAACTTAATACTTCTGTGATTTATTTGCATTTAGCTCAAGCAGTGTGTGGCTGGGGTTTTACTTGTTTGTTTTGCTTCCCTGACTGCCTCAGGTGCTGGCAGAGAATTGTTTTGCTGAAGTTGCAGTCCATGGAATGTTTTGGAAATTCATCATCCCTGGGAAAAAATTGAGGAGCATTTCACAAAATTCTGGAAAACTTCTTCAAGTTCTGAAACTCCAAAGAAAAAGAGTTGCATGGGAGGTGGTCTGGCCTCTTCCCTGTAGTGAAAGTCCAGGTTTGTCTCTTCAAAGCCTCAAATAAGATGAGAAACTACCAGCAGCTTTCCCACTGTGCTTCACATGAGGACATCGTGCAAATTATGGAAATTTTGTTCATCCAGCCATCCTGCAACAGATGGCAAAGCAGTGAGAATGGCCAGAGCTGGTGGGTGGCACGGATGTGTTTACTCTAATACGCCCTGAGATTAAAGTGCCCATCAGCAGCCTGCTACATTCATTTATTTATAATTATTTCCTATTTTTCCCTGCAGTTATATTTAAGAATTGCTGTTATTTAGATATCTGTAAGAATCCAATATAGCTGACATGACCCTGACCCAAAGCAGGGCATTCAAGATCCCTTCCAGGATTCCCCCTGTAATCCAAGCCCAGGCTCTGGGACACTGAACCCCTTGGAGCCAGAGACAGGAATTTGGTATTGCAGAACCTCTTCTGCCATGATCAGGCTGTCTAAAAGAATAGGTAGGAAAGTGAGAAAGCAAGGAAATATGTGGGTATAGGAAGGAGAATACTCAGAAGAGAGAAAAAGTGTGAAGGAGACCGATGAGGTAATTAAAAATAGTACAACAGAAGTGTCTGTCACCATCATATTTCCTGAAAATTTGCCAGGATTTCTTCTGGGAAGCTGAGAAGCCTCAGAGAAAAATGAAAACAATAATTATCTGATTGCTTCTCCTGTTTTGCTCCTTTGGAAAGTGGTTGGAGATTGTTTATCCACCATGTTAATTGTTTTAACTTAATGACCAATCACAGTCCAGCTGTGTCAGGACTCTGGACAGTCACGAGTTCTCATTATTATTATCTTTTAACCTTCTGTAAGTATCCTAACTCAATTCTTTAGTACAGTTTTAGCATAATATAATATAATATAATATAATATAATATAATATAATATAATATAATATAATATAATATAATATAATATAATATAATATAATATAATATAATATAATATAATATAATATAAAATTAGCCTTCTAAGAACGGGGTCAGTGGGAAGGGCAGGAGAATTCCTGAGGAGTGAGGAGGCTGCAGAGCCAGTGCTGGATCTTCTTCCTTTCAAGCAGGGATGTTCCCCATGTTCAACATCTAACAGCACACTCTCACTGACTTGGATGCCCCCTTTTACACCATTTTTTATTCCTTTGGATTGGTTTCTTTTGGTATCCTTCATTTTCATGAAGGTTAAGGTGCTGATTGGCTCTTACAGTTCCATCCAGGCTGGCTCGTTCTTGCTTGGGGGGATGCACTTTACTTAAGTGTAATACAGTAAGTTAAATACTGAATTTCTTACAACTACCCTTTAAACCCCCTTTAAACCCTTTTTTAAACCTCTAAGCATCAACCTGAAGCTCCCATTACGCGTAACATAATTTGTGAGTACTCAGGGCTTTTAAAACTTGATCATTTATTTCCAGATGAGGTTTGTTAGGCTTTGCTAAACCCACGGACTCATTACCCAGCTCCTGTTTCCAGGGAGGAGCCAGTGGGTGAGAGCTCTCCCTGATGTGACCCCAGACCTCAGCCAAAGGGTGACAGAATTCTCTGTCTCCTGCTGTTCCTTTTGAGCCAACACTGCCCAGCTGGGACCTTCTCTGCCCCTAAGCCTGGATCCCCCAGCACTCCCCATCTCCAAGCAGCTTCAGCAGGGAATCTCACTCTCTGGTCCTGTAATGAGCTGCCCAGCTCGATGTGGAATTAGCAGAATCTGAGTTATTAATTGTCTACAACAATTAGCTGGGACACCTGGGTCTTCTGGCAGCCTGGTTACTCTGTGGGAGCCAATTACAGCCTCGTACATATTCATGCCATTTCACCCACAAGCCATAAAAGCTGCTTTCCCAGCTCTCTTCCCATCTCCTTTGCTCTGATGCACATCCAGTCCACTCTGAGACGGGGAGAAGTAGTTTCCTTTCTTTTCACGTTTCCCCGAAATCAAATATTTGCAGTTTACATAATTGATGTAATGGAAATAGCAGAACGAGCACATCTGACAGGGGAGAACAGAAAAGGCCTTCCCAAAGCTCCCTCATGCCTTGAAAGAAAAGATGCAGAGATCTTGCTGGACTTCTTCCCCTGCAGCCACTTGCTCAGCCCACAGACCCCATCCATCCAGATGAGCAGAATGAGAGATTTCTCATGGTCCACAACGTCCCCAGCTCCATCTGAGAGCAGCTCTCATGGTGTGGATCAGTCACCGTAGTGGCAGTGAATCTGATGGGTTTAGACCAGTTTATCCCCACTGAGGACCTTGACAGTAAATGTGAGACACCAGTGTCAGGAAAATTAATCCACAAACACCAGAGGTTTATGTCCAAAAAGGAGACAGAGGAGTCCTTTGGCTTTATTCCAATAAAGGGAGAGGCCATAGGGCATTCCCCTGGGATCTCTCCAATTTTTGGAAGATGCAGCCTCCCTTTTTATCCCAATTTCCCAGCCACATTTCCCTTCTCTCTTTCCCCATTTCTGAGGTACTTGAGAGGTTCAGACTTCCCAGAATAACTGATCCCAAAGATTTCCCCTAATGTCCAAACCTCCCTTTTCATTTTTCATTATGTAATTTAGGGGTTTGTCTTCCACATTGTTTCTTTCATCTTTCAATGTCTACCTTCATTTATCAAATATCTTTTTCCATTCATCAATCAGTGGAATCCTTCCCGTTGTTTCTTTTATCTACCAGTGCTGGTTTTATCTACCAGCAGACCCACAGCTGGTTTGTAAAGACAAATTTGCTATTCTTCTCACCAAGTATGTCACTTAGAACCCCTGTGTGTGGTGATCCTTCACTGCCTCCCAAGGTTTTGCTGAGGTTACACCTACCAATATCCATGTGCTATGCTCCCAGAAAATAGCAGCACTGTAAATTCATCACTGAAACTGTGCTCCTGTCCCAACAGGAGTTGCAGCTCATGCTGGGATGAGTGCAGGAAGCTGCATGAATTGTTCTGAGTGCCTTCAGCCCAGCAGCTCAGAGCCCAGCCAGGCAGGGACCTGCATTTCTCGGGAATCCACTGGTGCACCAGAGGCAATATGCAGCAGGCATCTGGGATCTAAATGTGGTCTTTTTGGGGTCCCCAGGATGAAGGGGGAATGACTGAATTTGATTCCATGTTCTTAGAAAGCAAATATATTATATATAATATATTATATATTATATATTATATATCATATATCATATATCATATATTATATATTATATATTATATATTATATATTATATATTATATATTATATATTATATATTATATATTATATATTATATATTATATATTATATATGGTATATTTTATATGGTATATTATATATTACATATTATATATGGTATATTATATATTACATATTATATATTATATATTACATTATATATTATATATATAGTATATATAATATTATATATTCTATTATATAGTATATATAGTATATAGTATATATAGTATACACTACATATACTGTATACTATATACTATATAGTTATTATTATATTATATCATATCATATCATATTATATTTAACTAAACTATACTAAAGAATAGAGAAAGGATAGAGCCAGAAAGCTAGAAAGATAATAAAGAAAAACTCCCGAATCTCTCCTCAGAGAGCCCGACACAGCTGGCTCATAATTGGCCAATAATTAAAAACAATTCACATGCAACCAATGAAACAATCACCTACCACATGCCAAAGCAGCAAAACACAGGAGAAGCAAATCAGATAATTATTGCTCACATTTTTCTCTGAGGCTTCTCAGCTTCCCAGGAGAGAAATCCTGGCAAAGGAATTTTTCCAGAAAATATGACAGTGACATCTAAAATGTTAAATCCATAACCTGCTCTCTAGATTTATTGTCCCGAAGGCCGTTAAGACTTTTGCAAACTTTGGAATGCAAAACAATGTTAGAAACTCACATTGTTGTGGCTCCTCCTCAGCCACCACTGCTGAGGAAATAAACCCCTGTTCTGTGCTCAGGAAACCAAGCTATTTCTGTCACACAGAAGACCATCTGAAGCTTTTGAAATAATCTGGTTTTACTATTACTAATCTTTGCTTTTTGTTTCTGTACATCAATCAGGACCCCTCACAAACAACTTTCTGAAGGGGCCTGATTGATTTTTCCTTTCCAGTCATTTTTAATCATCATCTTTGCAGGCTGGTAAGAAGCTGGTCACAATTTTCATTAGTGATTAGTGCTTTGGGTTGTTCCATTTCTGTTATGAACGCCACTTCAGTAAAAATCAATAACAAATTAAATCACAGTATGTGGTGTGACCAGTGAAGAGTGACCCTATGCTGTGAGAAGGAAAAGGGTTTGTACTTTTTAAAATTAGAGATAAATTGAAAAGAGATAACTTTGTGGCTTCATCAGAAGCAGCCATGCTAGAAAGGCACTGGGTAGGCACAGACTGTACTTTAGATCCTACATCATATTAACTCATGACCAGAACCTGGTATTGGCCACTGCTGGGAGGTGTTTCACTCTGTGGTGTACTACACAGCCTGGTTCTCCCCCATTACTCCTGATTTACTCCATCTACCACCATTAACTTGAAGCAGGTTCCTTCTGACTTAATACCAGTATGAGACTAAAACCAGATTCCTCATTCTGAGACACTGAAAAAGAGAGTGCAATGCAGTCTTCTACTCCAGCCTCCCACAAACATTTTCCAATTCTCCTGAGTTCTTGTGAAGAATGAACATTTCTACTTTAAATTCACAAATCTGCAAGCTCTCCCAGGGCAGTGGGAGAGACACCATAACACCATAAACTGTGGCATTCACATTCTCTGGAAAAATCTCTTTGCCCTGGATTTTCTCCTGGGAAGGTGAGAAGCCTCAGAGAAAAGGAAAACAATTCTTATCTCATTTGCTTCTCCTGTGTTGTGCTCACATGTGGAATGTGGTTGGAGATTGTTTACCCACACATGATTGTTTCATTGAGTTTCTGTGAATTGTTTTCACTCTTTGGCCAATCAGGGCCAAGCTGTGTCAGGACTCTGGAAAGAGTCACCAGTTTTCATTATTATCTTTTTAGCCTTCTATAAGTATCCTTTCTGTATTCTTAAGTATAGTATTCTTTAATATAACATAGTATCATAAAGTAATAAATCAGCCTTCTGAGAACATGGAGTCAGATGCATCATTCCTGCCTTTGTTGGGGCACCCCTGCAAATAGAGTAATAAACAGATTTTTAATCTCTGCTATGTGCTTTTCTGTCTGTTTTGTTTTTCTACATCACCACAACTCTCCTGAAAAGCAGCACTGTGACTGGAATTGCTCACTCTAATTCATAGACTTGCCAATCTCAGTATCTCAAGTTACTGCCTGGTTTTACACCAAAGTTCCTGGCATTTCCAGGCATCCCACCTGGTTCTTGTAATTGCAAACATTTCCTCTCTGAACAACTTCATTTAACATCTCAGTTATCTCTTGCTTCTTTTTTCTCTTTTGTCTGCTTCATAATTTATATTTTTTCTTCATAGTGGTGATTTTGCCTGTTACAGAAGGGAAAATAAACAGAGCAGTATTTCATGTTATGCTTTCTATTTAGAAGTTTCTCTTTCTTTTCCCATTATATTAATATTACCATGCTGATCCATAAGCAAAATAAAGTATAAAAATATACTCTTTTTTTCATTTTGAATAATAAAACTTGAAGTTATAGTTCCCACAGCAACAGTAACTCAACCTTAATATGCACATAAATTAGAGGCAGGGAAATTAATACCCAACATAGCAATAGAATTCATGTGAGGGAATTATGCTGCTGGTTGAAATCCCATAGATGTGAAACATTTCATGTCTGTTTGTGACAAGATGTCACCAAAAAAAAAAAAAAAAAAAAAAAAGAAACTATCTCAAAGATCTTGATCTTTCTGGAATAAATGGAATTCAACCTTGCAATATGCAGAATCACTTTACTGAGGTGGTGTTACCTTTATTGTTGAATTTTGCTGACTTTAAAGAGGTCAAGGCTAAGAGAGTGCCCTGAGCACACGTGTGTGAGCTTGTCTGTGGTGCAGAGCAGTTGGGGTGACCCAGAACCACACAGGGAAGGGTCTGACATGTCCCCCAGACCAGGGCAGGCACCATGTACCAGACCACCAGGGTGGAACAATTTTTAGAGGAGCTACTGCATTCATAAACTGTCATCCGTCCATTTGTCATCCATCTCACCTCTTCCAGGCCTGTATGTCACTCCTGTTTTCAGCTGATCTCTGGGAGAGAAACAGTTCTGAAACACAGGAAAGCATTAGAGGGTTTGGATTGGAAAGGATTCGAGTCCACAGGGATACAGATGAAAGGCTGGAAGTGTCCACAGGCAAGAGGTCTCAGCCCCTCCAGCTCTTCTCCACTGGCTGCCAGTCACTGCAGGGAAGCATTTTTAACACAAACTGCATCCCAAGGGACTTTGGCTAAGTTATTCTAATTATTTGTACAATAAGATGAAAGAGTAATATGTTCCCATTTCATAAAGGCTTCAGCAAATGGAGTCTACCAGGTGCTGATGCTCCTTTGTGAGGCCTGAGAGCTGAGAACTAATTAGTCTCAAATTATACTCCTGACAAAGATACAGCAAGGAAGCAGGAAAGACATTCACATGCCAAATGCACTTTCAAATGGCAATCAAATAGGTATCACCATTTCAGAGGGACAAGGATACCTCCAGCAACCTGTGTGTTTACCTTAAACAGCAAGGAGAAAGGCAGAGGAGGAGAGGAAAAGGGAAACTGTTGTATTTGTGGGGTGCCCCATGGCAGGAAGGAATGATGGATCTGACTCCATGTTCTCAGAAGGCTAATTTATTATTTTATAATACTATAATATATTAAAGAATACTAAACTATACTAAAGAATACAGAAAGGATACTTACAGAAGGCTAAAAAGATCATAATGAAAACTTGTGACTCTCTCCAGAGTCCTGACACAGCTTGGCCCCAATTGGCCAAAGAGTGAAAACAACTCACAGCTGAATCCAATGAAACAATCACCTGTGGGTAAACAATCTCCAAACTCATTCCACATGTGAGCACAATACAGGAGAAGCAAATGAGATAAGAATTGTTTTCCTTTTCTCTGAGGTTTCTCACCTTCCCAGGAGAAAAATCCTGGGTGAAAGGATTTTTTCAGAGAATGTGAATGTGACAGGAAACATCTAAAGGGCTGGCAAACCTGGCTCTCCTGAATCCTCTCCATACTGTAGGTGAACAATCTCCTGATTGTTTACAAACAATTTCCTACATTCACCTGCCAGAACTAAAACCCATGCCAGAATTACTGGGGGCTGTTGGCCCCTAAAGATGCAGGCACTCAGGCAGGAAAGCCCCAAAAGCATCCAAAGAGCTCAGTGACCATTCCTGCTCACAGGCAAACACCCAAACTGCTTCGCTGCTTTGAACTTCTTGCTGGACGTATTTCTCTTTCTGCAGATACCTCCATACCTTTGAATATTTGTTCCAAAGCTGAGCTAGACAGGAATGCTACAGATTTTCTCACTGGTGGGTAGTTATTAAGTTAATAATATATTACTAACCTGTGAGATGTAAGACTGGAACAAGCCCAGCACCTTTACTGGCCCTTCCCTTTGAGATTTAACTGACCCATCTTGGCACAGCTCTGTTCCCCTTCCTGACCAGCACCTCATCCCTGGGGAAAAACAGGTCAAACACAAGTTGCTAAACCCCCTTGCCCTTAGCCATTCCCCTGATGTAAAGCAAAGCTTCAAAGCCTGAATGCCCTTGTGCCATGAATCATGTTTACCATAACACAAAACAAAGAAAGAAGAGAACAAAGGAAAACGGAAAGAGAAGGGAAAACAACAAAGGAAAAGACAAACAGGAGAGTGAAAGGGAGGGATACAGATAGACCCATTAATTTCCCTCTGTTTGTTCTGGGGTTTAAACAACAAGCCTCTGTGTCTCTGGTTTATCTTGGTTCCTCAGCTGTGAAACGTGCTGTGCTCCAGTGTTTTCTGAGCCTCAGAGATTTGCTGGGGAGCTGGGAATGAAGCAAGAGGCTCAGCAAACAGAGATAGCAGAGGCTGCCTCATACATCACCCTCAGAGGAAATTCATTCCTTTCAGCACTGCCCATGGGTGAAATTGCATTATATTCTGTTTGGATAATTGGATGTCATGTACCACCCAACCTGTTGTGGGATGGCATTTCCTTCCACGAGGATGGTGTTAGCTGCATCCCAGGACTGAGAGCACAAGCAAGGGCTCCATGAAGTGTAGAGGAAAAAGTCAGGACACAGAGGAGCTGGTCCAAGAAGTTCTCATTCCAAACTGGAGCTCTCAGGGTCAGGTTAGTCATGGAGAGGGGGAAAGACAGAGGATATGGAACGAGATGAAGAAATGAAAGGGAAAGAAGCAAATCTAAGAGGAGAGAAAAGGAGGAGAAGAAGCGAAAACTGCTTAATTTGGGGATTTTTTTTGAATGAGATGAAGAAACGAAAGGGAAAGAAGCAAATCTAAGAGGAGAGAAAAGGAGAAGAGGGGAAAGCTGATTAATTTAGGGGGGGTTTTTCCTAGCAAACACAAAGCATTTTCTTCTTAAACTGTGAGATGGGCTGCACAGGTCTTTCAGCTAGAAATTCACAGTGGGGACAAGCCTGTCCCACTGGGCAGGGGCAGGTCACATAACATCTGCCTGGGAATCCTGCAAAAATACAGCATTTTTCTGTGATTTCAGCCGCTGAGGACCACAGAGGTACTCCAAGACTCCCACCCTTGCCTTGCTACCTTTATACTCACCGTTTATCTGCATTTTAGGATGTCTAAAACATCCTCAAGTCCCCCTCATTGTGTCCTTTCTTGTCCACCACCTCCCTCCAGCTTATTGATGGGTTTTTAATAGCACAGTTAGAGCTGTCACACAAGTCAGAGGACAATTTCATGTGTCATATTGTCTCAGTGCACCCTGGGAACTCCATCTGGCTCAAGCAAACTTATTTTATTGAAATAATCTCTCCTCCCTGCTAGTTATTGAACTGTCTTGGCTCAATGGCCTCGCTCGATATCAATTTTTCATGCTTAATAATTAGTGCAAAGAATAGAGTTTCATTGAATAAGTGTTTAATGTCACACATGATTAGGACACACAAAGATGACCTAACTAGGAATTCAATTTGGGGCTTACAAAAAGATATTAGCCTTTATTTTTCCACCTGAGGTGTGCTGCTCCCCTCTGCAATGAACTTCTTTAGAAATCCATGCTACTGTTAGTTGATTGCAGCAATTGCTGCAATTCTCCCCTTGAGAAGAGTTGCCAAGTTTGGGAAGAAGCACAAAAAGGCAAATACCCAGTTTCACTGCTGCCTTTAAATGTCAGTGTGATGATGTCTTGGTCCCAAACCACAGGCTCATTTCCCAAAGAGAGCAAAAATCAAGAAATGACTTGCCATAGTCAGTCTCAGGTAAGCTATAGAAGCAAACCAGGCAGCACAGAGTAATTTGTTAGCCTGGCTGCTGTCTCTATTTATCTGCATCTAGTTAATACTACCTGCTCACCTCTTTGTGCACCCAGTGCTGCCAGCCCTTCCTATCAGGATGTTTGGTGGGTGCCTGATAGAGTCAGTCTCCAAAGGCTCCCTGCTAACACCCCCTTTTAAACGTATGGGAAATGAAATTTATATTAAAAAGTCAAGCCAACAAATATATTTAGGAATGAAGATGAGAGACAGCACCTAAGTGTTCTGGAGGTCTTCTAAGTGATTTTTCCCATGACATGTTAAATTGAATGCTTCCAGTTCTGGGATTACCATCCTGACCAACTTTCCTTCCTCCGCACATTTCACTGGTTACAAGTGCTCTGCAAATGGTTGTGCTCTTCATGTTCACAGGGACTGAAATCTTGTCTTAAAATATTTCTTACAAAATTCACTTAAAATTCACTAACACACCAATCTACGGCATCTTCATATATATCACACACTGCTCTGAGGAGTGATAATAAGAAAATTTGCTCCATGAAACCTACTTTCCTCCCTTTCTCTGATTCCCTCATCCCTCTTCTCACAGAGAATTTCCCAGAAACAATTCCTTTAATAGGGTTTGGAGAACATTTGATAGCAGCTGTCAGCCCCTCACACCTGCACACAGCCCACACTCTGCTCTTCCCCATGAACGTGCACACTCATCTATCCTCTCCAAGATGTATTTAATTTTCTGGGAACTTCTGAGCAGCCAGCTTGTCCCAGAAGAAAGAGTGACTAGATGAGAAATGTGTTTCCTATTCATAGTAATATTTTATGTGCAAGAAATTGATTTTCTATGATAGCCACTGTCTTGGTTTGGAAAGACAAGAGTCTGCTAAGGAAGGCAGGAGCCTCCCCTGAAATGGAAAATGTAAACCCTCTTCAAATTGCTATAAATTTTAAATTAAGGGGCTCTCAGGAAAAGATGTGGGAGTAGGAATAACAGTTCTTTAATAGGGAAGAAAATAAAAGGGTAAAATAAACAATGCAGTACAGTAGAACAACACTGCCAGAGTCAGAACCCAACCTGACACGCTGTGGGTCAGGCTGTTGGCAGCAGTGCCATTGGAATTGTGGCTCAGCCCTCCTGCAGGGTCAGGGCTGGCTCTGCTGGGGCAGGGATCCTGGAGAAAGGTGCAGTCTCTGCCTCTGAAGATCCAGGGGCAGAGGCAGCTGCTGTTCCTCTGGGCAATCCAGTGCAGAAGCCGTGCTGGTGTTCCAGAATCTCCAGATTATATCCAGGTAGGAATGCTTGGCTCCTCCCTCTGGGCTCACATCTCCCAATGGGATGCTGCAGTTCTTATCAGCCATCCAGGGACATTCAACAGCTGTTATCAGCAGGTGTCTCCCCATTGTGGAAGAGATAAGGAAAACTGCCCACTTGACAAAAGACAGCTGCCATACAGACGGCAAACAGAATACAATTTGCTGGCAATCCAGGACAGCCACCAACTTCCATATCTGGAAGCCTGGCAGAGCCTTGAACAACCTCATACATCTACCCAAAAGATGCCTGTAAATAAGAACTGTATTTTCACTTTTCTTCAGCCTGGGGAATAAAGCAGCAGAAACCTCAGCTCACCTCTGTGCCTGTTAGTTGTCTATGTGGGTGTTTCTGTCAGCAAGCCAGAGGAGATCTGGACACTCAGCACCTTCCTCCAGGCCAAAAATACTTAATTTTTAATGAAACAACTGGGAGCCTTTTTACTTTGACAATTTCTTCTCAGCCCCTATGCTGCTGAAGCAGCAGGAGGGAAGTGAGGGTTAGCAGAACACATCAGGGCTAGCCCAGATTATCAAAGTGAGATTCAGCTTCACAAGAAACCCAGGCAGTAGAGACCTCTCTAGGAAAGAAGAAATCTTGATTTCTCAGCTGCTTTAGGGTCCCTGGCCAGAACTTCAGCTAATAGCAGTCTGCATCCTGAGCAGGATCATTTCAGAAGACTTTTGTCAGCTGTTTCTTCTCCACTTCCTTTCTGTACTCTGTTTTATTCCTGCTGGGATATCTACAGAACAGCAAGATGGCTTCTTCCTTTCTAACCTGAGAGAGTAACTATGCATGCAGGCACTAAAAAGAAAAATCACTTGGATGAATTAGGGACTTTATTTCCTTATTTATTTGTGGGAGTGACAAACTTACTGCAAATGTATTGCCCAGGCTAATGAAACACAATTACCTATACTTTTCCATCTCAGATAATAACAAAGAAGACTGAAAGTCTTTGGAAGGTGAAGGTGAATTATAATCAGATTCAAATAAAAAGGAGGAAAAGAACTTTGAAAGGAGTGGAGGGATTGTAAGCTTATTTTTGCTTTTGATTCCTCTATTAAAACCAGACATTATTTCAGAGGCTTCCAGCCCTAGCAGATAATTAATGACATTAAGGTGAGCACTTGCTGCTCAATATTTGCTCATGCTACAAGGGAAAGAAGCAGTGCCAAAACCACCTGGAATTTTATGGGCAAATAAATCAGGAAAGAGAGGTGTCTCAATTATTCAGACTACAGAGGGGAAACATACCTCCCTTTACAACAGAGGCTTCTCAGTAAAGGTAAAAATTCATTGGTTTTCAAAGGCTGCTGCTGCCAGTGCCCAGCTTTGCAGTGGTTAAAGTACTGGGAAAGTCTTTAAAGCACTCTGGGACTGCAGATAATTTTATCAGGGTATAGCCAAAAGCCTGACATTTTCAGAGCTGCAGGTGGATTTGTATGCTGCAGCTGGGAAGGCAATGGCAACCTTAAACAACCTCTCTCCAAATCTCACAAGGTGTGAGAGCCAGGTGAAGGATTGTGGCAATGGATTGCAGGATTTTCTCAGCCTCTCACTCATGCTATGACCAGGGTGTGCAAGGCGGGGAGATCCCACTCTCTGCTGAGCTCCTGGGAAATTTATTTCTCTGATAATCAGATTCATTTCAACTTTTACAAAAGATTGTAAAATCACTCAAAGGTGATTGTTTCATTGGATTCTGGTGTGAGTTGTTTTGACTCATTGGCCAATTAGAGCCAAGCTGTGTTGAGACTCTCTCCAGAGTCTTGAGTTTTCATTATTATCTTTTTAGCATTGAGTAAGTATTCTTTCTGTATTCCTTAGTATAGTATTCTTTCAAATATAATATAATATAATATAATATAATATAATATAATATAATATAATATAATATAATATAATATAATATAATATAATATAATATAATATAATATAATATAATATAATATAATATAATAATATTATATTATTTTAACATAATATACAATCATATATTATTATATTATATTATATATATACAATATTATATATAATATAATATAAGATATATTATATTATATTACTATGTAATATAGCGTTATACTATTTTACATTATAATATTATATTATGATATATTACATATTATAATATTATATATAATATTATAATGGTATAATACTATATAATACAGTACAATAAAGTAATAAATTAGCCTTCTAAAAACATAAAATCAAATTCATCATTCCCACCCTTGCTGGGGCAGTTCCCAACAGTTCCCATACAACAGCATGGTACATCTTTTGTGATGCACACAGGCTGTGAGAGGGCAAGAAGACAAAACAGGATTCCAGCCTGGCTTCCATGGCAATCCCCAGCTATGTGGGCATGAATAACATGCAGCAACAGCAGGCCACTACAGCTGCACTGACAGTGATAAAATGTGGGGTCAGCAGAGAATCCAGAGGTTTTCCAGGGATCTTGCCCTCAGCAGGCAATTGCAGGTTAGTGTGTGATGGACTGAGAGGCCACCTTGAGGAGACAGTTAATAAAAGCAGGACTAGAGGAATCAATGTGTTCTGACACACCAGTGACAGATTGCAGAGAGGGACAGATTTAATATCCCACAGTTATCCCTTCCCACCCTAAGGGCCCTGCAATTGATTGAATAAATTAAAGCAGTGCTGTGGATGACACTCGAGTTAAGGTCATAGCAGAACTTCCATCTTAACTCCCTATTTCCTTCCCTCTGAGGTTTTCTTTTTCAAGTCTTTGCACAGAAAGCTTGCTGCTGGGCTACAATTTGGCCAAAAAGATCTCAGCTGCCATTCAATCTTACTATTAAAATTTTCAAGAAGAAAAGGAAAAAAAACAAGAAAAAGAGGGAATTACAGGAGGATGAGATAGATCTATCTGGTGTGCTTTTGAAATGAAAGGATAAACAGGCCATGTCAGGCTACTTGTAAAACTACCATGCTCATTCTATGTCATGGTCAATGTCTCTTTGCAAATAGTGAGCAGAAAAATAAACTTTGAAAAGAAAAATATACAGAGAACTGACAAAAAAAAAAAAAAAAAAAAAAAGCTGTAGGTCAAATTGATCTCTGTGTAGCTTCACTGGCATGCAAAATTTATTCTTTTGTTACTAAAAGCATCTAACATAATTGCAGATGAATGCTCTCCCACTTTTATTCTTTGTTATCTTGACAAATGTCTCTCAGAATCATCAATAGGATTTTATGTCACAACAAATCTAACTGTTCAAATAGAGTCAGATGCTGTGACAGAACTGGGAGCTTTGTTGAGCTGGTCTGATCATCAGGACACCCCTCACCCACATACAGAAATAAGTCCTGGAAAATGCTCAGTATTTTCTTTAAAGCACTAGGCACCCTCATCTGAGGGGAAGAAACCTAACCTCTCCCCTCAGAAATGTGCCATGTCTCTTACAAATCAAGATTTGAAACCATTCTGTATAATTTTCATTTTTTGTAGGCTCATTGTTGAGACTCCTGCACCAGCCACCATTGGGTCAGTTCCATCCCAAATATTACCAAAATGCTACCCAGGCATCTGTTGGTTAACAAATAATGGGCCAGCAGACCATGCTCAGAAAGTTGTGTACCACAGATAATGAAGATTGTGCAGGGCAAGTTGCCTCTGCTGTGTGGTTCTTTGCATTAGTTCTTGATATCACCCTCTGCAACCACACCAGCTCCAGCAACAACAACAGAACTTCATTTTTCCTCACTTTTTATTTTCATTCCACTCACTATGCATAAACCTCCACAGTGACCGTGTTCACAGAGATCTGAGGATGAGGGAGGAGACGAGGATCTGACTCCTTGTTTCAGAAGGCTTGATTTATTATTTTATGATATATATTACATTAAAACTATACTAAAAGAATAGAAGAAAGGATTTCATCAGAAGGCTGGCAAAAATAGAAAAAGAAAGAATGATAACAAAGGTTTGTGGCTTGGACAGAGAGCCCAACCCAGTTGACTGTGATTGGCCATTAATTAAAACATCTAAGATGGGCTAATCAAAGATCTACTTGTTGCATTCCACAGCAGCAGATAACCATTGTTTACATTTTGTTCCTGAGGCCTCTCAGCTTCTCAGGAGGAAAAATCCCAAGGAAAGGATTTTTCATAAAAGATGTCTGTGACACTCCATCACTAAAAGGTTTAAGCACTTAGTGTATTTCTCATCTTAGCAACATCCAATCTGACCCCAACTCCTTCCTTATCTTTTTGGCAGCGCTGATAAGGCACCAGGGAGCAGCTTCAGCCTTCTCCCTGTATGAAGAAGCAGTTGGCATCCACTGCTGGGTGGTTCCTGCCAGGGATTCCTGTCAATGTAGGGACACACAGAGGATTCTTCCTCACCGTTCTCTCTCCCAGGGTGCTGCTGTTGCCCTCAGAGAGGAGGGTGACTGAACAGACTGGGGGTTTTAACTGAGGATCAAATCCAGTGGTGTTTAGCTAAACTCCCTTCACAGCTCAGTTTCTTGATGCTTCTGGGGTTACACCAGCAGAAAAGCTAATTTCGTTATTAGTGTTTCTGTAACAGATTTTTCTATCGTGGTGCACACAACAAAGTGTGTTTCAGAATGCCACAAAACATCTGAAATACCTGGCTAGCCCTTCATATCCTGGAAGCATCACTGCACTCGCACAAATTGATTGGAAAATGTGTGATCTCGGGGTTCTTTCTCACAAAAGGCCTATAAAGAGGTTAGTTTGGAGAAACAGCCTGAAGAATATTTAAGCAACAGGCTTGAAGCATCAGACACTTGGTACTTCCACCATTTCAGACTAAGGAGCTCTGACACTGCCTTAGGCCAGGCCTTCAAAACGTTGCTGTGACTCCATCTGTACAACAGCCCAGTTTTGCAAAGTCATTCTTTGGCTAAACTAACTGAATGCTGAGACGTCTGTAGAATTGTAATTGCAAATAAATCTCAGTGGCTATTTAAAATTAGAATTTAAAAACTCAGTGGATTTTAGCAGCAGTATTAGTGTCACCAATATGGGCAAGGCCCTTTGCACAGTCAGTGCCCAAATCCTGCAGGTCTAATAATCAAGGGAATGTTTAGTCTTTGAGCTGTAATATTTCTCGCCTTTTAGGATTCATCTCTGACAATAATTAAGTCTCATAAGGATGAAACTTAAATGAGCAGTAGCCTTTGGGGATGGTATTAGTGTGCTAAATGTTTGTGGTTTAAATATTAATGTCAAAGTGTAATTACCATCCGCTAGGTTTCAGGCTTGTGTTTGAAAACACACTGGGCTGGGCAGGAAGAATGAGCTGTACCAGCTGGAAGCTTTTAGAGCCAGAACAAGTCTCAACCAGCAAAGAGCAGGAGGAGACACACTTAGTGGGGATTCTTTCTGCAATCCCAATGTGTGGTGGCTTCCCACTGCTGGCTGAGCTCCCCCTTGCTTTTCAGGTTTCTGCTTGTGACTCCTGAGCATCCCTATTGCTTTAGCAGATGTGTCACAGGGAAGACCAAGATTTTCCTTATGAGTTTCATATTATCACCATTTTCTCCTGTTTTAGATGATTTGACACTTCCTACCCTGTAGGACACCCTGATAGAATTTTCTAAGTACAAACAGATACAGCTGCAGTGTTAATTGGTATTTATGCTGCAAATACTGCCTAGCTACATGGTCATTTCAAGTTCCCTTACCTGAGTCATTTATGATATTTAACATTGTCAAGGAACTACATCAAATTCAGAGTGTTTGAGTCCCTTGACAAGAAAAAAAGCCCAGAGAACTGAAATAGTCCTGACTATGCCTTGACATTATTTCCACTGGATGTGATCATTGCAGGATTCCACATATATTTCACTTATCCTATGAAAGTTAGTACTGGCAACTGATTTATGCCATTACCTTCACCTGCCATGCAGCTGGAGTCTGCCTGAAGTGTACCTCAGACAGGCCCAAACAATCTCAGAGTCACAACAGAAGCACAGATTTTAGTCTGGATTGCCCTGTCCAAATCCAGATTTTATTCTGGGCTGCACTGCCCATAACTCTTTGTTTTTGTTGTCTCATGTTGTCCTAATCCCAATTGTCCTAATCCCAATTGTCCAAATTTTTATTACTCTAATTGTATTACTATTTTTATAGCCATTTTATTGCTATTAAACTTTCAAAATTCTAAAAACAAGTGGCTGGTGTTTTTCACACCCAGGGATGTGGGAAAAGCACAACTTTGTTAGGACTGAGCAGAATGTGTTTTCTGTTGTTGCTTCTGACTCTACTGCATTTCTGAATTAGGAAAATGTATTCAAGGAGTCTTTTATCCATTTTTCAGGCCTGCAGTGAGTTTGCACAGTCCCATGCCATTGTCAGTAACCAAGAGAGACAGCTTAATACATCAGAGATCTCAGTGCAGCACATGGAACCACTCTGGCTGTTGGGCACAGATCTAAAAGAATAATAAAGGCAAAAAAATGTGCTTGCTGCAGGACTGTAGACCTAAGGGAATCGAAATTCTATAGATCCCAGCCCATCTTGTTCCCATCACAATCTGCTCTGCTACCAGCACCAGGAGTTTTGACAAGATCCATTGTCATTAGTGGGGTAAATACATCTTTAGGTGGCACAAATCAGCAGCACTTGCTGTGCCAATTTATAGCAACTGCAAATATAGCCCCTCTGATCTGTGTTATGTGCAGAGAAATGGTATACAGGGTCCATATGGAAAGCTCCAGGCTTGAAGAGCATTTGTTTAACTAATCAGCCACACTTTGCAATCAGTGTCTATTTTTCCTTTCATAAATAGACATGCATGAGGGAAAAAAATGATTGTTAAATACTCATACAGCAGGTTTTAACAACTGCAGATTTGAGACCAAAAAAAAAAAAAAAAAACCCAAGCACAAATAAATCTTCCCAGCTGCTTTTATTTTTCCCTTCCAGTTGAATAAATAATTGCCTTTGGCTCATAGAATAAATATAAAACTCCTCAGAAATGCCTACTCAACAAAGGACCAAAGAAGCCTGGCATTTTCAGAAGGAATTCCTCAAGAAACAGCAAATGTAGGATGAATTATATATTTTTCTCATTTCCTCTGTGTGAGAGACAACTAAAAATCTGGAATTTTAAAGCAAAGTGAAGAAATATTTAATTAATAAACCGAATGAAGAGACCACAGCATGGCAGAAGAAATAGCAGATTCTTCACTCTGGAGTCCTGAATTAAAGATAAAATATAGCAAGACATTACCCAATCATCTCCACTGTAGTTCAAATTCTAAAACAGAAAGGGATGCATGCTAAAACTGCATGCTGCAGCTTTACTAAGTGCACTGAATAAAATACCACCAATACTTGAGAGAAGGGATTACCATGAGAGAAGGAGGTTAAAGAAAAAAGTGACAGAGATGTGATACTCCAGGAGCACTGGAGAGTATGTGTCACTCTCTCAAGGCAGGTAATTGCAGTTGCACCTGATCAAAGATTACACACACACACACACACAGAATCTGGCAATCAAACTGAGTCAGCAGTTGCTGACTGAACCAAATTAATATTGTGAGGTTGAATTAGCCACATGCTGGCACTGTGATTCTAATTGTTTTCAAATACACATTGTAATAAAAGTCTAATTAGCACACATCTCTAAGTGGAGCTGATGGTACCTAGGATGGTTTTGCATTGCTGACAATTGATGAAGGATTATAGGATTATACACATTCACCTGCTACTTCTGGGGTACTTTTCTCCTCATCTTGTTTTTTTGGGTTTTGTGGTAGAGGTGTGACCATGTTCACAGGGGTGTCAGGTTGAGGGAAGAGATGAGGATCTGCCTCCATGTTTCAGAAGGCTTGATTTATTATTTTATCATATGTATTGTATTAAAACTATGCTAAAAGAATAGAAGTAAGGGTTTCATCAGAAGGCTGGCTAAGAATAGAACAGGAAAGAATGATAACAAAGGCTTGTGGCTTGGAGAGAGAGTCCCAGCCAGCTGACTGTGATTGGCCATTAATTAGAAACAACCACATGAGACCGATCACAGATGCACCTGTTGCATCCCACAGCAGCAGATAACCATTGTTTACATTTTGTTCCTGAGGCCTCACAGCTTCTCTGAACAATGTCACAGAATAGCTTTGCCATTGGGTGATGAGAAGATGGAGTAACTTACTGAAACACAAGGATATAGTACCCACATCCTGCAAAACAGATTAATTAATGGTGAAGCTCTTTCCAGCACAGCTGTGTCCATCTCACCTGGCAGGTGACTCATTATCCTGAAGGCAAACAGCAGAAGCACAGGCCATGAAAGGGAGCGTAGCCCCTTCCCAAACCTACCTGCCATTCCATTGCCACATTTTTTCTGAGCCAGCCAGACCCAGGTAAACAGAAGGGAGCCAATTAGGTGCTCATCTGAGTGGTTCCATGGAAAGTTATTACTTAAAAGCTAATTAAAATAATTAGGGGGCATTTTAATTAAAACATCAGCGTAAAATGAATGCAGTAGGTATCAGCCCAGCAGGATGCACAGCTAGCAGATTCCCCTTGGAGGCTGCTAATTAGTGTTTGAAGTGACTGCTAACAATAAATAAAATAATAATATTCCTTTAGGCCTTAGAAATTTTAAGAATCTGGTTCCTTTTTGTCCAGTGCATGCTCAAGGCTCTGTCCCCACTGCATGCCCAAATAGTTTGAAGCAGTATTTCAGGATATTAGAAGATTAGACAGCTGTAGTAACTCAGACTAAATCTTTTTAGTGTCCCTGTATTCCTTTAATCTAACAGTCCTTTGCAGCAGAGAGAAAACCACTGGAGTTCCCAGGAACCACACCACCCACTGGGGCACATTGCAGGGCTGCTGTTTTATGTGCCACCTCTGTTCTCATATCAGGAGCACTTCCATGAGCAGGTTGTTTATGATCAGGAATTGAAAGAAAACCTGATTTTTCTTTACTCTGATACCAGAAGTGTTATAGCCTGGAAAAGTTGCACATCTGGAGATGTGCTGATGGTCCACTGAAAAATACAGAAACCCACACAGAGCTCAAGCCCACCTTGATACTGTGCCTCCCTCTCCAAAGAGGGATGCACCAGCCTTTGTTACCTTTGAAAGTCCTGCAAGTTGTTTTTCAGTTTTCTTGCAGTGGAAAATTCTGAGATCTTTTTTCTACTTGCAACATTTGCTGACTTTTTTGCCTGTGCTATCTTCCTGCTTGGTAAAATCATCTTCTTGTTTGAGGTGGGTTTATCCTTTGCTCTAAGCCATAAAAACCCCTTCTAACTAACACACCCTTTGCCTCCTTGGTTATGCAGTAAGACTCAGCAATTCTTTTCTTCTATATCAAAACTTGCTTTCATTTCTATTCCTTCATCAGCCTCTACATTTAAAAATCTTTCTGCTAAGCACACATATCTGTGAGACTTTCTTGCCAAACTTTCATCCTTCCCAACATCTAATCTCTCTTATCTAATCCAATATCCTATTCCACAGTGCAACTGAACAGGACAATAACATTTTCCGAGTGCTGGCAAAGCCAATTGCTGGCATTTCTATTTCACATCCATCCATCCATCCATCCATCCATCCATCCATCCATCCATCCATCCATCCATCCATCCATCCATCCATCCATCCAGGGACAGCTGCAGTGAAGGATGAAGGACAGGGCACTGACAGGACACAGTTACACAGATCTGCAGTGAAGGATGAAGGACAGGGCACTGACAGGACACAGTTACACAGATCAGCTCTGCCTTTAGTCCAGGGAGGTGATGCAGCAGCACCAACCCAGCATGAGCACAGACTGGGATAAAGGGCTGGGAATGGCTTTGGGCAAAGACAGAAGACACAGTGTTGTTGGCAAGAAGTGAACGGAAAGGGCTGGCCTTGATCTCTGTGCTCTCTGAAGTGCTCCTGTAGGGAAGATCCAGGATCAGAGGGGAATAAAGGCCCTTGTGCCTTGTAGCCACCAGCTGCTGCCTGAATTGATCCAGCTCTGCCCATGGTGACTGTGCAGGCTCAAGGCACACATGAAACATGGGTTCAACACTACCCTGGAGGGCAGCACATCAATAATTGTACCCAGGGACAGCCCTTGCTCTAGAGGAGCAATAGCTGAAATAACTCATTGCTGCAGATCTAAACAAATCTGGGTTGCATTTGCATTTAATTCCGATTTAATAACATAGTTATTGTTTGTTAAGCATGTGCCAATTGATTACTGCAGCAACATATTTATTAAAGAGGAATAATTCAGCTGAAGATGCACATTCTATTCATCTAAATTGAATCAAGCAGATGAAGTGTCATTGAGCACCCATCCCCAGTTACATGCACTTGGGAAAAATTTCTGCAATCTGGAAGACAAGCTGCTCTGTTCCACAGCAGCCTGTGACTGGGAGGAAGCATCACCCATGAAGGACTTGAGTGTAGGATGCTGGAAGCCAATTATAGCTTGAAGACCCTGAAAGCCACAAAACCTTGCTCTTCCAGAGCCCTTGTGGTGCTGTACAGCAGCTTCTGCCAAGAAGAGCTGTACACACAAAGAGTAAACACAAATAAATGAAAAGACACAAAAAAAGAAATCCCAAGAGCCATTGCTCCCATCCATCTTTCCAGTAAAAAGCAAGTTCTTGTTTCCACTAAACTCCACAGAGAGCTGAAAAATCAGGAGGTTGGCAAAGATCACCCCTACAAAAGGTGGAGAAAAGGCAGAGTTCAGAGCTTCTGCCAGTTCTGGGAAGGAGATGTGAGGTATGTGGGGATGGGGGGAAATTAAATCCCATTTGATGAATATGAAAAACTAATGATCCTCTTCATGGTGGTCTCTGCACACAAGCAGCTGAAAATTAGAAGACTGCTCCAGCCTGGAAATGTCAATTGTATGGAAATGTCATCCTCATTGCAGAGCTCTCCTGGGGCTGCCGGAAACTGCAACTCAACTGCATTGATTTCCATCCCTTTTTCTCTGTCTAATTTTCTTTTATTTTTCAATCTTTTAACCTTTATTAAAATTTTTGAAACAACCACCTTTTCTGCATTCAGTAAAAATTTGTATAACTGTGCAGAAAGGTTGAACATTTCAATTAGAAAGGTCACTCCAGGATGAGTGTGCAGCTGGATTCATTTGCTCCCTGCTGTTTGGAACGTTTGATACCCCTGAGTCCCTTCCTGTGCCAGGGCTGACATCTCCAGCTTTTTTAGCCCCAACAAAAATAAACTTTCAGACCTTACTCTTCAAACAATGTAAAATGAAATAAACAATGCAGTAAATCAAAAGAGTCAGAACCCAACCTGACACCCTGTGGGTCAGGCTGTTGGCAGCAGTCCCATTGGAATTGTGGCTCAGCCCTCCTGCATGTCAGGGGTGGCTCTGCTGGAGCAGGGATCCTGGAGAAAAGGATGTATTCTTCCTCTGAAGGTACAGTGGAAGAAGAGGCAGCTGCTGTTCCTCTGGGAAATCCAATGGAAATCTATCTAGCTGTGCTGGTGTTGCAGAATCTCCAGATTATATCTGGGTAGGAATGCTTGGCTCCTCCCTCTGGGCGGAGCATCTCCCAATGGGATGCTGCAGCTCTTATCAGCCATGCAGTGACATTCAATGGCTGTTATCAGCAATGTCCCCTCTTGAGGGAGGTGTGAATGTGGTCACTCAAAGAGAGAGATAAGGCAAACTGCCCACTTGACAAAGGTAATCTGCCATACAGATGGTAATAGAAAACAGCTTGCATTGGAATCTTCAACATTCCCCTACCCTAAACTATACCTTGTTTCATAGAAAAATAGATGAATGAATTCCCTGGTGTTGAAATCAGGGAGAAACAACAAAGTGCACAGGAGTGACAAGCATATGGCTGGTCAGGAGAGAGGGATTAGGTGAATCACAATTGATTTTCCACTGTTAATAAGCCATGGAGTGCTTGTGATTGCATCTTGAGGAGATTTATAATTATTCATTGAATCTCAGAAGATAATTAAACTTCATTAAACATAGACATGACAAGTTTGCATAGTAAAGAATAAATCCCAGAGCTGGTTCCTTATCAGAGAGGGAGATACCATGTGGGAGAACCAGGGGAAATAAAAGGATTTTTCACTGAAAGCAGTTTTTGTCCAAACAAGAAACTACTGCCCTCAATGTGTCCTTTTCACTCTTTTCCTTTGTTTTTAAGGGTTTTTTTGCTTTGTCTTTTACACTCTGCTTTTGAGTGGCAGTGAATGCTTTATGAGAAGTCACTTCCCTATTCTGCAGCAGTTGCTGTATTAAAATGTTAAGGATGTTTTAGAGCCAGTGGGGACTGGTCCTGTTGCATGTTTACCAAAGAGTCTGAGATCTCCAAAACTGAGGAAAGAGCAGGACTGAAGCAAGGGGACACTGGAGTGGGGAGATGCAGTTCATCACGACATGGATCAGAATTCCCAAATAAATAGCAGCATTTGTGGTAACAGGGGAGTGCAGATCTCTTTCAAATAGTTTCCTCCCATTCAGTTAAATGAATTTAAAATCAGTTTCAGAAAATCTTTGCAAAGCTTGTAAAGGGATTTCCAGTTCTTTCAGAGAAGAGAAAGGCTGAAGGGACACTCTCCACACCCAAGGTCCTTTCTCTCATATTTTGCAATGACTCACACATCCCAGCTTTACAATGAAGATTTCTAAAGGCAGAATTTACTCTGGCTCTCATCCCCCTGCTGTGGCACCACGTGTTTTACAGCATTGTCAAACATAATGATTCTTATCCTGGAGAGAAATTGAGTCTCATTTTGTATTTTACTATCTAAGAAAGGAGATTTTTTTTTTTTTTTTACTTTCTCCAGTCCACAGTTGGCAGCAACAGCCCAATAAATCTTGTCAAATGCTTTTTTGTTGAAATATTGTCCAGCAAGATATCTGTGAGGCTGGGGCCTGCATAGAGTAAACAAGTGAATGGCTTCCTGATCCCTGTCTGAGAAGTGTTGAAGATTGCAATGCAAGATGTTTTCAATTACCATCTGTATGGCAGATTACCTTTGTCAAGTGGGCAGTTTGCTTTATCTCTCTCTTTGAGTGACCACAATCACACCTCCCTCTGGAGGGGACATTGCTGATAACAGACTATTGAATGTCACTGCATGACTGATAAGAACTAGAACATCCCATTGGGAGATGCTCCGCCCAGAGGGAGGAGCCAAGCATTCCTACCCAGATATAATCTGGAGATTCTGCAACACCAGCATGGCTTCTCCACTGGATTTCCCAGAGGAGCAGCAGCTGCCTCTGCCCCTGGATCTTCAGAGGCAGAGACTGCACCTTTCTCCAGGATCCCTGCTCCAGCAGAGCCACCCCTGACACTGCAGGAGGGCTGAGCCACAATTCCAATGGGACTGCTGCCAACAGCCTGACCCACAGGGTGTCAGGTTGGGTTCTGACTCTGTCAGTGTTGTTTTCTAGTTTACTGCATTGTTTATTTCATCCTTTATTTTCTTTTTCTTTTCCCTATTAAAGAACTGCTATTTACTGCCCCCATATTTTTGCCTGAGAGCCCCTTAATTTAAAATTTATAGCAATTCAGAAGAGGGGGGAGGGTTTACATTCTCCATTTCAGGAGAGGCTCCTGCCTTCCTTAGCAAGCACCTGCCTTTCCAAACCAAGACAAGAAGGAAGGGCAGCAGGGATAAAGAGTGCTGCAGTCATTGCAGGCAGAGTCCAGCAACTCTGGGTGAGCTGAGACACTACTGGGGGTTTGTTTCCCATGTTTCATCCAGAATAACATGTAAGCTGCAAGCTTCCTGGCTCCCAAGAAAGGGGTCTTGTTCAGGAAATGTCACCTAGCCCTGGTGCCAGCACACTCTGCCAATTCTTGTGTGTGATGGTGTTCACAGGGGTCTGAGAATGAGGGAAGAGACGAGGATCTGACTCCATGTTTCAGAAGGCTTGATTTTTTATTTTATGATATATATTACATTAAAACTATACTAAAAGAATAGAAGAAAGGATTTCATCACAAGGCTGGCTAAGAATAGAAAAAGAAGGAATGATAACAAAGGCTTGTGTCTCGGACAGAGAGTCTGGGCCAGCTGACTGTGATTGGCCATTAATTAGAAACAACCACATGAGGCCACTCACAGATGCACCTGTTGCATTCCACAGCAGCAGATAATCAATGTTTACATTTTGTTCCTGAGGCCTCTCAGCTCCTCAGGAGGAAAATCCTAAGGAAAGGATTTTTCATAAAAGATGTCTGTGACAGGAAGGAAAGATGATTGTTCTTGCACTGTGGGAGCATCCAAGATGTGCATTGCATAGGTGTTACTTGGTGCAGGTTTATGTCCTTTTTGGGTGCTGACAGAGCCTCTTCTAAGAGAGACATGTTCAGTTTTATTCCTTTGGGCAGTTAATGAGCCCTTTCCCTCCTCTCTCTCTTTTTCCCCTGCTCCTCCCCACCCTACAACAGCACTCTGTGGGTAATGAAGAGATAAGGCCATGATGACTCAGTGTGTTCTGCTCAGCCCCGCTGTGATGCCTTGGGACAAATAACTCTCACTGTGGGAGCTCTGTCAGCTCAGCTGGTCCCTGTCTGCCTCTCTGGGCTCAGGATGTTTCATTGAGCCTTCATCCTGCAAAACCAAACAAAACCTTGCTTTACTGCAAGGTGTCCCCAGCTTCACTGCCCCACACTTTTCCTGCAGCCATGCAGCAGGAATGCAGCCCTACACACAAACCTGGGCCAGTTTCTGTGGGCTGGCTGTGATTCCCTGTGAGCTGGAAATTCTCCTGAGGCCTCAAGAATAAAAATACTGCTAATCTTGGCTGGAAGCATAAGGAACAGGAAGGAAGATTGATTGCTGGGTAATTAAGGGAGAGCTTTGATAGCCTCATAAGCTGTAAGAGGCAAACTGGAGTCGTGTGGAATCACAGTGGCATGGAGTCCCTCCCTGCATGCTGCCACCCTTTCCTTTTAGGATTCTGAGCACACAGCTGTCCTGCTTCAGGCTTTATGGGCTACAAGTCATTTTAAGGGGAAATGGAAGAAATGAGCTTGCCACAGATGGGTGTGAGAGGAGGCTCAGGGACTGGCTGCAGTGGGAAGGAGCAGGAATTGGCAAGCTGCCCCCAGCCTGTGCCTCACCTCCCACTCTCTGCCTCACCTGATTATGAGGTGTCTGTCCACATAAAGCACAGAATTGCATTCATTTATAGTCTGTGAACCATGGCTCATGCACAGAGCAGGAGGGCAGGGGGAGAGGAGACAGAAAAAGGAGGGAATAATGAGCCACCAAGGGCTTGAATCCAACGAGATTTACACCCTTCCTCAGCCATAAACATCTCTGTGGGCTCTATACATAAACACACTTACTCAGCAGAAGCAAATGCTGCCTGCCAGCCTCCAGCTGCTCAGCCTCCCTGCATCCACCAAGAAAATCCCAATTATCCAAGGGGATGCAGCTTCCTCCAGCCCACTCCTCTCCCATTTGCAGTGGTATCCTCACTGGATATCTCATTCACAGCATGCCTGGTGTCCCAAGAATGACAAAGACAGTTTTTCCCCTTAGTTGAGGCTAATTGTCACAGACATCTTTTATGAAAAATCCTTTCCTTAGGATTTTTTCCTCCTGAGAAGCTGAGAGGAACAAAATGTAAACATTGATTATCTGCTGCTGTGGGATGCAACAGGTGCATCTGTGATTGGTCTCATGTGGTTGTTTCTGATTAATGGCCAATCACACTCAGCTGACTCGGGGTCTCTGTCCCAGACACAAGCTTTTGTTACCTTTATTTTCTTTTTCTGTTCTTAGTTAGCCTTCTGATTAAACCTTTTATTCTACTCTTTCAGTATAGTTTAAATAGAATATATACCATAAAATAATAAATCAAGCCTTCTGAAACATGGAGTCAGATCCTCGTCTCTTCCCTCATCCTCAGATCCCTGTGAGCACTGTCACAGCTTTTTGCAGCACAGCCACACCAGTATATCCCCACACAATGGAAAAATCATCACAGCATCCCTCTCCCCCTGCTTCTCCTCCCTGTCCAGCTTGCCACACACAGTTCTTGGGCTGGAGTGGCTTCTGTGACAACAGAAAAACTGCTCATACACCAGAAAAGAAGAAATTTCCACGTGGCTTCAGCAAAGATCTCTGTGAAAAACACCAATCACTTGTTTTTAGAATTTCAAAAGTTTAATAGGAATAGAATGGTTATAAAAGTGGCAATATCATTAGAGTAATAATAATTTTAGACAATTTGGATTAGGACAATACGAGACAATAAAAACAAAGAGTTACAGACAGTCTGGGTACCTCTTTCTGGGCAAAATAAGCCCGAAAAAGGACCCACGTTAGCAGAGGATTAACCCTTAAAAGCAACAGCCTGTTGCATATTCATACACCTCATACATGATGCATAAATTCCATTCAAACACAGCATTATGTCTGGTCAGGGTCCACTTAACAATCTCGGGGTTGCAGTGACCCAGAGAGAGATTCAAACCTCCACCCGAGCCCTCCTTTATTCTCAGAGGAGGTGAATCTGTGCCCAGAGGCTTTGCACAGCCTCACCCTTCCCTCAAGGAGTGACCCAGCCCTCAGCTTTCCTTACACTCCGGGCTGAGCACCACCAAGGGCTCTGCAGCCCCTCCAGCACTGCAGATAAACTCCGCTCCTCTGTCCTGACCTTCCTGCTGATATCCCAAACCCCAATCCAAACACCTGCACCTCAACGACATTGAGTCAGGATTGCCATGAACTCATCTCCAGCCTCATTTTCCTTCTCCTCTGCCTGATTGTGAGCCTTGCCTGGGTGACAGCTTCATTACAAGCGACCTTCAGCGCTGGCTTTTGTGGGGAAGTGATTTAGAACCAAATTACTGATATATTTCTTTCATCTCCTCCCTCTTACTGAAAGTAGCAATAGCAGCCCTGCAGAGGCTGCCTGAAACAGCATTTTTTTAACACATTACAGAAGGGGAGAAAGAGAGCAGGAAGCCATCCCCCATCACAGGCCAACATGAAAGGGCTAAACTGGTCTTCGAGAAGTGCTGAAACAATTGTACAATTTATTCCATGTTCTCAGAAGGCTGATTTCTATTCTATTCTATTCTATTCTATTCTATTCTATTCTATTCTATTCTATTCTATTCTATTCTATTCTATATCATTATATTATATTATATTTATTATGTTATGTTATACCACGTTATGATTATATTATATTATATTATATTATATTATATTATATTATATTATATTATATTATATTATATTATATTATATTATATTATATTATATTATATTATATTATATTATATTATATTATATTATATTATATTATATTATATTATATTATATTATATTATATTATATTATATTATATTATATTATGCCATACTAAAACTATACTAAAGAAAGAAAAAGGATGCATCAGAAGGCTCAACAAGAATGAATAATAAAAACCCGTGGCTCACTCCTTGAGTGAGTGTCCAGATCAAAGATTGAAAACCTTGACCCAGCCATGAGACACTCATTCTCCTTTCCAGCAGCAGCATCCCCAGCCAGCCAACAGCTCCTGAGCAAGACTGCTGTGTGATGAACCACACAAAAGAGAATCTCTGTGATTCTTTACCCATCTGGGCTCAGGATGCTACGAATAAGAAGCTTGACTAGGCCAATATTCAAGCAGCAATCAATTTATTAATTAATATGGTAAAGTATGAGCAATACAGTGCTGGGTACAGTGGGGGAAGTTTTCCCTCCAGCTGCACACCCATAGTTGAGGGCTACAGGTATTTATAGGGGTACTCATCAGCTTTCTCAGCAATTTCTATTCCAATTTTTTTACTCATCAGCAATTTCTATTCCCAGTTTTTACATCACAATTCTATACACTATTGTGATTTAGTTTTTCTCCGGATGTATCCCAAAAGGATTATCCCCAGGTGGTGGTGGTCTGGTTTCCTCAAGAAGAAAGACAAATCCCATCTGGTGGGGTCCAGCTCCCCAGATGTGTGTCCACCTTTTAATTGCAGAGTCTCTAAATCTCATAACAGTGATGTCCAGCTTCCCTGGGTCGAAACCATAAATCCTTGAGGTGATGTTCATCTTCCTTTCTCAAGCTATTTTTCTCTGCTTTATTAAGGTGTGAGATAAGCATATTTCCTTTATATATATTCCAAAGCTATAGTTTCAAGGATACAAGTAATATTCTAAAATTATACTTCAAAAGGTTATTATTGCAAAACTCTTTAAGGATTTACTACAAGCAAAAAGCAACATCCTTAATGCTTTAATTCCAATGCTCCTTAATCAACCAGGGTTAATTGCAAACAAAAGACAGGTTCAAAGGCCTTCTTCCATGCTTTATTTTCCTCAGTTATTATTGGAATTAGAACTGTCCCATGGTGGGTCTCCACACATATCACAATCACAAATACACACATTGCCTGTGTGCACCTGACACGAAACACAGCTTTGTATTTCACACGGAGCAGAGGGGCAGAGACACACTGAACCATTCACAGAACAGAACCAGGAGCAGGCTGTTTCAGCACAACCATTTCAGCAGAGTGACAGGCCAGATGATAGGAGCCTAATTTACGAACAGAAAACATAAAAGGAAAGCCAAGATTGCGAGCAAAGCAACAACAGAGCGGGCAGCGATGAGAGGCTCACACAAGGGGAGATTGGCTGATGTGTGTGGTGAAGAGCAGCACACAGGGGCATGGCAGGAGGAGATTAACTGCTAACTCTGAAGTGCTATTTCCAGCTGACATTTATCTCTGCCTTGAAATTCCCAGCTGGAGAAGTGAATACAAACGGGAGGAGTTTACACTGGCCCCTCTATGCAAATCTAACCTTTGTGCACCTGCCAGGTAGGGAGCATTTTTTTACATTCTGGCTCCACTGGCAGAGGGAGTGAATCCCAACAAAGACAAAAAGCGTATGGCCCATGGCTGTAATTTCAGGACTTGTTACAGGCATTACAATTTTAATGTGGCAGCTCAGAGATATACACCCCAGGCAAATGGACTGGCAGAAGACCTGTGCATGTGCCAGTGCATTGCTCCACGTGGGAATTTCATTGCTCCCTGCCCTGACAGCAGATCCAGAGATGTAAATCAATGACGCAGTCTGTGCCTTGCTCATAAAGGACTTCAGCAAATTCCTTCAGCATTATGTGTGAAGAGAGATGAATTCTACACCAGATGGATCTGAGTCAAATCTCCTCTTCCACAATGATTTTTTAAGATGAAAATATGTTGAGCAGTAACTGTGAGGTGTCTGGGGGTGAATTTGTCATATTTTGAAACAGAAAGATAGCACTCATATACACTATCAAATTAACAAGTTCATATTGTACTCTTAACAAGTGAAAATGAATTGCCATCACCCCAGACATAAGACTGCCTTCTTTTTGGCATGTCAAATATCTCTTTGCAAAATAAAGTCATTTTAAGCTTTTACATTAAAAAATCTCTTTTTGTCCATGTAAACACAATGCAGCTGTCTCTTCAGCAGAAAATAGCACAAGAGCCCTTTGTACAAAAGACCAGGAAAAAAGTAAATGTCATGATAGAGATGAACAAAGACACCTGTTCCTTGGCGCACCATGCCAAATCTTTATTGCACACAGTTATGTGGTTATCAGAAGGCACTGTGTTTAATTCCAATTTGGTCAGCAGTTCATTGGTTGGTAATTTCTAGTGTCTGAAATAGGGGTCTCCTCAAGCCAGGTCTCACAAGCTCTTGGAGATCTGTTTCACACCCAAGATAGCTCAGCTACCTTAGAAGGCATAAAATCAGCAGGATGGCCTCTCTGGTAGTGCTGGAAACAAACTTAAGGTTTTAATAAAAGGCAAAATAACGAAACTCTTTACAGAGAAAAACCGAGCCAGGTGCAAGAGGTTCTTGCTCCTGGTAAAACACCTCACAAAAGTGATTCATTTCTTTGTTCTCTTCTTTTTCTAGTAAATTGCTCAGGTGGGACGTTTTGACTTCTGTCTAATTAGCTATCCTTAAGTTTGAGTCCCCCGGGTCCTATGAGGTGTCTTTTTCACCTAATTGAGGAGAGAAACTTCTGGGCTTTTTTCCTTTTCCAGTTTTGTCACTCCCTCAACATAGGGCACATTCCTATAAGTGTACATGTCCATCAAAACTTTGGGCACATTCCTATAAGTGTACATGTCCATCAAAACTTCTCTCTCTAATGATGTTTGCATATTTGTCTCCTAGGTAAAAAAAAATTTCCCATGGATAAGAGTTTTTCTCCTCACAGGAGCAATCAGTTCCTGCAGGAATAGATTGATATCCAAGCTGATTTTTACAGTTACAATTCTTTTCTCACAGGAACTTATCAGGCTGGCTGTTAGCTGTATTTAGCCAAGGCAACAAGGCCTGAACCATGATTTTACAAGGCCTTTCTTTTGTAAGGTTTTACCTATATGTGACAAGTAAATAACCACATATTCAGCTAAAAGGAGAAGGTTTCAGAAGGATTGCTAGAGCCTTTGCACCATATTGAACTCCATGTTTTGCTCCTCTGGAATGTGATTTGGAGAATTGTTTACCCAGCCTGTCAATTGTTTTTAATTAATGGCCAATCTCAGCCAGCTGTGTTGGACTCTCTGAGTCTGTCACGAGATTTTATTTTTCATTCCTTTCTAGCCTTCTGATGTCCCCTTTCTCTTTCTTTGGTATAGTTTTAGTATAGCATTTTTAATAAAATAAGATTAATTAAAAATATAATATAATATAATATAATATAATATAATATAATATAATATAATATAATATAATATAATATAATATAATATAATATAATATAATATAATATAATATAATATAATATAATATAATATAATATAATATATATAACATATAACATAATATATATTATATATTATATATTATATATTATATATTATATATTATATATTATATATTATATATTATATATTATATATTATATATTATATATTATATATTATATATTGTAATGTATAATATAATATAGTAAGATAATGGTAAGATATAATATCATAAAATAATAAATCAGCCCTCTGAAACATGGAGTCAAGATTCTCATCTCTTCCCTTGTCCTGGGAACCCTCAAACACCACCACAGTTGACAGCCAAGTTTTTATAGAACTGCTTGAAGTCTCTTGAATTCAAATCTAAGTCAAACACTTTGTAACTCATGAAATTGGCTTAGAAAACAAGAAAAGTTTTAAAGCATACCTGGGTGAAATGTTCAAGCTTTTCACTACAGCTGTGAGACTGGAATTGATTTCTCAGCACAACACAACAGCTTCTGGCATGTTGTTCCTCTAGGGTCTCCAGAAGGAGAAATCATGCCAAGTTTGCAGTAATTACTATAGAAATGGGCAACCTTTCAGCAAAATCAAGTAAATGCTATAGAAAATACTTTATTTACTGTAGTAAATGCTATAGAAATGGGCAACCTTTGAGCAAAAATCAAGTAAATACTGTAGAAAAATACTCAACTGATCTCCCATACCTCATGCCCACATGGGACCAAGCTAATTGGTGTCACATTTAAGACCCTTGTGCACACAAAGCTCCCAGGTTTCCAACATTTCCTTCTATGAAATCAGGTTTCTTTCAGCATCTACCACCCAGACCAATTTTGCTTAGTACACAAGAGCTGACAACAGCTTTTGGTGATGGGGCTGCAGGACACTGAACCAGGCCCACCCTGCATCTCTGCCTGCCTGGTTTTGCGCCAGAAGGGGAGAAAAAAGGATTTATGAAGGGTCAGAGAAAAAAGAGAACTCCCATAGAATAAAGGAGATGAGAAATTCAAGGTAGTTTTCAAGCAGTTAGTGAAGTCAAGAGACCAAGCTGACCTGAAGTCAGGGCAGCGAGACAGTAATTGGACATTTAAAGGCTCAGACTGAGGTTTTCAAAGCCTTTTCAACAACCTGAATGTTCTTTTTCATTTTACTGGATTGTAGCCAAGAAAATCCTGTGGGCTGCTCTGATACTGGAGGTCTGAATTTGGAAAAAAAGAAGCTAGACTTTGCTTTATTTTTCCTCTTTATATATATAGAGAGATCATTATAAAGAATCAGCAAAACGAGCCAAAAATTTCCTCATCAGAGCACCTGAACGAAGGGTCAGGAATTGCAGGCTACAGACTTCTCCCATTCCAATTCAAGATATTAGAAAAAGCCCACCCATATGAGCCATTGGGTTGCTTGTCTTTCCAGTAGGAAAGAGCAGGGGTGGAAATTGCTTTTTTCTGTTTTCCAGCTCTCATGAGCTCTGGGATGAGAAGATTTGGAGTTTCAGTTCTGTCAGAAAATCAGCTGCAGGTAAAGGAAGCAGTAAGCAAAAAGTAACTGACAGCAGCAGATAGCTCAAATAAGTTTCTAAATCAATACAATTTATAGCAGAGACAAGTCCAAACACTCAAGTAGAGAAACCCAGCTTAATATGTTTACAGTATTTCTCACTTTGCTTTGCTCGTTTTCCCTTCCCTACTTCTTTCAGCCATGATTTTTTTTTTGAGAACTAATTTCTCCATGGAAGCAAAAAGTTCATGTTTCGTTCACCATTTCCTTACAAACTCTTCATAAATTGAATTACCTGTGTGGCCAAGGGGAACTGCCCTAGTTCTGCAGGCTCCTTAGTGGAACTCGGACATGTGGCCTTTCTCTTAGCAGAAAGAAATTATTTTTCCTATTATTGGATTTAACGTGAGGATAAATGAGTGGAAAGCAGATAACAAAATAGCCACTCCCCAAAAAGAATGGACAGAACAAGCCAAACCACGATGAAATCCCAAAAACACGTAGGAGGTTTTCTTTGTGGAGGGGACAACTTTGATGGGACAGGTCTTCCCATGGGGATAAAAAACGAGGAGCCTAAAGAGGAGATAAAATTCTGCCGTGAGCAAAGATCCAGACCAGATGCACTCCAAGCCCTCAGGATGCTGGGAAATATTTAAATCTGTTCCCAAACCTAAAGCAGGGGGATTCATTATTGTCCCTGGGAACAGGGGAGAAGTGCTGTGTCAGCCATGAGAGAGCTGCAGAAGGTGCTGGGACCTGGTGGGGAACTCTGCATACCCCATGCCTGTTGTATTTGCTGGGAATGTCCCAACAAGGCAGGAATGATGGATCTGACTCCATGTTCTCAGAAGCCTAATTCATTATTTTATGATACTATAATATATTAAAGAATACTAAACTGTACTAAAGAATACAGAAAGGATACTTACAGAATGCTAAAAAGATAATAATGAAAACTTGTGACTCTCTCCAGAGTCCTGACACAGCTTGGCCCTGATTTCCCAAAGAGTGAAAACAACTCACAGCAGAATCCAATGAAACAATCATGTGTGGGTAAACAATCTCCAAACTCATTCACATGTGAACACAACACAGGAGAAGCAAATGAGATAAGAATTGTTTTCATTTTCTCTGAGACTTCTCAGCTTCCCAGGAGAAAATTCCTGGGCAAACAGATTTTATCAGAGAATGTGAATGCCACACCATGCTGAGCATCAGACTCCACAACCAAAGCCCAACTGCAGCAATGCCAAAGGAAGAGATACTGTGAGAGTGAGATGGTTTCCCTCTCTTTAAAGGACATTTTAAGGGAATGAATAATTCATCCTGAATTACTTTGAGCTGAGGCAACGCTCCACATTACCACCTGATTATGTGTCCCATAAAAAGCAATGACAGGAATTTATCTCTTTTCTTTTGCTGGGTGGGCTGGTGGGGGGATAAACATGCTGCCACCAAATGAGAGTGATGAATCATCCCTCAGTGATTTGGCAGCTCATCCTTGCTAGTGGGAGAAATAGGAAGGAGGATTTCAGGATAAACCTTCAGGAGAGGAGAGAAGATCATGGGGAAGGGAGGGCTCAGTTCTCTTAATTCCCATAGGACTGGGGAGTACCCAGTAAAGGTGTCTGGGCAGAAGAACCTTTATTCTGAGAGCAGTGGATTCTGCAAAGATCAGGTGCCCATTGCTACTTGGTGATAAGGAAATTATTGTTATTCTGCTTTATTGCCGACTGAACAGTGGGGCTGGGCTGGAGAAGAGGATCTCCATTAGACATTACCCACAATCATCCTTTTTTCTGGTATAACAAGCTGTGAGTACGAGCCCGTTGTTCATCTGGAAAATGGGAGGGAGAGATTTGTCCTGTGTAAGAGCTGAAATGAGAGATGTGGGATTCCAGGGGGTCTCCAAAATGCAGTTTATTCCATCCTGACTCCTTCTTCAACTGCTGGGCTGTGAAAAGAGACTTTCTAACACATATCAGGTGTCAGGACTCAGTGCATCCCTCTGGGTGTCCAGAGTTGCCAAGGACCCAATCAGGGGGCTCGGAGACCCTGGCACACAGCCCAGAGCACCTGGGGATTTGATTGTGACCCTTGGAGCAAGTTGCCAGCTTTGTATGAGGACCTGAAAGTCACAGAGGTTTGAACAGTGTAATAACAAAATGATCACAAGGTGAAAATGTAGATTTTAGGATTTTTGGTATGGGGGTTATGGGGACAAGATGGAGGAATCTGGGCATGTCCAGCCTTTCCTCTTCTTCTTCTTGTTCCCCATTTTCTGCAGTGATGTTGGCACTTTGGGATTGGTTTAGAGTAGAAGTGCACTGTCTAACATAGGTGATAGATATTGAGAATTAAGTGTAAATATGTTATATGTAGTTTGTAGTATAAAAGAACAACACAGAGAGTGCCTGTGACTGCCTTGCTGAGCAGAAATAAAATTTTATAGATAAGAATTAATAAACAACTTCAAGACTGAAAAGTGAAGAGTCCAGACTCATTCTTCAGCCACGTGGGCTGAAATAGAGACATCCTGCACATTTGGGGACAGCAATTAACAACCAAAACCCAAGACTCAGGGTCATCCTGACCAGCAGAGATTCCAAGAGCACCACAGAACTTTTGGCACTCGTGCAGTGAAAGATGAGGGAGAGAGAAAATCGAGGCAAGGACAGAAGTGAGGACACCATGTCTGGTCACTCTGACACTGATCACCTCGACCAGGGGAGATGCAGCAAGGACTTTACTGGCCAAAGAGATAACAAAGGACATTACTAGCATAAGAATAACCAGAAGACTGTGTTTCTAAGTGGAGTGGGACAAAGAGGTTGGAGTGGAAAATTCTGTACAAATGTAGTGACAAACACAGGTAAATTGTGTAATAAACTGGCTTTGCTTTGCTGGCAGAAGCAGAGTCCACATCAGTCTCTCCTCACAGATACCCCACATGTTTATGGCCATGCAGACAGCTGCAGTCGAGCCACACCAAGCCAAAGGCAGCCAGATGCTTGATCAGCTTCCCTACAAGCAGCATGTCCTGGATGAAAGTTTTCTCCCTCTGCACATGCTCCCACCTGTGCCCTCAAAACCAGTTATGTTTCGTGCTATACCATGAATTATCTGCAGCCAGGGGCACCCACAAGCACTGGAGCAAAGGAAACGTTTTCTTGTACACATGGACACCTCCTCACCTGCACACCTTGTTCTGCTGCCTCTGTTCTCCCAGCCTGCAAGGGGCTGAGAGAGGATGTAAATCTGCCACAAAAACACCTCCCTCCACCCCCATGCTGGATATGGGGGACATAAAACACAGCGCAGACTGCTGCTGCTCTATTATTTATGAAGCTTTGGTTATTTCATATATAAATAATCCAAAACTGCAAAAATGTTGCTGGCGCTGTAATTGAATATTCATGGGGTGTTTTTGTTGAGAATTTTCACCATCATTCCAAATCCAGCCGTAAAAATAAACATTTCAGGTGTCATTCCAGTTTCAAGTCCTGAGAAACGACATCTCCTTCCTGCCCTGATGGCTTTGTGTGTGGGGTGGAACAAACTAGGGTTAATGTGGAAGGCAAGTTCATGCTGCACTGGGAAGAAGTGGGAACATCCTTCATTGCAGCTCTGTCTGCTGCCTTCTAATGCTTCATCTGGGGATGTGTGCTGCCTGCGTGGAGCGTGTGCAAATTCCTTCCCTCCCTTCTAGAAACATTTCTCTTTTCAGGCTTCATCCCAGCCAGCACCTCGACAGAGAAGCACCCAAGTGGGAATCCCTCAGCATGGAAACTGAAAGCATGTTGCTGCCACCCTGTGGAAAATGGTGGCCCAGAATCGTTGGGGACCACTCCAGATGTTCCCAAGACTTCAGGTGGTTACAGAGGTGAATGGAGCCTTCATTAGCCTGATGAGACACAGAGCGGGAGAAACCAGGGAATTTCCATTAAATAACTTCAGGATTTGCAGGAAAGATGTTTGGATGCTTTACAGGAACAGTTGGTGGTATCAGTGCCATCCCCATGGTGGACCAGGAGGGTTAAATACCTGTGCTGCAGGTGCTTTCAAGGACATCCTTGGCAAATTCCTGACATGGGCAATGACTGAGCATCTCCTGCATTCTGGGGTAGTCAAATGTGCAGCTTCATTCCCTGCTTGGATTCCCTTGTTCTTTCCTACAAGGGTCTTTCTTCTTATGCTTTTCAGCTCCTTCTATTCCACAGACCAAAAAAAAAACAAAAAAAACCCAAAACAAACAAACAAAAAATAAAACCAAAAAAACAAAACAAAAACAAAAAAAAAAAAAAAAAAACAAAACAAAAACCCCAACCAATCCCACCTCCCAAAAAAATAAAACCAAAAAACCCCAAAAACCAAAAAACCAAACCCAAAAAAAGGGGGATGGAAGGACTAAGCAAAAGGTAGCAGCACTAACCAAACTCTCCCCTTTCACTGTTTTCTGTCCACATCTTCTGTGAAAAGGTCTCACAGCTGCCTGCATGACACATAAGCCACTGGCCCAATTCTCCTCTGCAATTCCTTCAGATCACAGCTCCTTATTTTTCAATTCTGTGCACAGAAAGGAAGCAGCAGAAGGAGAAACAGCAAGTTGCCAACCCCTCTAACCCAGCTGTCTCAAAAATTGGGGCATAGGAGAGCCTGGCAGCCAAATCTGAGACCCCCATCCACACAGATCTCCTGTCCATGTGCATGTGAGTCTGTGCCACCTGAGCACATCCCAAACGGGGCCGGAGCTCTGGGAGCCCCTTTGCTTCCAGGAATGATTGATGGACCCTGTCAGTCCAGCAGACTGAGCTGCAGAGGCAGCTGGAGCAGGCAGCAAAGAGCACAGCAATCCATCAGCACCAGCTGAGAATCACCCAGGAATCCATCAGGAGCTTCATCATGGTGACATCCTTGCAGAGGCAGGAGGAGAAACAAAGGAAAAAGACAGAGACAGAGTGAGCAGGGAGTGGACAATCCATGCAGGATTTACCAGAACTTCAAAGCCATGGAAGTAAAGCAAGATGACAGACATTTTTTGGGTCTTTAGTGATTGAGGAGGTCCTGTTTCAAAGCCACAAATGACAATGCCTCACACAGCTGAGCAGTGCCCTGAGTGTGTCCCTGCATGGCTGATAAAATTACATCATCCCATGGGGAGATGCTCCACCCCAGAGGAGGAGCCAAGAATTCCTGCCTGGGTATAATCTGAGATTTGGAACACCACAGTCAGGATTCCCAGAGGAATAGGTTTCTTGTCTGCTGGATTCCCAGAAGAGGGCCAGGCCCATCTACACAAACCCTGGACCTTCAGAGGAAAACTCAAAACTCCACCCTTCTACAGAATCACAGCTTTAAGAGAACCACATTTGCCACTCCAGCAGGACTGTAGCCACCATTTAATCAGATTGCTACCAACACCCTGACCAAGGTGGTGTCAGGTCATATTCTGACTCTGTCAGTCTTGTTTTGTATTACTGCACTTTTATTTTTATATGTTCTTCTTTTTTTTTTTTTTTCTTAATAAGGAGCAGTTATTTCTACTCCCATATATTTTCCAGAGAGCCCCTTAATTTCAAAATTATAACAATTCAGAGGGAGGGGGTTTGCATTTTCTGTTTCTAGGGAGGCTCCAGCCTTTCCTTAGCACACACCTGTCTTTTCAAACCAAGAAACCAGAGTACCAGTGTCACCCTGTTTTTTAAGATTTTCTAAGCCTTCTGATGTTAACATTCTTGCAGTGAACTTTCTTACACACTTTCTGTAAATAACTCATTGCTTTGCATTCTCTTATAGAGGAAGAGAAATTTGATAGACTGTTGGTTTGTCCAGTGTCATTGGAGAGGTGGCACTGTCACCCTCCGATCCACTGTCACTTTTGGAAAACTATAAAAATGTTGGAGTCAGAAATTAAACTTCCATTTTTTTCTTCACCTTGAGAACAGCGGTGTGTGCTTGTGTTTTTCCACGTCCTGTTGTGACATACCAGGAACTGTTTTCACAGCACAGGGCAGGCTGAGCTGTATCCAGCCACTGCCAGCACATCCTCTGGTGCCAGCTGAGTCACACAGAGTACCTGGAGCCATTTCAGTTTATGATCCTTTTATCTGTCCAGCCAAGGGATCACACACTGCCTGTCCCAAGAAGAATAATGAAGCCTCATACATTACACATCCCTCCCAAGGGGTTTAATTTCCCTTAACCTAAGGGGAGGATTTGCCTTTAGTCCCTTTATTATCCATTTGTTGCTCCATCTACAGCACTGATCACAAAGGAATTTTTTTTAACTCAGCCTTTGCTTGGGCATCATTAAGGCTTTACACAGAGTCTCATGCTGCTCACAGCTTAGAGAAGTAGAGTGAGACAGAGGCACTGAAGGCTGTATGGCCTTGTTCTGCCTCTTAACAGTGCTCTGCAAGGACAAGGGGATGTCTGGCTCACAACCAGAAAAATTAAATGATGGGTCAAGAGAAATGAAGCACTGACACTTACCCTTCCCTCAGACCCAGGTTTGCTCTGAAATAGGCTCTTCAGACAAACAATAATAGCTCTGGCTTGGTGAAATACTGCTATTCACTGCTGCATCACCTTCAGGTTTTGTACAGAAAAAAAGTTGTCCGTATCCAAGCTTAATTCTCAGTATTTTGTGTGTTCAAGTCCTGTAAAAACAGATGATTCTGAGGAGACATGACAGTAGCCTGGTGCAATTTTAAGAACGTGTGTTCCAAGGCACCTTCTGTGTTTATCTTTGTTTGGCTGTAGAGCCAGATGGAAAGAATAAATACCTTGTATGTTAGAAGACTGAAGTGAATTAATAGACTGCTGTGTTGGAAAGGAAAGGAAAGGAAAGGAAAGGAAAGGAAAGGAAAGGAAAGGAAAGGAAAGGAAAGGAAAGGAAAGGAAAGGAAAGGAAAGGAAAGGAAAGGAAAGGAAAGGAAAGGAAAGGAAAGGAAAGGAAAGGAAAGGAAAGGAAAGGAAAGGAAAGGAAAGGAAAGGAAAGGAAAGGAAAGGAAAGGAAACGAAAGGAAAGGAAAGGAAAGGAAAGGAAAGGAAAGGGAAAGGGAAAGGAAAAGAAAAAAACTTTGACTTTTCTTAAGTATACAGAGAGCAGCAGCACTAACCAGTGAGCCAAGACTCCTCTGGGCTACACAAGGTGCAAAAAGATACACCAAGACATCTTCTCCATCACAGAGAACATATCCTGTGTTCTTAACTGTTTTAAACATGCATATGCAGGTGAGCTGGGGCTGCTGAATTCTGCTCCTGGCTCTTTCAGTGATCCACAACCCATTTCTTCATATTTCATATTTGAGGATATTTCTTCAACTGTCTTTGCTTCTCTTCCTATGTCTGCAAACTGGAGCCTTACAGTTGAATAAAATAGATTATTTTAAAGAGTCTAGATGTCAGATTGGTACAACTCAGCATGTAAGAGAGGCTCTACAAGGTTAAACAAGGCATGCTGTTCTCTGCTTTAACAGCTTTCTGTTCTGGCTAACTCTGGTGATGGCTGCTGAGCACCCTCCCACACACAGCACCCCAATTTACCTGCAGCATGGCCTGCTAAAAACAAACAGCTCTCCTACACACAAAATTTAAACACAAGGAAGCAATAAAATTAAAATAAAAAAAAAAAAGTGGCCTTACTGTGCATTATAAAATAATGAAACTGGGTTGTATTTTTTTCAATTTGTTTCTACCCCAGATAGTGGCAGTGATCAGCACTTTACAAAATATGCTTCTTCCACATCCTGGCATATGTTATTACTGTTATTAATAGCCAGCTATTCCCGAGGGCAGCGCTATGTACAAGTACATTTATTTCCTTCCCAGCCCTGTCATGCCCTTGCTGGTGCTCCAGCTCCCCAGAGCACATCCTGCTACGAGGCAAGGGGGGCAAATGGAAAGTTTGGTACCATTCTGCCACACTCCAGACACAGCTGAGCCTCATTCTGTCACTCAGGATGTGCTTCCTGCTAGTTTTATATCATCATAATGGCATTACCTGTGTCTCATACCTGAGACCAACCCACCACTGATTTTAGGGATGTTGTGGGGTGTTACCCACAGTCCTTCTATAACACCCTGCATAAGGCCAGGAGGGGGTAGAGGTGATGTGGAAACAAAAGCAAGGCTCCCTGTCACAGACATATTTTCTGAAAAATCCCTTTGCCAGGATTTTTCCCCCTGAGAAGCTGGGAGGCCTCAGGAACAAACTGTAAACATTGATTATCTGCTGCTGTGAAATGCAACAGGTGCATCTAGGATTGGTCTCATGTGGTTGTCTTTAATTAATGGCCAATCACAGTCAGCTGTCTCGGACTCTCTGGTCAGTCACAAGATTTTATTACCATTCCATTCCATTTCTTTCCTTGCTAGCCTTCTGATGAAATCTTTTCTTCCATTCTTTTAGTATAGTTTTAATATATCATTTTCTTTTAATATAATATACATCATAAAATAATAAATCAGCCTTGTGAAACATGGAGTCAAGATCCTCATCTCTTCCCTCATCCTGGGACCCCTGTGAACACCACCACAGCTCCCAGCCACTACAGCCAAAATACCATCATATTCCTTCAGCAAGCCAGGCCACCTAAGGGATCATACACCTTTTGGAAGAACCCCCAGCCTGATTTAAAGGCTCCTAATAAAACACAATCCGCCACAATCTGAGGTAAATTGCTCCACTACCTAATTATCTCCTTGTGTACATTTTATTCCCAGCATGAGTCAGACAACATACACTTGCAGCTATTCAGTTTCCAGGCACTGGATCTCACTGTGGCCATTGTCTGCTGGATTAATGGGTTTTCTTTAATCAGAAATCTTTTCCTTGTACTTACAGACTGTGTTCAAGTCACCTCTTTGGCTCACTTTGTATAAACCAGATGCGATTTCTTGGCATTGCCACATTTCACAGAGTTGTATAAGGATAAATATACGCGAGCTGCGTAAGAATAAATATACACAAGTTGTGATCCTGCCATGATGGAAAAGAGAGTTTCCAGAAATAGAGTCATTATTCAGAGCTGTTCACTCAGTTTATCTGCACTGGACATAAAATTTTGATACAAAATTCACAGGCTTGAGCAGTTATTACTTTGCTGCTGGCCACATAAGTCACAAGAACAGTTTCAATTGAAGGGCACAGAAGTGTGTGGCTGTTCATGCTGACTCCTCTGAGTGCTTGTGCATGAAGCTTCAAATCACTGCAAGAAACCTCTGTGCCAGCAAAATGCATCTACTTAAATATTTGCAAAAAGAGGTATTGGGGCAAACTGAGAGTCAGGTTTTCCTTAATATTCTTCTGCTTCTAACAGGAGGGGAAATGTGATTTTGGCAGAACATGGAAACAGACTCAGTGCCCACAACAGGCTTCAGATTCTGATCACAGCTCAGCACTTGGTGAATCCAGGCTGTTCTTTGGGAAAGAAGTCAGCTGAAATCCTTGACTTCCATCACAGTGGGTTGTTTATAATGTGCAGCTTGCTATTCTGTCCTCATTCCAGCTCTTTGCCTGCTGTTCAGCTTTTATTCCATTCTTCTCATTATGTCCCTCAAAATCCTTTAGGAAGGTTGAGTCTTATTTCTCTTCCCCCCACATGAGAGCTCATAAAGCAGTGCTTTAAAAAAATCTGAAATACTTTAACAAACAAAGCAATGTAGCTGAACCAGAAGAATCAGAATTAACTCAGTTCACTTCTTACCTGGTCAGTCCTGGCTTTCTGATTCTCTCAACAAATATACTTCTCTCAGCTTGAAATTGGCATTCCTTTGAAATGTTTTCACACTCTGAAATTGTTTCTAAATGTGCAAATTAGGTAGTGAAAGAACTTAGTTAATCTGCACAAGGTAACATTTCATCTCAGCAAAAGTCTGTTATACTTTATATGCCTTTGCCTTCATTTCTCAGGATTTTAATATTCAGAAACACATATGAAACCTGCAAACTGACTCTTCACCTGGAACTAGAGAGAGTAGGGTGCCAAGACCAGAAGAAAATATACATTTTAGTTTTAGAAGCACATTCATACAAGAGACAATTGTGCAAGTTTAGCAAAGATGGAGAGATACAGCTTCCATACAGCTTTCCACACCAAACAGTTTGGAGGGAGAAGTGTGAAAACAACATTTGCTTGATCTGAAAAAGCAAGATGAGAAAAAAAAGGTGATTTAGAGAAAGCTTTTAATGTAACTGCACCTCAAAAAGGCCAAGGCTGTTATGCTCTTGCCTCACTTGAGAATCAGTCTGAGATTCTTGAGTTTAATAGGACAGCACCTTGTGTGCCCAGGACACTCCTGATGGTGACAGAGCAGGTCACTGTCCACGTGCAAGGAAGACAACAATGCTCCAATCTTTGCCAAGGCTCTTGGAAGGCTTCTCTGACCATTAGGAGGAATTCAGTGCTGCTACAGTTAAACCATCTGCAAAAGCTGCACTGGCAAAAGACCTTTTTGGAGGTGTCAGTGGCGTCTGTACAAAAGAAAATTACAGGACTTGTCTGTGATTTTTCCCACCTCTTGGCTGGTAAGGCTATCTGGTAGACACTTAAGATCTGGGGCAGAATACAAAGTGGCTTTCAACTGCACATTTGTCAAGGATACAGAACTATGATAGGCAGGAATTTGAAAGCACTCAGCTGCAAAATGAGAATGGAGGTGATTCTTGGCATTGGTTTAATCCATACCTGAGACAGAATTGGGTCACACTGCTGGGAGCATGCACATAAAGCATTGGCCAGGGAGGACAGAGAGGTAGCCCTTGTCTTGCCCATTTACCAGCATATTACAACACTGAAAGGACTTGCTCAAGCTACGAAATGTGTGCAGTCCCATCAGGAGATTTCTGGCAGATTTAAATAGGTTCTTGCATTGTTCCTGGATTGTAACTTCTAAGCAAGGAATAAAGAGATTTCAGCAATTTACTTTTGGCAGAGAAGGGAGAGGGCAAGATTCAAAAGTGTTTGGACAGCTGAGAGGGGTGTAGGTGTGCTTGGGACACTTCTGGGATGCTGCAGATTGGGTTGGGGAATGTTCCAGTGTGTGAGGGTCCCCAGGATGAGGTGAGAGATGAGAATCTGACTCCTTGTTCTCAGAAGGCTGAATATTATATTATATTATATTATATTATATTATATTATATTATATTATATTATATTATATTATATTATATTATATTATATTATATTATATTATATTATATTATATTATATTATATTATATTATATTATATTATATTATATTATATTATATTGCATTATAGAATGCTATACTAAAACTATACTAAAAGAAAGAGAAAGTATACATCAGAAAGCTTAACAAGAATGATTAATAAAAACCTGTGACTGACTCAGGGTCTGACACAGCTGGCTGTGATTGGCCATTAAGAAAAAACAATTCACATGGAACAAATCAAACATTCACCTGTGGGTAAACAATGTCCCAGCCACATTCTAAAGCAGGAAACACAGGAGCAGTGTATAATTATCAGATAATCAGATAATTATTGTTTTCATTCCTCTCTGAGGCTTCTCAGCTTCCCAGGAGAACATGTGACAACAGTGACAACATTTAATGTCCACCGGTTATAATCTACTTTATCTTAACACAATCTTCCCCTGCTGAACCCTCCAGAGTCTTAACTTCCATTTTCATGGAGTTTTTTTTTATTTTTATGACTTGATACTGTGATTACTGTCGCACTCCCGCTCTTTGTGGAAGGAGAAATTAATAAGTTTTATTTTTTCTTGAGCACTTTGCACCATAACAGAATACCAATTAGCCTTCAAGCTGCCCCTTCTGGATTCATTTATGAACCTTTGCTCTAACTTTCCAAGACACAGCACTTTTCAGATCAACAGCAAGTCAGCACATAATGCTTTGTTCCTCTTCCCACAGGGGGAAAGGAGAACATTGTGGGATGGAATGGAGCCACTGAGGGGGGGAATATATGACTCGTCATATTTATTTCCACAGATGTGCTCCTGGATCAGGGCATCGGCCTCATCACACCTTGGAGAGGAGGGTTAAATCACTGCCATTTATATGAATTATTCTCCTCCTTTGCCTTCCTTGCCGTGCTGTTTTTTTTCAGGATGATCAAACCCTCATCATCTCCCAAATAGCTGATGCTAAGGCAGCAGGATAAACTGGCTGCATGAGCAGCCAGGCTTGGAGCCAGCCTGCAGAGACAGTGCCAGTATTGATCAGGAAACCTGTAAAAAATAAACAAACCCCCTGTAATTACTCAGCCTGATGTATGCCGCTAGGTTTGTTTGCTTCCTGCAAAGGTGCCAATAGCCTAACGGAGCAAATAGCACTGTTATGTAATAAAACAATGCAGGTGATTAAAAACATCCTGGCAGGGCTATAAACATGAGCAGGATCCATTAACTCTTTCAGTGGAGCATGAGGGAAAGGATGAAAATTCTGCTTCATTCAAGGGGGGACAGATTTAATGGGCACTTGAATAAGAGCTGAGCCAGCAGGTAATCCCATAGAGTTCAACATTGTGCCATGAAATATCCCCTTGAATATTACATCATTCTTAAAGATGTCAAATTAAACCAGGGCCCTGCTGCACTGTGTTTCTTCTGTATCAAAACCTCAGAGACTTTACTTAAAACAAAGGAAAAAATGTGGTGGTGCCTTCCAGAGGACATCAGGCACCTGATACACAGCCTTCACAACAAACCTCTGGTACTGGTCTGTCAACAGGCAGAAAGTGTGGAGAAATGTAATCTATTTAATTTAAAACAGGGAGAAATGTAATCTATTTAAAGTAGGGAGAAATGTAATGTATTTAAATGCATTAAACACCTCACTGTGGGATCTTGTCCTCCTGATGTTCCTTACCTCATGTGAAAAATCCCAATCACTTGTTTTTAAAATTTTAAAAGTTTAATAGTAATAAAATGGTTATAAAAATAATAATATAATTAGAGTAATAATAATTTGGACAATTTGGATTAGGACAATATGAGACAATAAAAACAAAGAGTTATGGACATCCGGGTGCCTCTTTCTGGGCAGCATGAGCCCGAAAAAGGACCCACGTTAACAGAGGATTAACCCTTAAAAGCAACAATCTGTTGTATATTCATACAGCTCATACATGATGCGTGAATTCCATTCAAACACAGGATTCTGTCTGGGCAGTGTCAACTTCTTCCTCTGAATCCTAATGATGTCTTCACCGATGAGCAAGGCAGGAAGAAGTTCTCTGGGTAATGGAGCAATAAATTCCCTTTCTCTGAAAGATTCAGGTGTCCTGTGGCTGCTATCTTGGTGAAAGTCCTTTCTTTAGAAAAAAATATCCTACATAGCATAGTTTCTATTTTAACATTATGTTATACCTAAAACTATATTTAACACAGTACTTAAGAGAATTAATACAGCATTACTTTCTAACACAACACATATAATATTCATTTGAATATTTGCGAAAAGCCAATCAGAAAATACATGCATTTTTCTCAGTAGTGTGCTAATAGAACCTTCCTGTATTTGGTCAAGTTTCCAGTTTCCCTTCACCATTGGTCAAGACCTTTTTCTGATAAGGTCATAACCTGAGTTCACCTTTTGGACATTGTGCCCTTATACCTGGCTGTTTTGGCCCCAAAGGGTCTTTGGTTATAAAATCATAATTACAGAAAATGTTAAGCACAGTAAAGAAAAAGTAAGGGAGGACTTTCCTAAAAGATTTTTAGTGGCAAAAAAGGCTTTTCAGTGGAAAGGAAAATTCCCAAGGTAGCTTATATTCTAAAACTATATGGGAAATAACATCTCTGAATGACTTTTGCCTAGCACAAATGGGTTTGTAACAACAGTACTGACAGGGTCTGAAGCTGGAACTCCAGATTTTCAGCTTTCACAATGGAATTATTGCACATTATTCTTTCTAAGTAAATTAAACCCATTAATCATCATAATTAGTAATGCTCTCTGTCAGTGATATGGTAACTGAGCTGGTGATTATATTCTACTAAAGAATGATACTACAGCCACTACATGCTGCTTGCTGTCACTGTCTGGCTGTGCAGGAGGATGTTAATGCCCAAGGCTTAAGAAAGATGCCAACTTCAAAGAGATATGAGGGAAGCAAGAGAAACCATCTCTCCCATGTTGGCTTTAAAGCTCCAGGAATGCTGAGAGTCAGCAGAAAAGAACAAATTCATCCTTGGTATCATTCTGCTTGAGTCATTTCGAGCATGACAAAAATGATTTTGGTCCATGAGGTTTCCATCTTGATTTATACCTAGCAAAGACAATATTATTCAAATGTGAAGCCAACTCCAGTCACATATTCCCAGGCATAGGTTTTGTATGGAGTACATGTACAGGATGCTGAGCTTTGGCACAATTGTCCTGATGCTGCTCACATCAAACTTTCATCACCCTTTATATTGGAAGTGCATTAATAATGTGATTACCAAGCATGAAAGGTCTATCCATTAATGAGTGGGAGATTTTGCTAAACTTTTATGATGATGCAAGTGTCTCATACCAAACCCTAATATGTAATAATAAGACTCTGGACATGTTAAGATATTTGTGCAATACCATAATCTGGCTGTAGTTGTTTTTATTTTATTTGTTTGAATGTATTTTTATTTTATGTATTTTTTATTTTATGATGTTTTTATTTTATTTGTTTGAATGTATTTTTATTTTATGTATTTTTTATTTTATGATGTTTTTATTTTGTTTGAATATATTTTTATGCATACTCATAATATCAGAGGGCAGCCCATGTGCTCGATGCAATGCAACCATAGAAAATGAGGTCCCTGAGGTCTGGCCTATTCCTCTGACTCTAAACCTTCCAGTTGTCCACCTGTGAGAAAGGGAAACTTTGAAACATTCTCCTCCAAAACTTTCCATCACGACTAAAACCCAGACGTGTTGAGATGGAACAAAAAGAACCTGCACCAAATCTTTAGAGAGAAAACACTAAAGAAATTTAGTGTCACTAAAGAAATTTAGTGTCACACTCTATACAGCATCTCCATTTATCCCATTTTTGACAGCCCTGGGAGCTTCTGGGATTTTAAGCACTCAGCACACTTCAGTGTAGACTGGAGAGTGGGAGGGTATGTGAAGCAAGGACAGGGAGGTTGACAAGAAAAGCAGAGAGGCATGCAGGTGCTCTGAGTACACAAGGCTTATGGATGGTTTATCCAGCAGCACACCATCAATCACACTGCTGCTGTCCCAGCTGGGTGAACCCCTGGCAGACAGCAGGCAGCTGTGGAGATGGATCTGCTTTTCTGTCATGATCCAGTGAGGCCATGATCAGTCATGATCAAGAGCAGCCCTCCTCTCTCATCCAAGGGGGCACATGTGTGTTGTCACCAGCTGGGGGATATTTACAGATCACCAGCGGGACGGGGCTGCTGTGGAACTGCCTTGAGCTGTTGTATTTTCCAGCATCAGTCTCATTACATGGTTATGACAGTGGGAAGATGCCAGCAGCTCACATCCCAGGCAGCAGAACAAGAGCTTAATGTTACAACTTACTTTATAAGTTTTTTGGCCAATCACACAAAGCAAAAGCACATTGACAGTAGTTCTATCCAATCACTATAAGCACAGATACTTTTGGTTAAAACAATGCTTGCTTATTTCTAATGCAATACCTGCTTGTGAGCCTTAAAACAGAATGCACAGATCTCCATTATCAAGCTTAAAACTTCCAAATATCTTGCTACATAAACTTTTCTGTAGCTTAGAGAGTTATCCTAGACAAGCATTAAAACACAGATCATTGTTCTTTTTGTCCTTGCTTTTCTTCAGTTTAAATATTTTTTCTGCTGACCAATCTCATGGCTGCTGCTTAGCTCTAATCACAGTTCTACTGCCTCTAAAGCCTGCCTTTTGCAGCTTTCCCAAAACCCTCTGGTTTTGTAGATTCCCACCTGTGCTCAGTTCTGCAAAGGAGTTAGTGAGAGCATCAAAAATTGCTCCAGAGCTCCACTGGCCATCTGCTGCTTCTCTTCCTGGCTTGTTTGGAAGGTCAGTGCAGGGAAGCTGGCACCACTGGCTCACCCTCTGTGCCATAACACTGTTGCTAGCCTGGCACAAACTTCATGCTCAGTGGGCATCATGGCCAGCCATTCCTGGGCTCAGGGGAAGATGGGGACTAAAATCTTTCAAGTATTTTCAACAGCTTTCTAGAAAGCACTGCACTGTAAGCAGCCTCCTGCTGCCTGGAGAGTGCTGGAGGGAAGGATTCTATAGGACACAGTGTTTACCAGCAGCACAGCACCACTCACAACATGAATCATCACACCCCAGAGCCACAGCCCCTACAATATGTTCCTAAATTCTCAATACAAGCAGCAAAAGATGATGTCTCTGTTTTCTCTTCAGCTCTCTTAGGTGGTTTGTCTTTGCTTGTTTGGGAAAGGAGTTTTTGTGCTTGTAGATTTCTGTTCCTGCCTCTAGATCTACAATAATCCCACAATTGTGATGCCAAGCAGTGCCTGAAGACCATTTCATCACAGTCTGTATAATGTGCAAATACCATTAAGTTAGAGGAACTTTCTCATTAATTCTCCAACCCAGTGACAAGGCAGAAATTAACACAATTGATTTTCCCTGCTCATTATCAATCATCCAAGAACTTTGTCACATCTCATCTGTCCCACCTGGCTCTCAGCATATATTTGCCAAATTCAGCATATATTAAACTAATAAAAAACAACAGTCATAGCAACATCTGGACTCAAACCCAGACAAAAACAGTGTAAGCTCCTAACTCCTTTGGTGGTAAATTTCCCAGTATGTACCAGTATCCCACAGAGAACCAGCAGTGCCCAGATCAAGGAACAACTGATTACACACTGACTGTTGTGTTATTTTCTGTCTTTTAAACAAAAAACCCTCACACCTCTGTGTTGCTTTAAAAACTTAAAGAAAACAATTCTTAGGATGTTTGCTCCCTAGAAGAAGCAAATTCAGGCATCTGGAGTGCAGTTAGTCCCACAAGCTCTCTGTGTCACCCTGGAGAGCCTGGAAAAAAGTGTAATCCCTTAAAATCATCAGTTCTCTTTGGCTTATCTGGATTCAGAAAGTTCTCAAAATGGGCTTAGAGATAGAATTATCACTAGATAATAATAACCTGTATGGAAGCTGTGTAAGGGTAATTTCAACCTTTTTTATTAGGCGGCTTTGGAAATTTCCAGTACAGATTTGGAAAACTAAGCAGTAAGAGGTTAGAAGGGTATTTCAATCTGGAACTGTTTCTCCAGATAATTGGATTCCTAACCCCTGAAAGGTTATGATCTCAGTTTACTGTGCTGGGATAGAAGGTGCCCAATTAGTCTTTTATGACATGATCCAGCACAGGCATTGCCTGCAAGGTAACAACTTTTAAATCATCACAGCGAAAAAAATAAAGATTTTGCTGATACAAGGAAGTCCGGCTGTGATAGACCAGCTCTGCCTTGTGTTCCCACTGGAACGGGAGAGGGATAAACCTTTCTCCCAGATGCTGTAAAACAACAGCTCACAACATCCACAAAGGATAATATAGTCTATGGGAATGTGCCCCCTGTTGACAGAGTGACAAAAATCTCCTTTGTCCCCTTAAAAAGGAAACAGCCTCAGAAGTTTCTCTCCTTTACTAGGGGAAAAATAAATACATCCATTTGTATGTAACGAGTTTTATGGCAGAATTCAGACTAGCAGACCTGCCCAGTGCTACTCCAGCTTAGGACAAGGCATCTGAAATATGACAGACAAGAGGCTGATGGAGGAGGCAAACCCTAAACCCTTGTTTCTAAAGCTCTCTACATTTTCAAGCTCCCAGAGCAGCATTTTTGATCCAGTGTTTTAGCAAGGTTCAATGCTTTCCTTGCTTCCTGACAAACTGCCTGTGACACATCTCTGAGCCAGCAGGTCCATCTTGATCAGCCGTCTCCTTAACGAGCAGCTTCTCCTCATTTTTGTTTCATGATAGAGTAACTTGATGGTGCCATACATTTTTAATGCTTCAAATCACTCGTGTCCTGGAAAGCCAATGAGTATTCAGCACAGGACAGACAGGGGTTATAGTTTTATTTTGTTTGGATTTGTTCTGCTTTTAAAAAACATTTGGGTCTTCATGAACTCTGGTATGTGAACTTCTCGCTCAGGATAGTGCATGCATGAAGCCTGGGAAGGATGCACAAACTCAGGTTTCTTTCAGAGGGAATGGACCTGCAGATCAGTGAGATAAGTGTTGGAGCAAGTCACACTCTCTCAGCTAACCCCAAAGGAATGGTTAACTAGGTCCTTCCAGTTTTTGTCATTAATACAAATGGCCACTGAAATATCTGAATTAGAACACAGGTTTTCCTCAGATGTAGCAAGAATAAACAGTGACAGCATTAAGAGTTATCATCAGAAGACAGTGTAAAAAAATCCCATGACAAATTAGTTCATTTTGAGTCTTACTCTATGTTCAGAAAAGCACAAACACCTTGTTTCAGACCATAAAACATGGGCATGATTCTGTCCAGCAATGAGCCTGTTTCCTTTAGACATACAGCTGCAATAATCCAGCCCTGCTGACCTTCATTAAACTTACACATTTTTAGGCAATGCCATTGATTTTACTAAAAGCACTATAAAATATTCAGATTTTTCACTGGGGATTCAAGATGTGTTAAAAGCAATTGACTGAACAGAAGTACTTTCCATAAAGTGTGCAGACATGGCATTCTGTGCCCCACAAGTATACTGAGCCTCACACACAGCTTGCCCACACTCCTTTGAAAACCCAGCCCTCATCTGACCAGAAAGAGAATTAAGCCTTATTAAGCTTATTAATCCATCAGCAAAGGCTTTAAAATTTGAGTTGACTGGCTTTCTTCAAATGCCCATTTCTGCCAGTACCTGCCTAGCCCAGGAGAATCTGTCCAGTCATAATCTGCACAACAGAAATTCATCTGCAGCCACTTATCTTTCAAGTTCCCTTACATCAGAGGAGACTCAATGAGATACAACCAAACATTAAATTCTTTTGCAAACACAGCTCACAGGTTCCTGGAGAGAAAAGGCTCTGCAGCAGCAATGGAGGAGCAATGCTGCCATCTGCAGACACTCTGAATTGAAGCTTCCTTATTTGGATGTCATACAATCTTGCATTTTATCCTTTATAACAATCTCTAAATGTGTTTGTGAAGCACAGTGTGCCACTGGCCAAGGCAGGAAAATTTCAAGCTCGTTTATGACACACATGGGGGAGGCATTACGCTGTCACAGTTGTATGGAGCAGTGACCATAGCATAAAAACTGGCAGAACATACTGGTGAGGATGAAAAAATTCATCTTTATTGAAGGTATAAAAGTTCAGCTGAAACCTCCTTACAAATACTGCACAGTACATAGCACAGAAAACTGGATCAGAGAGAATTCTGCACATTGATTAATATACCAGAATTATTCTAAGCCTGCCATTAGTAGGAAATGATCACTGCTACAGAACTGTTTGCCTTGGGATAGGGAAGGACAGGACTATGTGATTCATAAAAGGACTTTTACACCAAAAAAAGTATGATTTTTCAGGCACTTCCACTATAAACATGGCAGATTGTCCTAGATTGCAAGGCATTGTGTATTCTATTTGCCATCAGTTAGAGGTGGGGCAGTTATCTTGTTAGTTGGGCAGGTTTCTTTATTTCTTCCACAAACCAATCCTCCCTCAGGGAGACACCTGCTGATAACAGCCATTGAATGTCACTGCATAGCTGATAAAAATTCCATCATCCCATTGGGAGATGTGAGCCCAGAGGGAGGAGCCAAGCATTCCTACCTGGATATAATCTGGAGATTCTGGAACACCAGCACAGTTTCTGCACTGGATTTCCCAGAGGAGCAGCAGCTGCCTCTGCCCCTGATCTTCAGAGGAAGAGACTGCACCTTTCTCCAGGATCCCTGCTCCAGCAGAGCCACCCTGACACTGCAGGAGGGCTGAGCCACAATTCCAATGGGACTGCTGCCAACAGCCTGACCCACAGGGTGTCAGGTTGGGTTCTGACTCTTGTCAGTGTTGTTTGCTTTCACTGCATTGTTTATTTTATTTTTATTTTCTTCCCTAATGAAGAACTGTTATTCCTGCTCCCATATCTTTGCCTGAGAGCCCCTTAATTTAAAATTTATAGCAATTTGGAGGGGGTTTACATTTTCTATTTTAGGGGAGGCTCCTGCCTTCCTCAGCACACACCAAGACACAGATGAAGACCTTCTTTCTTTTGTGACCATGTTTTAATCCATGTGCAAAAATACAACTTGAATAATATAAAAGAATCAAACATAGCATAATTAACTGAGTAACATTCAGACAGTTTATTGGGTAAGAAGAAAGGCCAGGAGTGCTTTAGAACACATTAACAGATGGGCTACAAATCAGTTCATGTACCAGTGCACATTTATCACACAGCTCATCAAGAGTGACCTGAAAGAAGTTTCTAAAGTTTATATTCAGGGAAAGTAGCATGGGACAGGGAAAAGTGGGGTAGGGGAAGAGACCCAGCATCTTCATCATAAAGCAAACAAATAAATGAACCACTCTTACCACTCACTGATTATATATGAAGATTATTTTGGCCTAATTACATTGGTTAAGTCACCCTTTATGTTAGTTTGTATCTAAAATGTTTTCTAGTACTAACAAGCCTTTTGGAAAGCACAGAGATAAAACTTTTTACTTTTACTTTCAAAGCTCTTTAGGACAATGATGTCAGCTCAGCTACCCTGTAAGTTAGGCAAAAATTAGCTGTTTTCTGAGACACAGAGAAGTTAAATGACTTCATCAAAACCATGGTGAAGAATGTGTTAGTTATTACCAATATCCTCAAGAACCTGGAATGATACTGTTTTCAAAGAGAGGGAATTGGAGGCAACCAGCATCTGCTAGTAAGAAATTACCAAATTTTCATCTCAGTTTTACTATTAAATACTTTTAATTCCCTCTACCTCAGAAAGTGTTCCACACATATATTTCTGTAATAATGAGCTGTTTCATCTTAGTAATAAAAAGCACTGGTCCTTTCTAGCCCTAAGTAGAAAGTATCCTACTAGTCAAGATAGGCAGTCAAGATACAGTAAGAGTTACATACTCCAATGATCTTCCCATTATTACAATTACAGTTATCAAAGACACAAGCCAAGTTACTTTAAGGAATTTAGCTGGAGTGCTCTAGTTTTTGTAAAAAAAGTAAAGATAACTAACCATTCTTCGAAATGGAAAGCTATTAAAAACCAAGCTATCCTAAAATGAAGCACACAGCTGCCACAAAGGGCAGGATTAACCCAATAAACTTGAATATCCCCAATTGCAAGGTTAACAGATTTGTCAGCTCAGCCCTTACTTATCCCTACAAAAGCTTTTGGTTTGCAGAAATGTGAAATGGATATTGGAGCTTGGTTCTTCTTCATTCTGTAGGTCCACAAAGAAGCAACAGTAGAAACTGTTGTGTATACCTGCATTGAATAGTTTCCAAACCTTCTGGATATCTCCCTCCATCTGAGCTGAACTCTTGCATTTTCTCCTTGTGTTTTTAATCCTAACAAGTATTTTGCTGTAGCAAAGAGCTGCTGAAGTGCATCTCTTCTTGTCCAGTGCCTAGCCAGATTAGAGAGATCATCTGCTCATTTTAATAAATAAAAGATGAAAGTGTGGCTCATTAAATAGGCCTGCAAAGACTCCTCCCCATTAACTTCAGCTCAGGTATAACTGCTGGGTAACACTGGATAACATGAAGCCATAAAATGAATCTCTAAATAGCTGTGCCATGTAATCTGGTACCATCAACTCAGCTTTAGTGCTGCCAGTACAACCCACTGATGGCACACTTGGCTCTTTCAGATTTACTCCATGAGGACATAACTCACCTGTGACAGATCCATGTGAGTTTATTGCTACTTTATTGCTCCTGTGTAAAATGGTTCACACAGTTGTTCAAAAGCAAGGCTGTGGCTGGCACCAGGAGCTCTAGTTCAACACCTGTGTCAATCCCTCTGAGCTTATCACAGCTCCTGCAAAGAAGCTTCTCAGGAAAATCTGTGCACAGGTACTAAATAACTCAGAAGAGAATTCAGTTGCCACTAAGTAATGTGTTGTGGATCAAATCCAGCTTTGCACTGGAAGGCACATATTTCCCCATTGTGTTTGGCATGTTTTTCACACAGCTGCTGAAACAATCAGCTCTTCAAAAGGCCACATGAACAGCAAGTGGCAAGATCTGCAGGAGAAAACAGAGCAATGCTGTAAGGTATAGAGTGGGGAACTCCCCTTCAGAGATCACTTAACTGTGATTCAGTGACACAAACTCTGGACTCCATTAGGAAAATCTTGTTAACAAAATTGGTTTATTCCAGTTTCCAGTCCTAATTTTTATGCAGAGCCAATGCAATAATCCAGATTTGTTTTTTCTAACAATACATCTTTCTTCTTTGGTGAACCGGGCTTCTTGTAACAAGACTATGAATAATACTCTAAATAAACAGAGAAAAACAAATTGGGAAAAAAAAAAGCTATTTTAACATCAGGAATTTTTTTTCCACCTATGTATCCATTAATCCATAGCTACTCAGAGAAATTTGGCACTCTGTCAGCTCCTCCTAACTCAAAACTTGCCATTACAGAAAGTAAATTCTAAGCAAATACAAAAATGGAAACCATTTGGTTTTGTACCCATTAAGGGCTTTCCAGTTGCATGGTTTGCATTTACAGCTTCAGCTTTTGTAGCAGAATACAGATTTACTGGTTTTGGCCAAAAGTTTGTGCAGTGGGCTATTTGTGCTCCATTTTAGCACTACAACCCACAGAGATTTATAACTTTGACATTTCTAGACTGTATGGGACAAGCAGAAGCAATAGTTCATGAATCAGTATCTAGTGCATTTCAGGGGGCTTGGAAATAAAAGCTCAAAATTTGGCTAGGAAAAGCAAAACAAAACTTAAAACATACTACAGATAAGGATGAAATACAAGAGAGTGAATTAATGGCACCTACATTGTGATACTAAACATTTGGCAGTGTTTTCTGATTCCCATATGGGACCCACTGGGCTCCTTCACCACTATAAAAATAAAAGTTATAAGAGGAATCATTGTGCTTGTGAAGTGAATGGGGAGTGTGATTTGAGGGTCTATCTCTCATTGAACTGACAGTGACAAAGTTAGGCGGCAAAAGGATGAGGTTCTTTAAACATTTCCTCGACTTTATGTCACCTTGTTCCTCAAAGCAAAACCACACAGTTCTCCCCTTCTACAGAACTGATAAATCCCTTTTTTGACAGTATAAGCTGTGTTGTATAAGCTATCCAAGACCAGAAATCATAACATTCACTACCAACAGTGCAAGGTGGTCTTTCCATTCTTCTCACAGTCCATAATGAGCCATTTATTCATAACATCCATGTTAATTGGCATGAAGAGTGAATTATGAAGCCTCACCCTACAGCTCTTTTCACAGTTTGGGCAGAGCACCAGCTGGTGCCAATGTAATGCCAAAAACATAGAAAAGGCCCAGCAGCAGATTGAGTTTGGCTGTCCTCTGAGGAATTTTGTTGAAGTTCTGGCTGCGGAACTGTCTCTCCAGTGAGAATGCCATGGGGATGGTGAGCAGGGGCAGCGCCATGCTGATGGTGTAACGTGTGGCCAGCACACAGAAAATCAGGTAGGGCAGGAAGAGCAGCACAGTGTAGAGCATGTAGGAGAAGGTGGGGCCGATGAGGATGGCCAAGGTGACGATCCCAGCCTGCCGGTCTGACTCCATGTCCCGGGTGTTGTTGCTGTGCAGGATGGCCTCAGTGCTGAGGGCCAGGGGGACAGCATAGAGCAGGGGGGTCAAGGACAGGTAACCCACCTGCACTGCGTGGGCAAACTCCACAGCCAGGGGCCCAAAGGTGATCAGGATCACCACATCGCCAAGGGCAACGTACTTAAATCCAATTCCTGTGGCAAGACAAGAATAAAATCAAGCATTGTTAAATAATTCAAATGACAGAAGAGAATGGAGACATAACAGTTCAGCCTTTCCCATAGGAATACTACAAAACAACCAAAACACAGGTGGCTATGGACAAGAAACATGTTATTTCTAAGATAAGAATTTCTCCAGACAAACAATGTAACAAAAACTGAGGGCCACTGAAAAAAATCCATTTGCCCAGGATTTTTCTCCTGGGAAGCTGAGAATCCTCAATTCTTATTTCATTTGCTTCTCCTGTGTGGAATGTGTTTGGAGATTGTTTACCCACAGGTGATTGTTTCATTGGATTTTGGTGGGAGTTGTTTTGACTCTTTGGCCCATTACAGCCAAGCTGTGTCAGGACTCTGGAAAGAGTCACAAGTTTTCATTATTATCTTTTTAGCATTCAGTAAGTATCCTTAGTTAGGAAGCACCTTAAAGTATCCTTTCTGTATTCTTAAGTATAATATAGTATTATAAAGTAATAAATTAGCCTTCTAAGAACATGGAGTCACATCCATCATTCCTGTCTTCATCTGGGTTTCCCAGCAAATAAAATAGGCCAGGTTTTAATACCCACCTAGAAATACCTGTCTCTGCAGAAACCTTTAGAAATAAGGTACTTTTTAGTGTGATCATGCACACTAGAACCTGATCCTGAAGAAATACAGAAAATGCTCAGAATGAAGTGCAAAACTGGCAAGATGCTTTCAGGGAAATGCACATAACTGAAAGTCTGACAGTTAGAAACTGAGTTGCTTTTCCTTCTCCTACTAATGATGTTTGTATCTATCCAACACAGGATGACACTGAAACATCCCTGTCTTATTAAGAAAAATCCCAAACTGTACTATAAAGCATTCACAGTGAAGCTCCATCTAAAGAATAACAATGAAACATTCCAAAGCAAAGTAACATTCCCACCAAAGGAAAGAAAATGTGCCATTAGCTACACTGCTAAAGGATATGAGATAAACTTCACAAAAAGATTCAGCAACAGTTCTGGTAAGCATCTAAATCCATATATGTAAACAATAATGCCTCAACACCACTATGCAACTGAAGATCTTGGTATAACTCTTCCCACAACATTCAATTGTAAAGAATACAAGTTTACATACCAGCACTTCAGGAAATACCACAAATATTTTATTCCATTAGACAGATCACATGTGTCTTCTAGAAACATCTTGGCCATTCAGCTGATTCTATCACTTCTACATTGAGATTCACAAGAAGCGGGGTGCAGCACTCACCTCCGGTATAAAGGAAGGAGCTGGAAAGTCCTCCAAAGTAAATCAGGGCCAGATGCTCCAGCTTGAGCGTCGAGACCGCGTAGAGCCCAGCAGCGCAGACACAGCCCACGGTGTAGAGAAAGACTCCAAACCGCACTACATCCTGCGGCTCCAAAATCTGGTCCACCAACGTCCTGTCATCACTCTTCTTGTGATCGATGCCTTTGGAAAAGTCATAGTAGGTATTTACCAGGTTACCGGCCCCGTGCACGGCCAGCACGGTCACGGCGCTGCCCAGCAGCAGCCCCGGGTCCAGCGCTCCCTCAGCCCGGTACGCCAGGGCGCTGCCCAGCGCCACAGGGGTGAGCGAGGCGCTGAAGCTCCACGGCCGGAGCGCCAGCACATAAGCCGCGCACTTGTGTCTCCAGCTGCCGCCGGCGGCCCCGTCCGCGCCCGCCAAGGCCGCGCCGCCGCTCTCGCTCCCGCGGGGGCTCTCGGCGCTGATACTGATCTTCTGCACCAGCTCTGCCGGTCCCATGCTCGCCCCGCCGTCTCGCAGCAGCAGCACCTGGAAGGGGAAGGGCCGCCCGTTAGCGGGGCCCGGGGGGAGCTGGGGGCGCCGCCGCTATGGCGGCCTGAGGGAGACGCCAGGGCGCCGCCATTACCCGCCCTGCGAGACCGCCAGCCTGCCCGGCCCCGCCACCCCCGCGGCCGTGTGCCAAGAGTTCCGCACCTGCCGGCACCGCCCCGGCGGACAAATTAAAAGGAAAATGAAGCGGCTCACGGCGTCATGCGCGGCGGCGACGGGCTCACCCCGCAGCACGCGGCAGCACCACGATTCATGTCAGAGCCGCCACGGAGCGCCCGAAGTCTGGCGCAGACACAGCCGTGTCAGCCATGGCCGCTGTCATGGGCACGGCCGGACACAGTTCAGCGGAGCACACCGGGCACGGCGGCGCCTTGCTCCCTGTGCGCATGCGCAGGGCTCACACCGTAGCATGGCTTCTGCTGGGAAGGAACTTAAAGCCTTAAAGCTCCTCTCGTGTCAGCCCCTGTCATGTCAGGAACACCTTCCGCTGGCCCAGGCTGCTCCCACATGGCCTTGGACACTTCCGTGGATAGGGCAGCCACAGCTTCTCTGGGCAACTTATGCCAGGATCTCCCCAAACATTTTCTTACATTTCTTCTCTTCTAGTCTGAACCCATTCCCCCTTGTTCCTGGTTAAGAGTCCCTCCTTGTATGTCCCTCCAGAGGCTGCTCTGAGATCTCCACACAACCGTCTCTTCTTCCACAATAGCACCACACAGCTCGGTGTCACTTGCTGAGAGTGCCTCAATCCCACTGTCGCCGACAAAGTTGATGAATACTATCAGCCCCAGTACCACCCCCGAGGGACACTGCTTGTCCCTGGTCTCGATGCGGACAATGCGCCGCTGACCGCAACCCTTTACGTGCGGCTATCCAGCCAGTTCTTTATCCAACGAATAGTCTATCCATCAAATCCATGTCTCTCCGGTTTAGAGACCAGGATGTCACGCGGAACAGTGCCAAGCTCAAGCAGATGAAGCCGCTTGTTCTACCCTATACCCATGCTGCAGCCCGGCCATAGCCGGCACCTCACGGAAGGGCGGAAGCCGGCATCGGGAGGGTGGGCCTACTGAGTAAACCCAGCCATTCTATTGGTCAGATGCGCTGCCACTCAGTCATACTGCCTTGATGATTGGTCCAAACCCGACTGTCCTTGCGGTTCCTTGGGGAAGGGGCGGAGCTTCCAGGGCTTCTTCCCCCTTTCCCTTTTCCTATTGGTCAGATGTGATGCCGATCACTGCATTCCCGGGATCCCATTGGCCAGCCGCGGCTCGCCGGCGCTGCAGGCGCGGCGGCGGGGCAGGCACGGGGCCCGGAGTAGGGGAGGCGGCGGCGGGTGAGTGAGGGCGGCGGTGCCTCTCATCATCATCGGCTCCCCTTCCCCTCACCTCCCGCTCCCCGCCCTGCCCGAGCTCCCGGCCGCGCGGCCGTGCCCGCCTCGCCCCGCCTCACCCCTCCCTCACGCTCGGCCTGCGGGGCTCCCCCCGCACTCGGGCCTGCCGCGTCCCGCCCGCTGCGCTCTGTGGCCCTGAGGGACTCCCACGAACTGCCCCCGGGCTGGGTTGATGGGCAGCAGCGATCCCCCAGCTGCTCTTTGATCCGGGGAGCCTCTGCTGGGCTCCTGCCAGCCGCCAGCTCGCCCATGGTCCCGCTGGATAGCTGTGAATCCGCTTGTGGAATATTTGGGGAGAAACAGTTGAAGTTCTGGTGTTAGTGCTTGCTTTGGTCTTATATAATCTGAATATCGGGGAGTGGGGGGGAGCGTCAAGCATCTGAAATGTTTTTGATAGAAAGAAAGGCTGCTGAGAAAGTTTGTTTATGTGTTATGCTGGGAACCCCCGTGTTGCAATGATTGGTGTTGCCATAACTGGACTTCCCATCTCTAAATATCTGCTGGAGGGTGTAACACTTGCCAGTGCTGAGCTTTCCTTGTGTTGGTGTCACACTGAGGTTTCTGAGAAGAAACTTGGATGGAAGTGTTCAGGGAGGGCATATGTTAGTGATATAATCCTGGGAATGGTTGTGCTTACTTATTATAGGTGATTACAAACCCTTATTTCACCCTGCTGGCTTTCAACTGTTGCATTACCCTTGATTTAGGATTAGATCACCTACTGTGATGTATTTTGGTATTTGAGAGAGTAAATGGGCTGGGAGTTATGATATGGAATGATACACTTTTATCATGGAGAGTAATGCCTAAGGAATACAGTCATTACTTTTAATTTTATAGTTACCAACACAGCATCTTTACGGGTATTTTGAGAACTGTCAGGAGGGCCAGCCTTAAGAGAGAAGCTCAGAGATTTCAATTCGAGCAGTAAGAAATGTGTCTCTCTGAAGAATTCACAGGACTTGATGCCCCTGAGCCCCAGCACAGTGCCACCATGTCGGGTACTGTGTCCATCCTCCAACAATTTGCCAATGGCTTGAAGAGTCGCAGCGAGGAGACCAGGGCCAAGGCTGCCAAGGACCTGCAGCATTATGTCACCATGGAGCTGCGTGAGGTGGGTGCTGCAAGTGGGATTATTTGTCCTTGTGGAGAGGAATGGGCTGGGTACCTTGGAAATGGAGGTTTTTGGAATGAGGAGATGGGGCACACAGAGAGTTTATCTCTGCCCCCTGGCATGGAGGAGAGGTGAGCAAATTGGTGACACAAAAGGTGTACCAGAATAAGTAAGCTTGCTGCATATAGCTCACAAATAAGAGAAATTAGTTTGAGCTTGTAATGTATTTTGATTTCATTTCTTCTCTTTAAGTGGCATAAGAAGCATTGTCTTTATGGAGGTTTTGGAGCAGAGGGGAGAGAGAGAATGCTGAAAGCTGATTTGAACTTTTTGCTTTTACAGATGAGTCAGGAAGAATCCACCAGGTTTTATGATCAGCTGAACCATCACATATTTGAGCTGGTCTCCAGCTCTGATGCAAATGAAAGGAAGGGTGGCATTCTGGCTATAGGTAAGTGAAAGTGCATAATGCTTCTGCTGAGTTTTCTCTTCATGCAGCTACCTTTAAGGAAAGATTTTCAAAAGGAATGAGCTTTTATGGTTGGCAGCTCAGGATACTGGGTGTGTTCTGGTTGCTGGCTCTGAAAATCTGTGTGAAGTGTCAGCATGGGAGCTACTGAGAGTGGCTGAGAACCTGGTACTTAATGGGCCCTGAGCTCTTCTGGGAGCTGAGCGTCAAATGTGAATGCTGAGCCCATGAAAATTCTGTTCTGGAGCTCAGCTGAGAGCACCTTGTGCTGCCCCTTTATATGTTTCATGGAAGGCTGACTTTCTCAACTCTCTTCCATCTGGAGAGAGTCTTGTTATTTACATTTCCCTGTCAACTTCCATCCCCAAGAGGGGCTCACAGAGCTTCTGCTTTGATTCTGATCAGCCTCTCCATTAGTGGCCCTGGCTGTGTGCTCTGAGATTTCACAGCTGCCTGAATCCCCACTCTTGGGGAAGTCAGCTTGCAGAAATACTTTGGAAGCAGCCTGTATTGTAGCAGTTACTTTTTAAATAGCCAAGGAGATGTTTATGGTTTAGGCCCTAGACAGAATCATCCAGTCCCAATGTGTTTGAAGGCAGTGTAAATCCCTTAGAGGAATCTTTATTGCTAACATCAGTTCTTAAGCTGACAGTATCACATTCAAGTTGTTTTGTGAATTTAGTGAAAGGTGCCAGTTTGGCAACCTTGGACACTTTATCTACAAAACAGATACAGCCTAGGCACTGGCAGTGAAAGCTTCTGCCATGCTGGTGTGTGATGAATTGCCTCCACCCTCTCCAGGAGAGACAGTCTCTGGGACTGGGGAACAGAGCATTTCCTTGGGTGCTCAGTCTTTGACTTTTCTTGTGAGGTGGACTAGCTACAGCAGTTGCATGCAGATGGATGTCTTTCTATTAGGAACAGTTCTGTGATCCCAGGGTGAATTATTTTTTCCTCTTCTAAAACTAAAAATTGTGACATTTATGAGGCTACCAGGTGCATTTTTCCACTCATTTAAAAAGTTCAGGCTTTTACAAACGGTGGCCCTTTCCTGTGCTCGATTTTTTTTTTTTATTTTTTGTGTGGATTTGCAATTTAGGGGGGCTTAATGGGAGTCTTTAAGGAATACTAGCAGTCATCCAGGGATTACCCACTGTCTGCCTCAGTGACTCTTGGGGAGAACTGCAGCACATGCAAACTGCAGCGTTGCTCCCTCTCTCTGCAGCGAGTCTAATCGGTGTTGAAGGAGGTAATGCCACCCGTATCGGCAGGTTTGCCAACTACCTGAGGAACCTCCTGCCATCCAATGACCCTGTTGTGATGGAGATGGCTTCCAAGGCTATTGGGAGGCTTGCAATGGCTGGTGACACCTTCACAGCTGAGTATGTGGAGTTTGAGGTGAAGCGAGCTCTGGAGTGGCTGGGAGCTGACAGGAATGAAGGTCGTAGACATGCAGCTGTAAGTGATGCCTTTTTTGTTGTCATCAAATAGTTGGGGTTAGTGAACAGTGGTAGGAAACATGCACAGAAATCTGCAGATAAGCCTTGGTCAGGGTGGGAATGGTTGCCAGTCTGTGTTTGAGAATCTGTAATGTCCTCATGGCAGACAGAGTGCTGCTTCATTGCTTCTCCATTAACCCAGTGATTAATGAAGAGCATGACACTGTTATGTCAGTGTGGGGATGGAAAAGCTCACAGACATCCACAGTCTAAACAAACGGTACTGCACTGTAAAAGTTATGAGGTTTGTGTGCTCATCTTTCAGATTGTTACTGTTTCCCTCCCCCCGTGCAGGTCCTTGTCCTGCGGGAGCTGGCCATCAGCGTGCCCACCTTCTTCTTCCAGCAAGTGCAGCCATTCTTTGACAATATCTTTGTGGCTGTGTGGGATCCCAAGCAGGCCATCCGAGAGGGAGCTGTCTCTGCCTTAAGAGCCTGCCTTATCCTCACCACACAACGGGAGCCAAAAGAGATGCAGAAACCCCAGTGGTACAGAGTAAGAAAATAACTTTGTGTTCAAGCAGCCCCTTGTTGAAGTGCCAGTTTTCAGAAGAGCTGGCTAAGCTAAGAACCTGTCACCTTTATCAGTTAAAAAACGGCCTCTCCATGAAAGGGTTGAAAATATAATGGCTTCTAAAGTGAGTAGCTCCTTTAGCTTACTGCTGCAAAAATAAGCAAGATTTAACTCCTTCAAGATTACATTGTTCTATCTGCACCTCATCTTCAGCTGTTGAACTTGACCTAGTTTTATAGCCATGCAATTATCTAGTGTCATCTCTTACTAGTAGAGGGTTTTATTAGTGTAGATAAAAAACATAAGTGTGAAAGATAAGAATTCTTTTGGCTGAATCTTTGCTGCCATTGTCACATGAATTCAAGCTTGGTGATATCAAGTAAGTTTTAGGCAGTGCAGTCAGATGTTATGAATTTGGATTTCTTGTAATCAAATAAGTACTGCAGACAGTGATGAAGCTGATACCATGCTGTTTGATTAGTGCTGCTGAGAATGCTCTGCAGCAGAGTCCACAACTTTTGGGTAAATCAGAATTTTATTGTGTTATACTTCTTTTATTACTCAATTGAGGTTTGTGGCTACTCTTGGAAAATGCAGAATGTCACTAACTCTTGACTGGCAGTACTACTTCATTTCCACAGACTTGGTTTCTGCATTGTCACTGAGATTATTTTTTTTCCCCCAAGCATACATATGAAGAGGCTGAGAAGGGCTTTGATGAGACTTTGGCCAAAGAGAAAGGAATGAATCGTGATGACCGAATCCACGGTGCCTTACTGATCCTCAATGAGCTAGTGAGAATCAGCAGTATGGAGGGAGAGGTGAGCAAAGGAGTGATTATGGGCATTGACTGAGAGTGCATAGCAACTCTGCAGGCTGTGCAAATATCCCATAGTGTTGCAATGGGGTTGTTGGGTGGAAAAATCTGAACATGGAGTTGAGCATTCAAGTGTGTTAGAGAAATAAAAGGGACAAGTTTGGGCTGAGGAGTTAATAAGCTCCAATGGAAAGTCTATTAACTTGATTAAATACAATGAAAAATATTTTTTCTATGGAATGAGGAGTCTCTTGCATGTTAGACACTCAAATACTTTTGCTGGATTTTACTCAGTTGATGTTTTACAGTCATTTGAATATTGATTATACAGGGTGCTATTCAGGAGATTTGGGTAATACTGTACTGAGAGTATGTGACAGTGTTCACAGGGGTCTGAGGTTGAGGGAAGAGACAAGGATCTCACTCCATGTTTCAGAGGGCTTGATTTATTATTTTATTATATATCATATTAAAACTATACTAAAAGAATAGAAGACAGGATTTCATCAGCAGGCTAGCTAAGAATAGAAAAGGAAATAATGATAACAAAGGTTTGTGTCTTGGACTCTCTGTCTGAGCCAGCTGACTGTGATTGGCCATTAATTAAAAACAACCAACATAGGCCAATCCCAGATGCACCTGTTGCATTCCACAGCAGCAGATAATCAATGTTTACATTTTGTTCCTGAGGCCTCTCAGCTTCTCAGGAGGAAAAACCCTAAGGAAAGGATTTTTCATAAAAGATGTCTGTGACAAGAGTATCTTAATTACTTTTTATTTTTTAATGTTTCTCTGCTTTGTGCAGCGCCTTAGAGAGGAGATGGAGGAGATCACTCAGCAGCAGCTTGTGCATGACAAGTACTGCAAAGACCTGATGGGCTTCAGCACCAAGCCTCGCCACATCACTCCCTTCACAAGCTTTCAGTCTCTTCAGCCCTCTCAGTCAAATGCTTTGGCTGGTCTCCTGGGGTACAGTGCTCACCAAGGAATTATGGGCTTTGCAACCTCACCTGTCCCAGTAAAATCTACGTTGGTGGAAAGTCGATGCTGCAGGGATCTGATGGAAGAGAAATTTGATCAAGTATGTATTTGTTCTTCAGCTTGTCTCCCAACATTCTCAACATCTGTTCTTGCAGAGGAATTGCACTCTGTGTTTTTACTTAGGCAATACCAGCTAGTATTGAACTGAACCTTCAAAACTCAATATTTACACGTATTGTGGTTTTGTAACTGCCTGTCTTGGGGCAAATGATTTATTTCCTTTGGAATCAGTCTTGATTATCCTTTTCTTTGAGGGACTCTGAAGCCGAATGTCAGTAGAATGCCTAAAAGCACACAGGTAATAAACATTTGTGTGTTACTGCCAATGGCCATCCTTTAAAGCCTAATCTATTTCCTTCCAGGTCTGCCAGTGGGTTCTCAAGTGCAGAACCAGCAAAAACTCTTTGATCCAGATGACAGTTCTCAATCTGCTCCCACGACTGGCCGCTTTCCGTCCCTCAGCATTCACAGGTGACAAGACAAATGCTTGGATGTTAGAAATGTTGCTGAGTTTGGGCTGGAAGTTATCCAGATCTCTGGTCCAGATGAATTTGTGCAGCACACCAAATGTGGTGCTTGTCTGATGAGCGCATTTCTCTTGGGGAATGTTCTGCATAAGTGTGACTTGATAGCTGATGCCAAAATGCTGCTCTGATGAAGAAATCTATTTTCAGGATTTGATGATCAATACCATAAGACATAAAAACCTCCTTTTTCTGTTTTCTCCTCAATATGTCAGACTTAGAGGAGAATTCTCTCATGTTCTGACTCAGTATATGCCAAATATTATTACAGTTCTCTTCCTTTTTCTCTGTTGCATGTGCTAGGAAATACCTGCCAGCTTTAAAGCAGTTTAGTTGATTTATGAAGCAAGTTTAGGAGAGTATCAGAGTTGGAGGCAAGTCACCAAGCTGATCTTGGTTGGTTGTAACAATTTTTGCCTTAATTATTCCAAATTTCCAATCAATCACTATGAAACCAAGATGCTTGGATCTTATATCTGTATAAAACCTGTTGCAGTGGGGATGTTTTATAGATCTTTTATTCTGGTGATTTTTCTTTTTAAAAACAAAGCCTTCTGTAGTATGAAATATTTATTATATGGTGACATGTTTGCCACTGATCATATCAACAAATTGAATGTTACTATGTCTGTTTTCTAGTTTTACACTTGTAAAGATTTAGTTGGAAATGTTATGCAGCTGTATAAACCTAAATGAATTCTAATATCTGTATTGTTTTCTCTTGTGGGCAGCTGATCAGTATCTTCCAGACACCATGAATCATGTTCTCAGTTGTGTGAAGAAGGAGAAGGAGCGAACAGCAGCCTTCCAGGCCTTGGGTTTGCTTTCTGTGGCAGTGAGGTCTGAGTTTCAAGCTTACCTACCAAAAGTCCTTGAAATCATAAAAGCAGCTCTTCCCCCAAAGGACTTTGCCCACAAGTAAGTGTGTGGAAGTTGGAGGAAGAAATGGAAACACTTGCTCTTTGTATAATTTTTGTAATGTGAGATCAAATTCTTCAATTAAAATCAGAAGTGTTTCTGTAAAAATGATAACACAGAAGGAGGATGAGGAAGATGTTTGGAAAATAGCAGCTCCTTATAATTTTGTGGTCCTTTTCCAGGAGACAGAAGTCTGTGCAGGTTGATGCCACAGTCTTCACCTGCATTAGTATGCTGGCACGAGCCATGGGACCCAGTATCCAGCAGGACATCAAAGAGCTTTTGGAACCTATGCTGGCTGTGGGCCTGAGGTGAGCATAAATCTGGTTGGCTGTTAGCTGCAGGATGGCACTGTCAGCCATACAGAGTGAGATCTTGAAAGTTTTCAGATTGATAAGGAAGATTATTGCTTTTAAGTTGACATAAGTGATCTTTCAGAAGATCACTATAGCTGTTTGAGAAGAATGGTATGTTTGAACTGTTCATCTGTCTGTTATTTAAGAGAATTCATATCTCAGTAAAGAAATCTTGTTGTAGAACAGCTAGTCCAAAAGAATTCTCCTTTATTTTCCACTATTCAAACTCATTTGGCAGCAACCTGTGAAATTTTTGTCAGCATCTGACAGCCAGCAGACTTGTGTCATATCAAACTGGCAAAGAAAGAGAGCTGTAGTGCTGAATATTTGCTCCTGGCTTCTTTCACCTTTGTAGCTGACAGTTCTTACTGGAGGAATTAATTAAGTTGTTAGTATGGGAAGGTGTGGAGAAAGTTTTCAGGTAGCACAAAGCTGTTTAAATTATATTGTCATCTGGAAGTGAATTTATTTGCTTTTTGGTTTAAAAAACAAAAGTGTAAGAAATCATTTAGATTTGTAACAGTTTTCCAGCACCACTGGCTGATGTAGTGCTGTGTGCAGCAGTCCTGGGACTTTGCTCACCCAGTTTCTACAGGAAGGTCACCTCATGCCTCAGCTCACACAAGGACCCTGTGCTCTGCTGGCAGGTGTTGCTCTCATATGCAATCTCTGATTGGCAAAGGCACAAATAAACAAAAAGATGAAATTTGCACATCATTGTTTCTTTTCTAATAATTTTTGCTTGCTTCTTGCCCTCAGCCCTGCTCTGACAGCCGTGCTGTACGACTTGAGCCGTCAGATCCCACAGCTGAAGAAGGATATCCAGGATGGGCTGCTGAAAATGCTCTCTCTTGTTCTGATGCACAAACCTCTGAGACATCCAGGCATGCCAAAGGGCCTTGCCCACCAGCTGGCCTCCCCCAGTCTCACCAACATCCCAGAGGCCAGTGATGTGGGGAGCATCACCCTTGCCCTGCGCACACTGGGGAGCTTTGAGTTTGAAGGTGAGATGTGTCACCAGCTGGGGGCTGTACAAATCACCAGTGGGACAGGACTGCTAGGAACATGCCTTGAGCTGTTGTATTTTCCAGCATCAGTCTCATTACATGGTTATGACAATGGGAAGAAGCCATCAGCTCACATCCCAGGCAGCAGACCAAGAACTTAATGTTACAACTCACTTGAAAACTTTTCTGACCAATCACACAAAGCAAAAGCACATTGACAGTAGTTCCATCCAATCACTATAAGCACAGATACCTTTGGTTGAAACAATGCTTGCTTATTTTGAATACAATACCTGCTTGTAAGCCTTAAAACACAATGCACAGAGCTGCATTATTAAGCTTAAAACTTCCTAATATCTCACTAGATATACTTTTCTGCAGCTTAAGGAGTTATTCTAGACAAACATTAATACGTGGACTATTGTTCTATTTGTTCTTACTTTTCTACTTCTTACATAACTTTTCTGCTGAGCAATCTTATGGCTACTACTTATCTCTAATCACAGTTCTGCTGTCTCTGAAGCCTGCCTTTTGCAGCTTTCCCAAAACCCCCTGATTTTGTGGTGAAATAAGGAAGCAGGGGGCAAAGGCATATGGGAAAGAAACAACTGGGGCATTGGAGTAGAGTACAAAGAGCAGAAAAATTCTGGGAGCATGTTCTTCAAACTCCTATTCTCTGGTAAAACTGATAACTGAGGTGTAAACCTGTGTTTTAAGCACCCATCTTCCTCTTTGCAGGCCACTCCCTGACTCAGTTCGTTCGGCATTGCGCGGATCACTTCCTGAACAGCGAGCACAAGGAGATCCGCATGGAGGCCGCCCGCACCTGCTCCCGCCTGCTCACGCCCTCCATCCACCTCATCAGTGGCCATGCCCACGTGGTCAGTCAGACAGCAGTGCAGGTCGTGGCTGATGTCCTCAGCAAGCTGCTTGTGGTTGGAATAACTGACCCAGGTTAGTGGGGGATTCAGAGAAAAGGGCTCTCCTACCACGCGTTAATTTTATCATTCAAAGGTGAGCAGGCGATGATGTTACAAATACAAATAGAATTTGGACATATTTGCCACTACACCTAATCTGTTACTCTTGGTAAATTAGAAAAGAAAGCCTCCCAATTTCTTTTTCCACATCTTGATTTTTGAGGAATTAATAGAAAACTGGCAAAAAAATGCTCCAGATGTACCCTTGGTAATCCTTTGAACTAAGCAGAGCACTGAGACTCCTTTTGCTGCTGTTCTGAGTCACAGCCTTAAATTTTGTATTTTGGGAAGAAATTGGTCCTTCTTATTGAAACTTTTTACTTGATTTTTTTGTTCTTTCAGTTGAACTCGTCTCAGATTGCCACGTAGCATCCAAAAGTGGCACTTGCAGGGGCACGAGATTGGCACTGTGCTGACTTGGGGTTTTGTGTGTGAAACACTGATGTAATGTCTTGCTCTAGGGAAGCTGTTGTGAAGAATTTTTGAGGAAAGGCAAAAAAAGTAACAGGAATTTAGTACATTTAAAGAGAAATAAATGTGTTCTTGCAGACCCTGATATACGTTTCTGCGTCTTGGCTTCTCTGGATGAGCGGTTTGATGCTCACCTTGCCCAGGCTGAGAACCTGCAAGCTCTTTTTGTGGCCCTGAATGATCAAGTGTTTGAGATCCGAGAGCTGGCCATCTGCACTGTGGGGCGCCTGAGCAGCATGAACCCTGCCTTTGTCATGCCTTTCCTTAGAAAGATGTTAATCCAGGTGAGGAGGAGGAGGAGGGATTCCTGCAGGGAAAACAGAGTCGTTGATGTTGAGACTAAGGTGGTGTTAAAGAACTGGGCTATCTAGCTGTAAGTGCATGGAGAGTGAGGGGAATCAATCTCTTTTGGAAAGTAGTTATTGCCCAGCTTAGTGGGTTTCAGCAGATCTTTCTCATGATCATGGTTGGACTGTAGCTCTCTGGATGTATTAAAAGGGAAAGGAAGGGTAGCAGGTATTATTTCACCCTTAATTATCATGCCAGAGTGCTTTCCATCTCTGTTGAGGAAGAATGTTGTGTGGTGCTTCTGGGTGAATGCGTGGTACCTCTTTGTAAAGATTTTAAACAGATTTTAGAGCCATCACTTTTATGCTAATTAATTTTAGCTTAATTTACTGAGTGAAACGTAGAACAGCCTTTACAAGTCCTGAGTTGTGACAGAAGGAAATGCAAAGAATTTTTACCTGCCTTTATTTTTCTGGTTTGCTTGCTTGCATTGTCTCCTGTGCAGATTCTAACAGAGCTGGAGCACAGTGGAGTTGGCAGAATCAAAGAGCAGAGTGCCAGGATGTTGGGTCACCTGGTTTCCAACGCTCCACGCCTCATCCGTCCCTACATGGAGCCTATCCTGAAGGTAGAGCCTCTACATTTCCTGGTGACTTTGGAATGAACTGACAGCAAGTGGTTACGTGACCCTCAGGAACTACAGTTCTTTTGCTTCATCATAGCAGGAAAGAAAACAAATCTGCATCTACAAATCTACATCTACAAATCTACATCTACAAGTGGTGTAGATGTTACTCACAGGAAAGCACAGTTTAGCCCAGTTTAATTCCAGATTTGTATAATGTTTATGACACCCAAGTTTCTTTTACTGTTGAAATTCTTACTGTGATTGTGGGGTCAGGTGTAAACAAAAGGAAAGATAATTTTGCGTACTCTTTAAACACATTCTGATTTCTCCCACTGTCATCCACCAGGCACTGATTGTGAAACTGAAAGATCCTGATCCAGATCCCAATCCAGGTGTGATTAACAATGTCCTGGCTACCATAGGGGAGCTTGCACAGGTAGGGATACACTGCAGATCTCTCTTTGCCATGCTTGTTAAGGTTTTGGGAATGCTAGATGAAGGATGAATTTTTGTCTTTCAATAGGTCAGTGGGCTGGAGATGAGGAAGTGGGTGGATGAGCTCTTCATTATAATTATGGATATGCTGCAGGACTCCTCCCTGCTGGCTAAAAGACAAGTAAGTGTTTACAACTGTGCTAAACTTGACCATAAATGTGACCATAGCTGTAACAAAATATCCACACATCCCATCATTGCTGCTAAAATGAAACTTTAAGTCACTCGAGTCTCTAGTGGAGTTATAGTCATGGTACACAGGTGAGTGTTTACAGTGCCTGTTGTGACATAATTCAGAGGAAAAACAAGAAGGAAAAGAAAGCTGTTTTTATTGGAAGGCTTGGACTCGCTGAATTGAATGTTTATTTGAATTTTACCTCTGAGTGAGAGCAATTGTGACAGCCTGAGACATTGTTGATTATTACTTTCTTTACTATTGCTTATAGAAAAATGTTCTTCATAGAGGCTTTTCAACATAGACTGTGATTTGCAGTGTGATCCTTAAATGCTAAAAGAAACTTTACAGAAGTTGAATGACTGATGTATTAGAAGACATAATAAATTCCCTGCTGAAAACTAATCTTCTTTGGGCTTCATCTTTGCAGGTGGCTCTTTGGACACTGGGACAGCTTGTGGCCAGCACTGGTTATGTGGTGGAACCATACAGGAAATACCCAACTTTGCTGGAGGTGCTCCTGAACTTCCTGAAGACTGAGCAGAACCAGGGCACCCGCAGAGAGGTTTGAACATGAAACTATCACACAACCACTTGGCAAAGCTGTTTGGGAAGAGAGAGGTGCCAAATAAATGTGCCTGCATAGATTTGAGGCAGGGAGGGAGAGAATGTTGTTGTGACTGAGCAAAATGCAATAAGCAGAAATAAGAGAGTGCATGTATTAAGTTAATGAAATGGCTTCCAGAAGCTGGATGGAAAGCACTGTTTTTTCCAGGCAGTCACTTTCATTCCAGATCTTGCCTCTTAAACCATCAGGATCTTTTTAAATATGGGGGTTTGAGTGTTGTCTTTGGCCTTAGTGATGAAGTTCTGGTGCATTTTCTTTGTGTCTTTTCAGGCTATTCGTGTGTTGGGGCTGCTGGGTGCTTTGGACCCTTACAAACACAAAGTGAACATTGGCATGATCGATCAATCACGAGATGCTTCAGCTGTTAGCCTCTCAGAGTCCAAATCCAGCCAGGATTCTTGTAAGCTAATCTCAATTTCTTTCAGATAGACAGCTTTATCATTTACAAACAGATCTTGACTGGTTTTTACCAGTTTGTCTCTTCTTCTTAAAGAATTGTTAGTGTACATGTTTTCAACTTACACCTAGGTGTTCCTGAACCCATATTCAGGATATTTTAAGGCCTAGCTCATGACACTGCCTTCTTTCTCCTAGCTGACTACAGCACCAGTGAGATGTTGGTGAACATGGGCAACCTCCCTCTGGATGAGTTCTACCCAGCTGTCTCTATGGTGGCACTGATGAGAATTTTCCGAGACCAATCCTTGTCCCAACACCACACCATGGTAGTCCAGGCCATCACCTTTATTTTCAAATCTCTTGGACTGAAGTGTGTGCAGTTCCTGCCCCAGGTGATGCCAACATTCCTGAACGTGATCCGGGTGTGTGACGGTGCCATCCGAGAGGTGAGTGTGCCAGGGACCTCTCCTGCCTGCTGCACTCTGTGAAAATAAAAACCCATTTCCTTGGACAGACTCTGGCTGGCTTTGGGCATTGCTGTGCTGTGTGTTGATGCCAAGCACACTGCAGAAATGAGGTTCAGCTTTGCTTTTTCCCTTCTGTGAGCAATTACTGGAATGCCCAGTGCAAACAATTTCTCTGCTTTTTATTGAAATGGCTGCTTCTGAGCATAATCCTTGGAAGGCCAGTATTTGATTCTGTGTTTTCACCAAGCTGTTCTTGTTCAGAAAAACATCTGTGCAGCTTCCAGATCTTCCACTGATCTGTGTTAATACTCTGTGGCAAACAGTATTATTAAATAATAGGGGTAGATTCTTCAAATTTCTGGTGCAGTCATTTACTTTGGCTCATCTCTGAGAAGGAAAAATCAAATTGATACAGCCTGCTAACATTTAAAGCAACATGGGTGTTGCTTCCATAGCAGTGCTTTCTCTTCCTTCCCACTTAACTTACAGTTATAGAAGGAAATGAGAATTGTGTGAAGATGATGATGGGCTTAAGGCTCACCTAACCAGAGATGGCTGCTGTTTGCCAAGGCTCTTCTTCAGGCAGCCAAAAGCTCTGGGGTGTGAAGAGCAGTTTGCACTTGTTATTGCTGCTGTGTTTTATAGGTGCTCCCTTAGCAGAATCCCAGCTCTGCTATAGAACTGCTGTTTTCTCCCAGCCTGAACTGCTACTCAGATTGTGAGGAAAATGTCTCATGTGTGGGTTGTCTGAAGTTCTAGACCTGACTGATCTAACTTGCTTGAAAGCTATGCACTTGTGCACACTCTGTTTAAAAATTTTCAGGTAAAAGAAGATGGTGAAAGTGTACTGGGGAGAAGAGCTGAGGTGGGTAAGCGTGACATAAAGCCTAAAAGAGGGAGGTCCTTGTCCTGTATGTAAGCATCCTCTCACTACACCAAAAATTAGGCACAGTACAGGAGCTCAAAATTCATCTGTGAACATTATAAATGTATGTGTACTGTTCTCACTAAAGAAGCTGAGATTATTTCTTATTTAGTTCTCATGAAAGTGTTATCTCTTTTTATGAGCTCCATATTATATTTTGTTACTCTAGTCTTCAAAAACTGCATGAAGAAATGAAATTTAGTAGACAATAACTTACATTTTCCTGGTTTTTGTAGAGACAAAATAGACTACATCAATTTTACATGGACAATTTAACCCACATGATTTCATACCAATTTAAAGAGTAAATTCATTGTCACAATTGGATGTTTAAAATTGTAGTGTGGTGGAAGGAATTGCAAAACTGTCATAGTGTATCCAAATAAAATTGTCAAAATTCTTCTTGGTGGTAAAGAATAAATGTTGTAATCAACCATCTTTTAAAAAAAATGCAGTTTTCTGGCAAGGACCTGAGTTCCCCAGTAACTTTTCACCAATAGGTCTTGCAAGGGATGGGAAAAATTACAGAAGGAGTATCTTCAAATGTGTGTCAGTTTGGTTTTCAGGCAGGGGGGAGAAGACTAGGGGCTAAATTTTTGGAAGCATCCTTCAAACATAAATTACACTGTGATTGAGGTGCCTGTGCTTGCAAGTCTGTTCTGACACTATAGATTTGCTGGGACTTTATAAACCCCTGTTTGTGTACTGGAGGGTCTGAGGCTTTGAGCTTGCAAAATTATTCTTTAATGCAAGCTGGGGGGAAACCCAACCAATAAACCCAAAATCACTTTTCTTCCCTGCTGCCCTCTTAAAAACCAACAACAATAAAAATTAACCCAAAACCTATAAAAACCCACGAAACCCAAACTGCTGAGCTCAAGCTGCCAAGAATTTAGCCCCAGATTTTGAGCAGATGGGAGCTGTGCATGCTATTTGTTTGATAAATGAGCTTGCAATTGCCTGTAAAACTCTTCACCCAGTGACTTTGATATTTGGATAAGTTACACTGATTATTACACATTTCTTCCTTCCAGTTCCTGTTCCAGCAGCTGGGAATGTTGGTGTCCTTTGTGAGAAGTCACATTCGGCCCTACATGGATGAAATTGTCACCCTGATGAGAGTGAGTGCAATCTTTATCCCAGTACTTTACTGTCACAGAAAGGTGCTCAGTCTTTTTCAAACAACTTATCAAAAGTATCAGCTACTTCAGAAGTTCATATGAAGTGCAGAGTTGCATATATTTGAAGTAATAATTGTATTTTGAAATACCATTTATTTGAAGTTACAATATACATTATTGGTGGTAACTGAAGTAAGTGTAGCTTCAAGTTCTGATAGTGGCTGGGTTCTTTTCAGCACTTGGATTTTGTGCACTTACTACTTTCAGAAACAGAGTTTTAGCAGGAGATACCTGGAGTTCATAAATAGGTGTCATTTCACATAATTTTCACTATATATTTGCAAACTTGTGGAAGGATTAGGAAAAAATCAATTTTCCAGAGGTTGTTTTCAACCACTATAAATGTACTGGAAGTGCAGAGTGTTTTAAAAACAGAAAGTACAGTCCTTCCTTGCAATCTTGAATTTATCTACAGACTGTCTCCTACAGCTTGCTTTTCCTGTAATTGGAATTCAGGAAATTGGAATTCTTCAGCTCAGCTGAAGAACTGCTGAATTTTTTTCCCTTTTTTTCCTTTCTTCTGTAGGACTTCTGGGTTATGAACAACTCCATACAGAGCACAATTATCCTACTCATTGAGCAGATTGTGGTAGCTCTAGGAGGTGAATTCAAGCTTTACCTGCCTCAGCTCATCCCTCACATGTTACGGGTCTTCATGCATGACAACAGTCAGGGTCGCATTGTGTCTGTGAAGGTGAGTGGGGCTGCAGGGGCTGCTGTGCTCTGGCACTGCCCAGGCAGCTGTTCCCAGCCTGTGACAGTGTTCACAGGGCTCTGAGGATGAGGGAAGAGAAGGATCTGACTACATGTTTCAGAAGGCTTGATTTATTATTTTATGATATATATTATATTAAAACTATACTAAAAGAATAGAAGACAGGATTTCATCAGAAGGCTGGCTAAGAATAGAATAAGAAGGAATGATAACAAAGGCTTGTGGCTTGGACAGAGAGTCTTAACCAGCTGACTGTGATTGGACATTAATTAGAAACAACCACACCAATCACAGGTACACCTGTTGCATTCCACAGCAGCAGATAATCATTGTTTACATTTTGTTCCTGAGGCCTGTCAGCTTCTCAAGAGGAAAAATCCTAAGGAAAGGATTTTTCATAAAAGATGTCTGTGACACCAGCCTGCCATGCTCAGCTATTATATTATATAACATATAATATGTTATATATTATATGTTTTATATTATATATTATAGATTATAGATTTTATATTATATTACATCTAAACTGAATTTGCTAAGCACTTAACTATGCACACAACTGTACAGAATTTTGTCACTATCAGCCAAGAGTCCCCACACACACACACACCTGGCCCTGACAGGCCAAGGAAACAAAACACCATCACTTCACTATCACTATCACAATCTCCTTATTGCATTCTACTTTGGTACAACACATGCACAGCAAATGATGAGAATTGTTTTTCCTTTCTCTGAGCTTCAGAGAATGTGAAACCCAGAAATAATTCTTGGGAAGAATTGTGACTGGCTTTTCTCTGTGAAGAGAAATGTGGCAACAAATGCTGACTTGTTTGAAATGGATCTCATCCATGACTTTGAGTCACACTGGGTCCTTTTGGTTGAAGGATTTGATTCTCCCCCTCTATTCTACTCTTGTGAGACCCCACTTGGAGCATTATGTACAGTTCTGATGTCTTCAATGTAAGAAGGACATGAAACTGTTGGAGCAGGTCCAGAGGAAGCCACAAAGTTGATAAAAGGACTGGAGCACCTTCCCTATGAAGTCAGGCTGAGAAAGTTGGGCCTCTTCAGCCTGGAGAGGAAAAGGTTGTATGGAGATATGAAAGGAGCTGTAGGGCAGCCAGAGAGAGACACTTTGTCAGGAGCTGTAGTGACAGGAGCAGGAGTAACAGGTACAAACTGAAAGAAGGGAAATTTAGGTTATACATGAAGAAGACATTCTTTACTGCATTGGTGGTGAGACACTGGAACAGGTGCATGGAATTTATGGATGCCCCAACATTGACAGGGTTCAGAGTCGTGCTGGATATGGCCTTGAGCAACCTGCTCTAGTAGAAGGTGTCCCTGCCCATGGCAGGAGGGTTGTGACTAGATGATCTTGAAGATCTGTTCAAACCCTTTGACATTCTAGTGTTCTGTGATTTTTCTCTTCAGCTCCTTAATGCAATCCAGCTCTTTGGAGCTAACCTGGATGATTACCTTCATTTGTTACTACCTCCTATTGTAAAGCTGTTTGATGCCCCAGATGTCCCTGTGGTGGCTCGCAAGTAAGTGCTGGTGGCTTTGCAATCTCTCTCTTTATAATTTTACCTGAGATATCCAAGTTCTGCAGTAGCTGAACATTTACAGTTAATTACCACTTAGTCCCTTCCTCAGCTTTTCTGTGTTAAATCATTGTGGAAGGTTATTTTTGTTTGGACATTACAGCAATGTTACTAATTTTTTGGGTTTCTTGGTGGGTGTTGGTTGGTTGGTTGGTTTGGGTTTCTTTGTTGTTGTTGTCTCTTTGGGGTTTTTAAAATTTTCTGATTCTCACCTGCCAGTGTTTTAATCACTTGCAAACTGTCCTGCAAGTCCTAGCTGCTTTAACAGAGTTCTGTGGCCTGTTTTTCCTATTGTTATTAAACCTAGGAGGACTGAGCACTTTAATAATTTTTCTTATTTTTTTCTTGACACTCTGAGATAAGTTCTTCCTGTTTTTTCTCTGACTTAAGAGCTGCTCTGGAAACAGTGGATCGCTTGACAGAGTCCCTGGATTTCACGGATTACGCGTCGCGGATTATTCACCCCATCGTACGAACACTAGATCAGAGCCCTGAGCTAAGAACAACTGCCATGGACACCCTCTCCTCTCTGGTGTTCCAGCTGGGAAAGAAGGTAATATTATTCTTTGGCTTGAAAGCTCGCAGGAGGTGTGACTGTCCCAGAGATCAAGGCTTTAAATTTGAAATTTTGTAATGTACTCATGGATTTCCAAGAGAACTGATTTTTCTTCTCTTGTTTCTGGAATTGAGAGCTACAGAAATTAAACTGTCAGAATTTGTTTCTCATCAGTGAAACAATGAGATGGAATTTTACTGCTCTTGGTGCCACTGAGTAACAAGTTTGTGATGCATTCCCTTTTACAGTACCAAATTTTTATCCCCATGGTGAACAAAGTCCTGGTGCGACACAGAATTAACCATCAACGCTATGATGTGCTCATCTGCAGAATTGTAAAGGTAAGCTGACAGGTGTACAGTTGTTTGCACTTTTGGGATATTGTCATGTTGAAACAAATGTAGCTGGAACCTTCACTTGGATTTGCTCATAAAATGAGGAGTGGTTGTTGCTCTGTTTCTGTGTTAAGTGCAGCTTTTTAATGCAACTTTGAGGTTGCAATGGGGAAATTTTTTGTCTACTGATATTTAATATTTCCTACAGAAAAATCATGTCAAGTTCTAGGGAAGAACTTAGACTTGTAGCCAGTGTCATCACTATTCTTTTCTTAAATGTGAATTTATCCTATTTTTCCCATAGTTTCTGGACTTGAGGAGACCTTGTTATCTCAGTGTTTTCTGTGGAATGTCTTACATTTTTAAAATTTAGTAACTGGTTTACAATTTACAACTGGTTTACAAATCAAATAGGCAATAGTGCTTGTTTCAATGTACATTATTTTGGCTTTTTATACTGGGAGCTGAGAGTTCTTGACAGTTACCTTGAATAGCAAGGGTACATAATTTAGAGTTCTCTGGCTTATAAGGTGTAATCTTTATAACAAAACATGCTTATTTGCTTCACAGATTTTGCTGCAAGATTTTGCTCTTTTTTTTGGCTTGTCAAGAATTGCTTCTGTATGTGTGGGTGTGATCTTCACTGTAAACCAATTCTTGTAGGGTTACACTCTTGCTGATGAAGAGGAGGATCCCCTGATTTATCAGCATCGAATGTTGAGAAGCAACCAGGGAGAAACTTCAGCCACTGGTCCTGTGGAAACAGGTCCCATGAAGAAATTGCATGTGAGCACCATCAACCTGCAGAAGGTAAGACCAGAACCTTCATAGTGTGAATTTGCTGCTGAAGGGAGCTGATGTGTCACACTGAAGGAGTTTTGTCTGATGCATCTGAACTTCATTTATTTAAATTGCTTTTATGTTGCTTTTCTCTTCTGTACAAAACTGAAGTCAAAGTAGTGTCTGAGACTCTTTAAAATTAAGGGGTGCAGAGCAACTTTTAAGATAGTGAGTGGCTGTGAAGTAACCTTTACACTTGCTTGTTAAGTATGAACAAGACTTTGTAGATCACAATGAATAATCTCTTGCCACTAGGGACATCTTTTTCAGAGCCTCTACCATTTTTTGTATTTTTGCTTTTGCTCCTCTTACATCCTAGTTCTACATTTTCTTGAAGGCAGAACTTAATAGCTAAGCACTGGCTAGTTTGAGCAGTGCATGCATGCAGCACACAGTTCAGTAATGGGATGGATTGGTTTGAAAAGGCTGGAGTTAAAAATGTAATTCTAGATGCATTAAGTATTCTAAGCTGATGTTACAACAGTGCCTTCAGCTCAACGTGTATTTTTGCAGAGAAAGGATTGTTCATGTTAAATGCTTGCCATGTCATGGCAGGAATACATTTAGGCAAGATTTCTTAGACATGAGACTTAAGTACTGCAGATTATCTGGTAAAGGTAATGGATTTCAGGAAATTGAAAAGGAATTCTCAGCATGTGGTTTGGAGCTGTGAGGAAGTAATGCTGCCTGCTGATGGATTTCTTGTGCTCTTGGATAATTAAAGCTTTGTTTGGTGAATTACCTTCCTTTGTACTGCAGGCCTGGGGAGCAGCAAGAAGAGTTTCCAAGGATGACTGGTTGGAATGGTTGAGGAGGCTGAGTTTGGAGCTGCTGAAGGATTCTTCCTCACCATCCCTGCGCTCATGTTGGGCCCTGGCTCAGGCCTATAATCCCATGGCTCGGTACAGAATTTCTGGGTTTTTATCTCACTTGAAATGGCAGATAGAAGCCGGATATTATAAGGAAAAAAGAAAGTTATTTAGAAGCTCTTAGGTTTCATAAATAGAGACAGTTCCTGCTTTGGCATAAATCAAAGAGCCAACAGCTTGATTTCATTCCCACCCTTCCTAGTTGGCTGCTCCATGATGTGCACAAAATCTTTCATTGAAATTCTGCATGTTAGTCCAGAAAGAAGGTAATGCACATAAGTGAAGCTGGAAAAGCAGCAGAATATGAAATATTTGTATTGAGTATTTACTGTGGGGAATAAAAAAGAATCTGTGTGGAATAACTGCAGTGGTTTTTACAACCAGCATATTTGGAAAAACTTTGATAGCATATAATAGCACAATATTTCTATTATTGTAGTATATATACCAGCCTATTCTATATTTTTTAAATGAAGTTAGCTTTATCAAACTAATCACTGCTTATTGCAGGCAGGCATGTATTTTTTAGCTCTCTTTGGGTAAGAAGGTGAGCCCACTGTCAAACAGACTTTTTCTCATGAATCCCCACCTCACACTGTTTTGTGTTCCTCCCCAGAGACCTCTTCAATGCTGCCTTTGTTTCTTGCTGGTCTGAACTGAACGAGGACCAGCAGGATGAGCTGATCCGAAGCATTGAGCTGGCCTTGACTTCTCAGGACATCGCAGAAGTCACTCAGACCCTACTGAACTTGGCAGAATTCATGGAGCACAGTGACAAGGTAGAGATGCTGTTGGGCAGCTCCTTCTATTGCTATTTTGGTGGTTATTCTGTGTGGAATTCATGGCTATGTAATATACTCATCCTGTTTCTGATGTGTGTGTCCTTCCCAGGGCCCCCTGCCTCTGAGGGATGACAATGGCATTGTCCTTCTGGGGGAAAGAGCTGCCAAATGTCGAGCTTATGCCAAAGCCCTTCACTACAAAGAGCTGGAATTTCAAAAGGGTCCCACCCCAGCTATCCTGGAGTCTCTTATCAGGTAGGACCATAACTGGTGAGATTTCTGCTCTTGTAGTAGCTACAATTTAAGATACCACCAGGATTAATCTAGGCAGTTCTTTGGACTTCACTCTGTCACAAGATGTTGTTAAACTACTTGAAAATGTGCAATTTTAGCTGCTGAGTTCTGTCCTTCTACTGTGTGGTTAAAACTATGATAGAAGCCCAGGGATGTTTTGCAGGAAAAAGTTCTGATTCCCCTCTCTCACCCTTCCAGTTCACTATGGAATGTCATGAAATGGCTGCAGGTTAAATGAGACAGATTTCTATACCTGCATATAAATAAGTCAGAAAAGTTGAAGTTCTTAATTAAAATTCCTCATCACATTCTGCTGATTTAGCTTAGATAGGTGTCATTGCTCTCATGTCAGACAGAAGATATTATAAATTGTGTTGTTTCTGAGCTTGGTCAGTGACACAGATGTTAGCCTGAAGTAACCTGCACAGGATTTGATGCTAAACTACATGGTTTAAAATGTGAGTCTCTATTCCATATCACAGAAATGTTAGCTCAGCTATTTGAGATGAACAAATTGATTTTGGTTGAGCAAAAACTTAACTTTGTCTTTATGCAGTGAATTTTTCAACCCTCCTACTTCCTTGGAATTGAGGAATTTCCAATTTTTTTCTCCTCTATTACTTTTTCACCCTTCATTCTGCCTCATGTTATTGAGAAAAATAGAGAATTCAGTGTATTTTTTTCTTGGTCTCAGTTGCTTATGCAGTTGATTTTTTGTGTATCAAAAAGCAAGTTAAGGAGCAAAGAATTGACATAAAGCACACTTAAAAATGAAACAATTTATTAGAAATGAAAACGTTTTAGAAACCTTTAAAAATCCATTATAGACCACAGTTAAAATAGTTCCAATTATAGTTCCACACAGTTGAAAATTGCATTATGAATATTCAAACATATGTAAATTCCCAAGACATCTTTCTCTTCCATTTCACACAGGACTGAACAACCTAATCTAGATTCAATCTCTCTTCAAGGTGAACAAAAATAGATATCTTAATTATAATGATAATTTTCCAACATATTCAAGCAATGGTAGGGCTATAGGAGGAGTCTCATTCTTTTTTAACTGTTATCTTTAACACTGTGCTATGTGAGGGAGAAGTTTACTATTTTTCACAGATTATCTCTAGGTAACTTCCACCTGGGAGGTTGGAACAGATTTTGGTACTCCTCAGTCTGCTGTGGTAGCAAACATTCCCTTACAGTGAAATAACTTTTGGCACTTAGGGATTGATTCTCTGGTGTGTACTGGTGTTCTGCTCATGGGTACAGTGGGTTTAAGTGTTGGAGTTGAGTTTTTTGGCTTGCTAAGCTGCTGCTCACTCTCAGCCTTACTGATATACAGCAAGTTTTTATTCTGACCTGAACACAGGTTGGGAACAGCCCAGGAAGTTGTTTTTCTAGTTTATCAGCATTTAGGTGATCTGTGTGGATAGAAATAAACATTGGAGGGCCCATGGGACAAATCCTCCTCCAGTGTTACTGTTTTTCAGGGCAGCCTTCAGTGGGAATGATTTGAGGCAGCAGCAGGAGGTGGCAGTAAAAGGTCAGGGGAGAATCTGGACAATGCAAATTAACACAACATTTTTGAGCTTTGTTCTTTCTTCTGTGGGAAAGTAAGCAACTTACTCTACACTAAAGAAAAGTGCATCAGGGGCACTTCTGATTGATTCCTCTGGCTTGAAATGAGTCTATAACTTTTGTGGTTTGAGTACTTCTTGAAGGAAGTTGCTTAGCAGTGCTTGCTCCAGACACTGAAGGAAAGGAAGCCAGGAGGCTTTTGCTTTTCAGTCCCTGCCTATCTGGTTAATAGTACTAAGGCAACCCAGCAATCACACTGCTAGTGAAAACACACCCATGGCTTTTCTGAAGGTGCTATAAGTGCATTCAGTTCTAAGCTACTCTAACACAATATTTTTCCCTTTGGAAAGAGCCTGAAGAGAAGGAAACAAGCCTGAGTCCTGATAGTACTGGTGGCTGTGACTGGTGTCACAGTGTTTGTGTACATCACCAGTACATAGCTGTTGCATGTATTGGATGAAATAAAACATTATTTGGCTGTTTATTGCCCACCTTTTGCATGGTGAAGTCATGCAGCTGTACAATCAAGCATTGATTTCTTCTATGGTTTGAAATCCTCTGGCCTGATCTTCATCTCCACTCTCTTGAGGGAGTAGGTGGAGCCGTGCCACCCGTACCAGGTGATGCCATCCATGTTCTTGGTGTGCTCTCCTCTGCGGTAGTAAACCCCATTCAGGTTGGAATCTGTGCAGCAGTTGTACCAATACCCACCTTGTCAGGACAGAGAAGAGATTCCTGGCATTAATTTATATTAATTATATTTATATCATTAATTTGTGTTAATGATTACTTCTTGTTCCGGAGGACAGTGAGCAGAGGGCTGTAATAGTTGAGGTTGCTGATAAATTTAAAACTTAACATAGACATTTAGGAACTTAGAGGCATTACAGCTCTATAGTCAAATTAGTCCACTAGCTTTTAATTTATTTGCTCATTCCTTTTAGAATATTTCCTTGATGTGTTTCTGACTCGGTGAATTAGCATAGGAAATTAATCTGAGTAATTCACTCTAGAGCATCTTAAGGTGTTTTAAAAGTTCCTGAACTCTCTGAGTATTTACTGAGACTGAGATCAACAGTTTTATTTGCATGTTGTGTGGGACACAATGGGGAAATTAAAGAGCAGGATGTAATGAAGATAATTATCTTTGACAGAACTCAAAGATACTAAATTAAATTAAGAGAATAACTTCTGAAATTAGAGGCTTGTATTAGGGTTGTAATAAAGATCACAATAATAGGGTTGTAATAAAGATCACAATAATAGGGTTGTAATAAAGATCACAATAATAGGGTTGTAATAAAGACCACAAGTCAAGTGAATGTGGAGGTGAATACAGGAGAAGAATTACAGGTGCCTAATACTAGGATTTGAAAACTTAAAAAAATATAAGAAAAAATAAGAACCTGATAGATATTAAGGAATAACTTCCTGTCTCACTGTATTTTATCAGCATGTGAGATAGTCTGGCAGACATTATAATGGACTGGATAACTTCATGTAGGGGAGAGCACTCAGTTATTTTAAGAGTACTGATGTCTGTAATACACAGTCTGCTGTGGTATTTTCTGGGTCCTCTGTGGCAGGAAGGAAATTATGAATCTGACTCCACATTCTTAGAAGGCTAATTTATTATTTTATGTATTATATTATATTAAAGAAAGCTATACTAAAGAATACTTAGAGAAGGCTTAACAAGATACTAATTAAAAATTTGCCACTCTCCAGAGCCTTGACACAGGTGGACTATGATTGGTCATTAAGTTGGAACAATTCACATGAAACCAATCAAACAATGACCAGTTGGATAAAAAATCTCCAAACCACATTCCAAAGCAATAAAACACAGGAGAAGCAGATCAGATAATACTGTTTCCATTTTTCTCTGAGGCTTCTCAGCTTCCCAGGAGAAGAAATCCTGGTGAAGGGATTTTTCAGAAAACATGATGGTGACAGTCTGGCTCTATAAATCAGCTTTAACTGCCAGGTTTCCCACACAAGTGTATTGTCCAGAATGGTTCACCTCTCCCTTGATTTGCCATTCAGATGTTACTAACTGCATGGAAAAGAGGGAGAGCTGGGCTCTCTACACCTGACCCAAGCAGCTCTCTCAGGACAGGAAGGGATGCAGGGAGAACCTTCTTAGGCACAACAGGACAAAGCAATTACTTACAAGTGGATGATGGATTGGAATGGCTGAATATTTTTTTCAAGAGCTGGGGCATCACTGGCTTAAGGCCTTGTTGGAGACTGGATTGTTAATTTTGTTGGTGTTTGTAATTACTGCCCTGTGTCTCCCTTGTCTGCTTGGATTTTTGCATTGGGCCCTGCAAAAATCCTTGTCAGTTGTGTTTGTCACTCAAATACAAAAAGAGGGAAGTATGGAGGGGCTTGACAGCTGGTCTGCAAACAAAGCTGAGTAGTAGAAGAAATAACTATTGATGATTTTCAAGTGTATCTATAGCAAGGAAGAAGGCAAGGCCATCAGCATGGAAACAGATTAGAAAAGATACATGAAAATTTTTATAAGTCAGACTATATGCATAAGTAGATGTGTATACATGCCTTATTAAATTTCTGTAAAACTTTTGCCAATTATATTGATGCTAATTGCTTTGCACCAATGAGTATAAGTTATTATGATGTAATTAATGACTTAATCACGCTTTGTTAAAAGTATATAAGCTGGATGTCATGGTGACTACACCAGGTGCAAATCTGAGCACTTATAGGTTTGACTAAAGCCTTTAAAAAAACTCACTTCCTTTTCAAACCACAACACTGAAGAACACGCAAAATAAAAACCTTTTTTCTTCTTAGACCCTAATTATTGGAATAATTACCAATATAGCCAGATGGGGTGTGCCTGAGCTTGTCTGGCCCTTGGTGCTGAACCAGACAGTGGCACTGTGATGTTTTCACCCCAGAGACACTTTTGGCTGTGGGATGTGTGGTGTTTCACCCCACAGACACTTTGGGCTGGCTGGGTGTGTGGTGTTTCACCCCACAGACACTTTGGGCTGGCTGGGTGTGTGGTGTTCCACCCCACAGACACTTTGGGCTGGCTGGGTGTGTGGTGTTCCACCCCACAGACACTTTGGGCTGGCTGGGTGTGTGGTGTTTCACCCCACAGACACTTTTGGCTGTGGGTGTGTGGTGTTTCACCCCACAGACACTTTTGGCTGTGGGTGTGTGGTGTTTCACCCCACAGACACTTTTGGCTGTGGGTGTGTGGTGTTTCACCCTGAGACACTTTTGGCTGTGGGATGTGTGGTGTTTCACCCCACAGACACTTTTGCCTGGCTGTGTGCTGCAGTTGGCACATGGAGACAAGTCCAGGCCTGCAGGAGCTCTGGTGGTGCTGGGATGGAGCCTCCTCCATAACAGGATCTGCTGCTCACGTTTCCCTCTGGCAGAGAAGCTTTAAGGCGATGGTGAGGGACATGAGTCGGTTCTGATGGAGAGTTTTGATCCAGAGCAGCCCCTAATCACATGTGTGTGTCACATCCAACCCACCAGTGACATTTTGTGTGCTTTACCTTTCCGGAACTGGGCACAGTCATCCACACACTTGTCGTTGTCCTTGTCCTTCGTGCTGAAGGCCGTGTTGTTGTGGTAGCGCAGGGAATCCCGCCCGGTGTTGCCGCTGTAGTTGCCCACAAAGAGCCTGTAGCTGTTGATTTCATTGCTCAGGGTGAAGTGCCCATACTGGGCATAGCGTGTGTTTCCTTCCCAGTCCTGCACACAGGAGGGGAGAAGCAGTTAATCCTGTTAGAGCAGTTGTGAAAAAGACCCAACATCCATGGTTATATACATACATTTTTACTGTCTCAGACTGCAGAAACCGCTCTGTTAAGGCAAAGGAACTTTCCAGAGCAAAGCATGAAACTTGCAAATTTTATTTGCACTGGTATTGTACAATCTGTAGGAAATAGATTGTGTAGTTCCAGAGTAGTTCCCTACAGTGGTAGTTGTTGATTTCATTGCTGAGGGTGAAGTGCCCATATTGGGCATAGCGTGTGTTTCCTTCCCAGTCCTGCCCACAGCAGGGGAGAAGAAATCAGTGATGTTAGAACAGTTACAAAAGAGACTCCAACCTCCATGATTATATACATGTCTCAGACTGCAGAAACCGCTCTGTTAAGGCAAAGGAACTTTCCAGAACAAAGCATGAAACTTCCAAGTTTTGTCTGCCTGGTACTGTACAAAATTGTAGGAAACAGATTGTGTAGTTCCCCACAAAGAGCCTGTAGCTGTTCAATTCATTGCTCAGGATGAACTGCTGGTATTGTAGTGTGTGTTACCTTCCCAATCCTGCACACAACAGGGAGAAGAAATCAGTGCTGTTAGAGCAGATATGAAAAAGACTTCAACATCCATGATTATATAAATGTATTTTTACTGTCTGAGGCTGCAGAAACTGCTCTGTTAAGACAAAGGAACTTTCTAGAGCAAGGCATGAAACACTTGATAAAACTTGAAAACAAGATAAAATTTCCAAGTTTTATCTGCACTGGTGCTGTACAATGTGTAGGAAACCTGATGTGCAGCTCTTGCCTTCAGTATCCTTGTGTCAGCATGCTGCCTCAAGTAATATTTTTCCTCTCTGATACAGTGACTTTTAAATATTAAGTGTCACTTCCACATTTTCTGAAAAAATCCCTTCACCAGGATTTCTTCTCCTGGGAAGATGAGAAGCCTCAGAGAAAAACCAATATTATCTCATTTGCTTCTCCCTGTTTTGCTGCTTTGGAATGTAGATGGAGATTGTTTAGCAGCAGGTGCATTTTTGATTGGTTTCATGTGAATTGCTTTTACTTAATGACCAATCACCATCAGCTGTGTCAGACTCTGAGGAGTCAGTCACGAGTTTTTCATGATCATTCTTGTTAAGCCTTCTGTTTGTATCTTTATTTTTTAGTATAGTTTTAGTATAGCTGATATAACGTAATATAATGTAATATAATGTAATGTAATATAATGTAATGTAATATAATGTAATGTAATATAATGTAATGTAATATAATGTAATGTAATATAATGTAATGTAATATAATGTAATGTAATATAATGTAATGTAATATAATGTAATGTAATATAATGTAATGTAATATAATGTAATGTAATATAATGTAATATATAATATAATATAATATAATATAATGTAATATATAATATAATATAATATAATATAATATAATATAATATAATATAATATAATATAATATAATATAATATAATATAATATAATATAATATAATATAATATAATATGCCTTCTGAGAACATGGAGTCAGATTCCTTATCTCTCACCTCGTCCTGGGGACCTCACAAACTCAACAATTGAGCCTTTCAGTTTATACAAATCCCATCCCTCAAAGATATTGTACTATGAACTAGTATATAAAGTACTATAAAGTATATAAAATGAAGCTATAAACTAGTGTAAGTCAAATTCAAGCCTTGAGCAGACTGAAGAAATTGAGGGTAACACAATGCAAACTCTTGCCTGTAATTAAAGCATGCAAATTCTTTGGGCCTCCTAAACAACAGGAGATGATGTCTGGTACTGGGGAATAAAAAAGCCTTTTGCTGCTGAAATTAAGAGTTTTTTCATTACCTCCAGCTCTACTCGCAGGACAGTGGGGCGTCTTGAAAGTCTGTAGATATTTTCATTTCCCAGCCAAAAATCTCCCCTAATATTGCCAAATCCTTCCTTGTATTGTTTCCAGTCCCTATTGAACGATGTCAAGCCAACTTTACGCCTTTGGATGACAGTCCAGCCTCCTCCATCTGTCTCCATGTCACAGAACACCTGGAACACGAAAAAAAGGCAGTGGGCACTTGTCAGTACCCTTAGGAAGGTGCAGCTCTCTTAACACAAAGCATTGTTACAGATTTCACAACCTGAGGAAACTTACATGGCAAAAAATTATTAGATAAACCCTTTTTCTGTTTTCTCTCTTAAATGCACACACACTCTTCCCATCCTTTTAAGTTTGCTTACATAAAAATGCTGATGGCAAGTGCAGGGTAGCAAAACTTAGTGTGTGCTTTTTTCATCTCTGAAATGAAATTATTGAAATCAGTAATTTCTTGGTTATATTTTAAAAGACATGTAATATACGTTGTGTACTGAATATTGCCTTACCTCCAGATCTGGAATTCCCAAAAATTCATCAGGAGGTAACTTGTAAACACCAGAAATTCTGTAGTTCCTCTGGTAAAGTGATGAGCAGTCATAAACAGCATCTACTTGAATCAGAACCAGAAAATGAGAATATGAGCAGCAGGAACTCCTCTTCTGTGAAGGTGCTTTCTGCAAATTTTAGTTTGTAGTTCAAGGAGAAATGAAGAAGGCTTTCCACAAGTCTAAATGTTTTCCTGAAATGGCTTCATTATGAGGAGTGTATGCATTGGCAAATGTGTTGAAATACTGGGATTTTGTGATTTTTATTAATTTTTTTTTTTTTTTTTTTTTAACCTCTGCTGTGCAAAAAGACATCTCTGCTTTCTTATTGCCACTGTGTGTCTGTGCTGGAAAGTATATTTGCTAACTCCTTAGTCAGTAATAAAGATTGATCCTATAAATGTCCAAGCCTTCTGTGAGGTGCCTGTTTTGAGCTGTGAGCAGGTTGACCAGGTTTGAGGATGAGAAATATTTGTTCAGCCCTTTCTGCACTGGCATCTGTGACAGAAAAAGTGCTTTTTAACTGCACTCACTCAGCCTGTGAAAGCCTTTTCCTCCTGGTGCAGGAGCTGGCTTGAAGATGGAAAAATGCAGAGCTATTCTGAGGAGGATAAATGAGCTGAAGCAAGGCTTTATAATGTCTGACAGGTTTCAGAAATGTCTCTTACCTGGTGAGGTGAGAAACATCTGTCTTAAATTCCTTCTGGGCCAGTTTCTGCTGTGTTTAACTGTTTTTTCTTCAGCTTTAAAGAGCCTTGTTTTGGTGTGACTTTTTTAAGGCCTACTGTAAATAGTGATGTGTCAAAACCAACCAGGTAGAACTATTTTAGAAGAAGAATTAAGTAAATAGGTTTAGAAGTTCTTCATTAATGTTAAGAAGACTAAATTAAGTCTTTTGGCAAACCCAGTCGAGACTGAGACAATTTGAGCTCTTTGCAGTGAATTTCATTTGAAGGGAAAAGTCAGCAAAGAGGATGCTTTCAAAAATGTCTGTTACCTGGTGAGGTGAGAAACATCTGTCTTAAATACTTTCTGGGCCAGATTCTGCTATGTTTAACTGTTTTTTTCTTCAGCTTTAAAGAGCCTTGTTATGGCATAACTTTTTTTAAAGGTCTACTGTAAATAGTGATGTGTCAAAACTAACCAGGTGGTTAGAGGAAGAATTTCCTTCCTTTTAGAGGAAGAATTAAGTAAATACATTTAGAAGTTCTTCCTTAATGTTAAAAAAAACATGAAGTCTGTTGGCAAACCCAGTTGAGACTGAGACAATTTAAGCTCTTTGCAGTGCATTTCATTTGAAGAGAAAAGTCAGCAAAGAGGATGCTTTTTTCTAGAAGTGCCTTTACAGGTAGCTGACCTAAAAATGCACCTGCATTCCACATTGAGTACAGGCCTGTGCAATCACTGTGTGCAGTGACATTTTCCCTCAGGGAAGAGAATTTTGAAGAATTTAACTGTGGTCTGGCTAGGTATAAATCACAGTTTGTATTCTATATCACAGTTTGTATTCAATCTACAGCCTTGTAGATTGAATTTTTAAGAATTCAGCCTTGAATTTTTAAGAATTATCATTCAAAAATAATGGATAACTCTTTTTTTTTACTCTGGTTCAGAGATAGTCATAAAGATACTAAAGATACAAATCTTTGGTAATTCCTGGAGAGCATTTCTAATTGTTTTAACAATTTCTAGTCCCCTGTCAGTGCTGTGAGCTCAGAGGTTTTTACTGCCAGAGCCATTCCCTTACCAAGCCAGCTCCCCTTCTTTTAGGATTGCTAGTGTAGTGCTCAGAAAATGAAATATATAACAGAAAATGAATATAGACCGAATTCCTCACTGTAGAAATGCAATATCTGTTCAGTTTCTGCACTCCTTAAAAACAGACATAGATCTAAAAATACAGATGAAGAAATTCAAGCTACTTTCCTCAGAGTCACTGCCTCAGCAGCAGTTTCCAGCGTGCATGCTTGCTACATTAGCAGGACATGCTAGCCCTAGGAACCAGGCATTAAGTGTGCAGTGAGAGGAGTATCTGGGAGCTTGGTGACTCCCTCCTTACCAGCTGATGTCTGTGTGACCATCTGAGCTGCCTGCAGCTGCATGATGTCAATCTGGTTGTTCATTTGGGAGTACTTGCTCTCGGCGTCGACGAGGCGCGACTCCATCTGCTTGGTGCTGCCTTCCAGCTCCATCACCTGCATCACCACGTTCACCCAGTCCCCTTCCTGCTTCTTGCTCAGCTCCTGCAGCATCCTGCTCAGGTTGGCTACCTGCAGCTTGAGCTCCTTGATCTCCTCGCAGCAGCCTGGCATCTTCAGCTGTGCGTTCCCGTTGCTCGTCCTCCTCTTGGGAGGTTTGTGCAGCAGGGCTGGGTAAATCACCACAGACACAGTGACAATGCAGAGCCATGCCAGCTGAACCCTGGGTCTTGCTGGCATTTTTGCTTACAGCAACAGAAACCTTCCAGCTGACTGCAGGAGGCTGAATGCAGCTGGGGTAGGTGTAAAATTTCCTGCAGCAGCCTGGTACCTTCCTTGCTTCCAATGAAGAGAGGCTCTGAAGGTGGAGCCTGAGGAAGTGGCTTCTTTTTTTTTCAGACACCTCCTGTCAGAGCCTATGCACTTTAAAAGTCTGTCTCAAAGCATCTTATATACTATTTTTCTGTTTACCTCCACCCCCCTGAAACTATGAAGAGCTTGCTGGCCCCTCCCAGTTCATATCAGGTATTTACAGGGTGAAATTGGAACAGGTTTCAGCCAGGAAAGGTTGGGGAGAGCAGGAGAGACTTCCCTCAGCTCTGTCTTGAAGGGGTGTAGGAGAGGGCTAGGAAATGAGAAGAATTTCCAGCAATTATTGCCTGTTGGATTGGAGCCCTCTTGGTGACTAGTTCTGGCATTTCAATAACATGAGAGCATTAGAGATCCAGAATGTGAAAGGGCTGTTCAAAATGGGTGAGTTTATAGAAGTTCAAGGAAGGTGCTGTACTAAAATTCTGAACTGTTGAAAGATATAAAAGAGGAGGGGAAGTTGCCATCTCAGCCAGCTGAGACTGGGCTATACTCTGAACATCTAAAAATTTAAGATTTACTCTAAAATCTACTGTTTCTGTAACTATGGATATTTTAATTTAACTCCCTAGAAGGTAGCCTTGGCTGCTACAAGTCCTACTACAACCCAAAAGCTGTAGGTGGTAACTCTATCATTGCATCATTTCTTAATTTAGGCAGTATTTTAGCAAATTAATTAGTTAAGCATCTAATCCCCTTCTCTGGATACTGAGTTCTCTGCAGTATTAATGTTGTAAAATCCACTGCTGTTCTTTTAGAAATGGGATATCTGAGGGTGGGATGAAATGAAATCTGCAGAATTTGTAAGTAAAAACTCACTCCTCTGTTTATTCAAGTGAAAGGACATTAAGTAATGGTGAGAGTCTGTGTAAAATTGACACAGGGTGGTTGTTTTTACAGGCAATGTGATCTAACTCCAGTGTTAAGGAGGCCAGTTCATTAATAGGATTTTGAGAGGAAAATCTAGGGTTAATTAAAATATCCAAAGTTACATAAACAGTAGATTTTAGAGTAAATCTGAAACTTTTAGATGTTCAGAGTATTAGTCCAGTCTCAGCTGGCTGAGATGGCAACTTCCCCTCCTCTTTTATATCTTTCAACAGTTCAAAATTTTGAACTGTTGTCCAAATAAAACCATTTCAGCAAAGGTGCAGCCTTTTCCAGAAGGTCTGCAGGCTTATTTCTAGATCCTTCTGGATCAGTTTTTGCTGCTCAGGCCAGCTGCTCTGTAATTGCCCAACATGAGGGTTCTTGCATCTTCCTGTAAAATTTCTGATTATAATGGCAGAAATAAGATAAAATAAAGGATTAAATGCCTCATGTATCTGCTGCTTGCATAAACACTGTGAAAGCTTCTTGATGTCCAAGGAAACAAAAGAAATCTTGCACTTCTTACAAAGGACATTAGCACAAACCCAACTGACACAAACTATCCCATCTTGGCTTCTTTTGCTGATCCAAAGTGGCTGCAGGATTTCTGCTTGATTAGGAACCATTAGAAAAGCCTTGCTGACCTGACATTTGCTTTTAAAGAAATAGAAAGCACAACTGCTTCTTGCAGTTTCTCTCCCTCCTCAGCTCTGATACACTTGTTGCTTGATGCTTTGTTATTGCCTCTGATTTTCACTGGGGCTGGTTAATGGTTTTTCTCCAAAACAAACCCACAGAAGTGTGAAGATGTTGGGAGATAAAATCATCAAAGCACTGCAGGAGTGGAATATGAATCCAGGTGTCTCATAAACCTGAATTTTCATAGGGAAGGAAGAGGGAATCTTTATGAGGAGGTCAGAATTAGAGCTCTCCAAGCAAGCAGTTGTCTTGTGGGTGACTGGCTGCCTGTGTGCTGTGCCCAAGAGAAAACAAGAGAGTCTGTTGTGTCAGCCAGTGTGGGATTGGTGAGCTGAGATATTGCCAGAGATATGCAAGAAAAATTTGTTTATAGCACACAGGGCACCTCCAGAGCAGACCATAGGCTTCAGTCAATTTTTGTCATGGACATTCCAGAAACCTTCCATAGCAAAATTGCTTTTTATACTTCAGACCAGAAAGTGCCACTGCACACAGATGAAAGCCTGACCTTTTTGTTCTGCCTCTAATCCTGTCTGAGCCCTCTTCCAGCTGGAGCTTCTGTGATTCCCAGAGGCAAATTCTTCACTGGCTTCCTGAGATGAGAAACATGTTTTTGTCAAAGTTGGAACAGAAAATAGGACAGGCCAGACTCTGCTTCTCTGCCCCAAAAGGCCACCCTGCTGACACCCCCACTGTGTTACACAGGACTTCAATCCACACCATAACTCTCCTGTCTTGGACAGATGTGGAAGAGGGGAGCCACTTGTAGGTCCATGAATTCCCTCTTTATACAAATTTTGAAAGGATCCAAGATTCAATTGAACACACATGTTACAAAACACCACAAAAAGGCCTCCAAATCCCTCCTCTAAACTAATTGGAAATAAGTCATGGTTTTATTTTGGATTCAGCTTCTAATTTGTATATCCAAATGCAAACCATCTTTGATTTACCTGTTTTGAAAGAGAATACTTTGTTCTGTGTAAGAGGGTGAAAACAGACATATTGTGCAGGAATGGAAAAGCACAAATCTTCCCATCTGTCTTTATTTTAGAGAAAACATTCAAAGAGATTTGGGCAGAGACATCCTTTGGCAGAGATATCAGCCTTGGTGGAATTTGACTTCTTTATGTATATTTGAAAGATGGGTCTTTCCCAGTTTCATGGAGAGCTGAATATGGTCACTGAGGTAGCAATAGCTACAGGTGGATGGGAGTAATTTTCAGGTTAGGTCAGTAGTTGGAGCTGACAAAAGCTGTTTTGCAGTTCTCTGCTGTTCTACTTAGGATTTGAATTCAGGATCCTGGTACATTTTGTAAAGAGGTAAAGTTTGGGGCATAGCTGGGGAGAAATCTGTTCCATGATTGCTGAGTGGGTCCTGTTCTTTCCTTTCCCCAGTAGAGATGGAGAAATTGAGCATCATCATTTGGCCTGAAATCCATCACCCTCATTTTCCTCCATTGTATTTTGTACCTGGGAATACTGTGGTACATGATAGCTAAAAACACAAGATCATAAAGTCAAGAACATGAGACAAATCCTTTTTGACTTCACTCATGATGTAATTCTGAAGTGATTGGGAGAACTGAGGCTAATCATGGTTTCAATTTGTATATGCCATGTGTTTATAATGTTGATTGATGTTACTAAATTCAAATACATCATTATTACTTGATTAGAAGCAGTTTTCTCCTGTCCCTGGAGGGCCAGATTAAATTGGAGGTGAGTTTTAAATGCTTGCCTTCTCTGGGAAGCTGTTCTGGCAGGTGCATGCAAAGCTGAGACAAGAAGAAAAGCTCAGTGCCCTGTGGCTATTTATTTGGTAGCCATTCCTTGCAAACCTTTAATATGCATCTGGCAAATCTTAAATCTGGAATTCCTGGTGCTTGCTGAGGTGGCAAAGGCTCCCATCAGCTCTCAGCTGGCCCATTATGGAGCCCACACTGTTCTGTTCTGCTTTTCCGTCCCAGGAGATGTGAAACTGCTCACCTTTGGCATTGGAGATGCTCATAAATGCTCCAACATTTACTCTGCTATAGCTTTATGGTCAAATAAAAACATTTATGGTTTTATTTTAAATGAGGATTGTGTTGTAAATCTCTGAAATTGTGTTGTAAATCTCTGAAATTATATGGGACAGGTGGAATAGGAGAGAGGGCTTGATAAGAAACAAAACACTGCTACTTCTCCTTTCTTTTGTGATTTCTTTTTTATTTAAGGCATCCCCTCTTTGCATAACCAATACACAAAGACTGGCTCTGTGTTTCACCTTTTTTTGCTAAATACCCTACTTAGCAATTTTTTTCTTCTCTGCTTTCTGGCTAATAAAAGTAGGTGATACAATAAGTGATTCCTTTTGCAGGGTTAGCTAAGAAATTTATTGTAACATTTTTCACTCATTTTTTTTCTTTCTGATGATGATTTTTTTTTCTTTCAAATAAAAGCTGATGAATGTTTTTATTTGACTTGCAAGCATTTATATGCAGATTGGGAATTTTGATGACTGTGTGCAATGTGGTGTCTCCTTGCTGGAAGCCAAAGGGGCTGCTCTGGCCTGGAAGCACTCAATCACCACAACTCTTTATTGAAAACATTTCTTTCCTAGTATCAGTTTCTCAAACATTTTTGTTCCCAGAATGATAATATTTTTCAGTGGCATGATGGACATGCATTGGTTTTCTGAGATTTCTTGAGTCAAGGACTGGGGGATGCCTCAAGACAAATAAATAAATCATAGAAATGGGGAAAATGGCCATCAAAACCAATTCCTTTTGCCAGAGGATTATTTGTTCCCCCAAGTCTCACAAAGCAGCTGTGCCTTCCAATCCTAGAAGCAGCTCTCAACACTTCTTCAGAAGGAAAAACAAGCTTGACTGAATCTGGTAAAATCTGCCATATTAGAGAATTTTTCTAAGCAAACTTGAGGAGACTGAAAAAAATAAGATATTATCTGCTTGTCTAGATTCTGCATACAAGCTGCTTTATTGCAGAAAAATAAAGTTTCTTTGTTATGTTTGGGATGCATTCTGGCAATAGGAAATGTGTGTGCTCCCTCATGGATAAGTTTGGGATTGCTTGAAAAGGCTCTATTAAAATAAAGGGTTTCTTCTTGTAATTTTTATGAGAAGATGAGGAAAGTCTGCTTGCTTCTGAGTTCTTGAAAATTTAATATATTTTGAGTGACAGAGAATATTGTCAATATCAAAGAGAATGGAAGACTGGAAAGCTCCCAGGACTCTAAAAGAGAACATTTCTAGTAAATATTACACATTCATGCCTTGGGTTTGTAGGGGAGAAAAAGCTCATTACTTGCATTCTTTTCCCACTGAACACAATAAAGTTGGTGTTGTGGTTTTGGTTTTCCAATTTAAGATTTCTCCAATTTTAAGATTTCCCAACCAATGCTGATGAGCGTGGCAGGTTTGGTGCTGGTTAATCACCAATGCAGGTTAATCATTGCTGTGAGGTTGGATTTTGATTCCCAGTTCATCTCTGCTTTCTGTTTAAATAACCTTTAAATATCCAAGCAATAGGAATATATTTCTCTTAAGTATTGTTCTTTTTTGTGATTCTAGCTCAGTATATATGTAACCCCTACAGTTTTGATATCTTAATAATCAAGCAGTAGGTTTATGTGGCTTTTCACTACTAATAAAATTTGAAGCTTTAAATTTTTTGACCAAGATTTTTATATTAGGAAGTTTGTCAAGGGTAGTCACTTTTTATAGGGATAGACTGACATAGCAATTGGAAAATGTTTTTCATCAGAGGGCTTGTTTACATTTTAATATCCCACTCATTTTAATATTCCACTCCTCATGATCAAGTGCTCCAAACAGGTCAGGGTTGGACATGATTCTGACTACAATACAAATACTGTTTAATAAACAGGGAGGAAAATTTAAATTAGATTGTTCTGCATAATCTAATTATGCAGTGAGCCCACATGAGCTGAAATCATACCAAAATTTTAGTGATAAGAATTAGTTTTGCAACTGATTTATGCTCATTTAGAGGGAAAGTATAAGGGTCCTCTGTTTTGTTGCTTTTGCTAACCACTTTGTTTGTTGAATAAAATGTGAAATGAAATGGGTATTAAGCACTGAAATTAGTGCATTAGTTCAAAGTATATAAAAGTCTAGTTATGACTTTGAAGTCTAGATGTGACTTAGGAAGTCTTGTTATTTCTATGGTCTCCCACTTGCAAGCATGGGGCTGTCTTGAAATAGCTTCAGTATATTTTAGTAAGTTTGTTAGCATTGAAAAGACATAATTTTAAAATTTTCCTTGAGTATTGGTACTAGAAGGCTCTGCTGGCCCATAGCAGGCAGTAGAGCTGAATTCTTGGGTGTTTCCTGGGAGATATTACCAGTGCCCCTCCAAACTTTTACCTAAAAACTTCTAAAATGTTCTGAATGCCCTAAAAATGTTCTTTTACACCCTCCTGCCAAGTAGAACACAGTGGTGGAGGTTTTTTTCTAGCTTTTTAACAGAAATGAACTGATGAATATGTTCTTCCCTCAGTGGATATGGAGAACAGCTGAACTTTTACTTTAATATTAAACTTAAAATTATTCTGAACTAGGAGTAATTGCAAGGAAATCTGTGAGTAAACAAAGACTTCAGTTACTGCTCCAACAGCATTGGCTCTCTCTATCTCACATCTGAGAGATGTTTTCCCACCTTCTCCTTTAATCCTTTAATTTTGTAATTATCTTTTTCCCGATAGAAGGAGGAATCCATCCCCTTGATTCTAATCCAGTCAACTGCCCTGATTTCCAGCAGCAGCACTGTGGCTAAAAACCCCTGGCAGCTCTGCCTGGCTGGAATATGAGCCCTCAGGGCCTTTTCTGAATGCCTGGATGCTTTTCTGCAGTGTTTTTGTTTCTGTTCAGTCTCCAGCATGGTGGCTAGAAAACAGCTCTGTAGTGCTTTTAGGAGTGTTATGACATTTAGGGAGATTCTGTCTGAGCACAGATTCCTGAAGTTTGGAGGGACAGGAGCAGTGCCTTCATGGAAGGAAGGTGAATAGAAGGAAAGTACAGAATGTTTTATTTGCTTAATGTTTGTTTTGAATGTACCATGTTAAATGGTGTGTATAGAAAATAGGCTGGGAGAGTATTGTATTTGTGGGTGCCCCAATGAAGGGAGGAATGATGAATCTGACTCCATGTTCTCAGAAAGCTGATTTATTATTTTATAATACTATATTATATTAAAGAATACTATACTATACTAAAGAATACAGAATGGATACTTACAGAAGGCTAAAAAGATAAAAATGAAAACTCCTGACTTTTTCCAGAGTCCCAGCACAGCTTGGCCCTGATTGGCCAAAGAGTGAAAATAACTCACAGCAGAATGCAATGGAACAATCACCTGTGGGTAAACAACCTCCAAACTCATTCCAAAGGAGCAAAACACAGGGGAAACAAATGAGATAAGAATTGTTTTCCTTTTCTCTGAGGCTTCTCAGCTTCCCAGGAGAAAATCCTGGGTGTAGGGATTTTTCAGAAAATGTGAATGCCACAGGAGCAAGGAGTCCCAACATTTACTGCTTTTGCAGAAATGGTCCTGAGTACAGGGAAAAGCAGCTGCTGGGAGAGGCTTATCCCAGTCAGAGGCTGTGAAAAACGCCAATCACTTGTTTTTAAATTTTTTTTTGAAGTTCAACAGTAATAAAATGGTTATTAAAATAGTAAATATGATTAGAGTTGGACAATTAGGATTAGGACAATATGAGACAATAAAAACAAAGAGTTACAGACAGTCCAGGTACCACTTTCTGGGCACAATAAGCCCAAAAAAGGACCCACGTTAACAGAGGATTAACCCTTAAAAGCAACAGCCTGTTGCATATTCATACACCTCATCCATGATGGATAAATTCCATTCAAACACAGGATTCTGTCTGGGCAGTGTCAGCTTCTTCCTCTGAATCCTGACAGCATCTTCAGGGCTGAGTGAGGCAGGAAGAAGTTCGTTTCTTCTGATAAGGGAGCAATAAATTCTCTTTCTCTGAAAGATTTAGGTGTCCTGTGGCTGCTATCTCAGTGCAAGTCCTTTCTTTAAAAAAGTATCCTACACAGCATAGTTCCTATTTTAACATTATGTTATCACCCAAAACTATATTTAAGACACTACTTAAGAAAATAAACACAGCATAACTTTCTAACATAACACATATAATATTCATTTTAATATTTGCAAAAAGCCAATCATAAAATACTTATTTTTCACAGATGCTTATCCTAGTCCACTAAATTACCTGTCACTGCTCATTGTGTTGTAGGTAATTTGTTACAGGAGAGTAATTTATGGTTATTAACAACTACTGCTGTCTATTCTTGTAAATCAAAGTCTTTCTCCTTTCCCTCCCCATCTTTTCCTTCCCTTTGCTTCAACCTAACCATAAATAGATTTGAGACAGTTAATTCTGCTTTGGACAGTCAAGAAAGTCAGAAACAAAAGGAGTAATTGAGTGCACCAGGAAGTGGCAGAAGCGCATTGCTAATTGTCAGATAATAAAAGAAAATGGTCAATTTTGTCAGGAAGTGTTGTCAAGAAAGATAACTTGGAAGTAATTAACTGTCTGACATGCTGGAATGTGTCTGCCAATGGCTCTGTAAGTCATCAGCTCATGAAATGTGACGGCCATTTATCACTTTCATGAGGCTGCTGCCAAGCTTTCCCTTGGGAAACTAGCTGGAGTTTGTGTGGTCTTTGACTACTGTGTTAAGAAAAAATGGTCTTAGGTGCTTCCTATTGTTGGGTGCCAGTCATCTTGAGCTGTGATTGTGGCTAAATCTCATTTTAGTTCAATCTGAAGGCCCAATATCCAGGAGTATTTTACTTAACCTTCACAGGTATCCAGAGTATGTCTGGGAGCTTGATTCTTTACTTGTCTCCAGAGCCAGGAGGCTTCCAGAGGCAGAAGAAATGCAGCACTCATTTGAAAAATTTCCCCTTTTTTTTGTCTGTGTATTACTCCCTTCAATACTTCAGATTTGCTTCTCTTCAGTGATCCCCTACCCTCTTATAAGGGGGAAGTCATGGAGCCATCCCGATAATAAAGTAACAAAACAAATGTGAAATAGAAATTATTTCAGAGAATAGCTGCACATCATGAACTAGAGAATCAGGTTCAAGAGCAGCCTATTTGCTTGTGCTTCATAAAATTCAGCAGGCCTTGCAACACAAGTGCTTCCCTGGTACACACTGAGGATTGGCTGTGATGGCAGCAGTTGCTGGCATGTTCTTGAAAACCAGCAAAAGAAAAGTGCCAGTGCAGAGGCTTTGTAGGAAATATGAAACTGAAATTAGGGTTGCACACTTTATGTAATTTCCTGGTGACATTTGTCAGCTATTTTGATGGTATAGACTGTTCCCTGCATCATTGATTTTTAGAGGAGTTGGTAGTCTGTTTAAGAGAATAGGGAGGGAAAAAGTACTGTAAAACTCTTAAGTACAGCTGCTTGAAAAATCATGCCTTTAAAATTATTGGCAGCTATTCTTCTGTCTATGCTGGCTGTTACATAGAATTGATAATCATATATATCATATCTTTATTTTGTGTAACAACTCTTCAGACTATGTGCAGAGAATGTGTGCACCTATTGTTTTGAAAATATATGGTCATTGTGTGCCTTATTTAGTTTAATTGTTCATGTGGAAGTCTAAACAAGGAGTGTTCCATTGGTAATTCTAAATGATAGACCTTGGTGTTATCAAGTAGAAGTTTCTATCAATCCCTAATATGCCAATTGTGTTAAATCATCTTTCTTTTCCTCCCTTTCCAGCATTAACAATAAACTCCAGCAGCCAGAAGCAGCTGCTGGTGTGCTGGAATATGCCATGAAGCACTTTGGGGAGCTGGTGAGTCCTGCTGGATAATCCACTTCTTCATCTCTTGTGTTTTTATGGTTTCTGGACTTGATTTTTGGTGGGTAGGGGTGTGTTTTCTCAATCAATCACATCGAGGTCCTATCTCTGCTTAAATATTTCATTGTTCATAAAGAAAGGCCTTTATAGGGCCTTTCTTTAGGGTTTTTTTTAGTCCTTTTTCTTAGTTCTTTTCTGTTCTAAAGAAAGGCTGCTTACAGGGATGTTCAGTGGGCACTTTGCAGCAAATGCTGGATACAGGGAGGGCTGCAAAAAGCTGATTTGGAGAAGAATTTTGCAGCTGCTGTTGGTATTAAATGCAACTGTGAGCAACCAGCAACTTGATGACACAAGTCCTTTTATTTAGGATAAGCTGGGAAGGGAGGGAGGGAGTTCTTGTTCTAAGCTTAAAGGATTTGAGAAACTGCATCAACACCCTCAAGATAAGGATTTAATGGAAATTCACCTCTACTCTCTCTCAGAAGTGTTCATAGGTATTATTTAGAATAGCAAGTTAACCAATCCCTCACCAAAATCAAATAAACCATTTTCTATTTGTTGTGTGTCCTTCTCAGAATGATGTACCTTTTACTATTTCTTCTCATTCTATGAGACATTTAATTTGTGTTCAAAGACCAAACCACCTATGCTCTCCTGGTAAAAAAGATAATTCTGCAGTGGTAATTGTTGCAGTGTTTTAGGATAATTAGGAAAGGAAGGCAGCCCTGGAAGCACAGTAGATCAGCCTCTCTTAATAGTAACCACCAGAAAGTGGGAACAAGGTATAAGCACAAAATGGTGGAAACCCTCTGGTGTAGGATTATGTGTGGTTTTGACCTTTCTGGGAGAAGTACAGACTTCAAAACATCTTTGCAGCTTCTTATAATTCCTTGGGTGGATGGAGCAAAGTTCTGCATTACCTAACTCTGACTTCACTCTTCAGCAGCAACAGTCTAGCAGTAAATGTAGTTCAAAGCGCAGAGCTTGCCAGAATTGAAATTAAAAGAAAAGAAATTAAGAGGAGCTGTGAGCTCTACTTTCAGGGACTTAATTGAAATATGACTTAGCTGAGAATTTAAAGGGCTGAGTGGAAGACCTGGCATGCAAATTGTGGTTTATAGTGACCCTGCCCACAGGTCTGGGAAAACAATCTGCTCTGCAGCCTATGTCAAGACATGAGCTGCCAAAGACTGAGCAGAAAAACACTGGCAGAGAAAAGCATGGAAATCTATTAAGGCATTTTATTTCTCCAAAATGAGAAACAAAATCTAGAAAGAAAGACTGAAGAAAAGGGTTTAGCCACTGCTTGGCTAACTTTTAATGGCTTTGCTACAAACCATTGCCTTCCCTTGTGAAGGGTGTGATTGGGCCCCAACTTCAATGCTGTGCCTGCTGTATTAACTAATTGCCTAGCAATAGCCAGATGCAAAGTTTGGCCTTTTTTTCTAGTTGGTCATTCCATTCTGAACACAGGGCTGTTTTTCTTGTTTGAATGCAGGTATGTGCAGCAATGGGAAGTGGAATATGTTATAGATTTACCCTTTTTCCTGTTCCAGTCACTCTACCTCTCCAAAAAGGAAAGCACCAGCTGCTGATCTGGTGTTTCAGTGGCACTGAGTGAGGGTGGTGATGTTAGATTAATCCCTCTGGTAAAACATTTCTGGGCAGGTGGAGCAGTGCCAGGATTCCAATTTTTTCATTAGCTCAAGGCTCTTCTCTGTGTCACAGAAGTCCCTGAGGTTATTCAGAATGATAACAGGGTGAAGTGACCAGCACAGACACAGAATTTCCTAGGAAAAGCTGTGGTAGTTAATACACAATGATCAACATTAATCCTGCTGTTTATTTTTATTTTTTTCCCTTCCCTTAGGAAATCCAAGCTACCTGGTATGAAAAGCTTCATGAATGGGAAGATGCTCTGGTGGCCTATGACAAGAAGATGGACACAAACAAAGATGATCCTGAGCTGATGCTGGGACGGATGCGGTGCTTGGAAGCACTTGGGGAATGGTAAGAGGGGAATGCCTGAAGACCAAGGAAAATGGTGTCTTTGTGTCCTCTGGATGCTGTCTGCAGGTGCAGATTTTTTGCCTGAATTTCTATTTACTCCCACTTACTTTGAGTATTTGTGTGGCTTCTCACTTTGTTCATTGAAGTCAGAATTGGTAATGACATCTCTGAGCCTTTTGAGACTGGCCATCTGGTGAGTTAAGGTCTCTCTGGAAGAGAATCTGCAATCTTACAATCAGGTCAAGCCCATTTATAACAGAGAAAGACATTGTAGATAGAGGAAACTACATATTGTAGATAGAGGAAACATTAAATATTGTAGATAGAGAAAACATTGCATATTGTAGATAGAGGAAACATTAACCGAGTAAAACTTTTCAGAAAGAATCATAAAAGGAGCTGATTGTGACCCTCCTTTTTAAACTCTGATTAAAACATAAACATTCTGTCTTTATTCAGTGTCAGATCTATGCTTTCTAGAAGGATGAGGTTTTCCTTTTTAGTCTTTTTCAGTTTTTTTAAGCCTTGTCTTTGGGGACATTTATTATTTCAAGTTTAGTGTCAGACATCTGTTGTCAACACAGAACTGATTCCAGTCAGTGTTTGTGACAGGGTGAGCTGCTGGTGACTTACAGCTTGCTACTTAACTGGGGGCTTCTGTTTTTTTCTGGCTATTTAATTAAAAGAAGATAATTGGAGAAGGCACCCTGCTCACTGTGGCATGCAGTTGTAGCCAGGGGCAGGTGTGGGTTCATCCAGGTTCCGCCTTTCTACTGAACTCTGCCTATGACAAGCTGTCTCCTGATGGGTCCTGACATGAACCCAGGGGATGGCACCACAGTGAGGAGATTCCTCTTCTCTAAAGTCATTTTACTGCTAGGAACAGAGCTGCTTGAGAAACAAAATTCTGGCAGCATTTTTCTGCTCTTTTTGTATCCAGACAAGGGTGAGATATATAGGGTGTAGCTTTTCTACTAGTAGGGAAAATAGGTCTTCTTACTGGGCTTTCCTCAATCAGGTTTTATACAAGTAGGCTGTTCACACCAGGGATTTGAAGAATTTTTCCCCCCTGCAGGATGTGTATTTGTGTCCTTTCTGAACCTCCTACTTATTCATGCATCAGCAACAAATCTGTGGAACAACAAAAGGACAATTTTATTCAGTTGGAGCTAATATCATAAATATATTGGTAGTCTGTAGTCATGAGAGCAATCAGAGTCTCCAAATTCTCTTGTGGGGCTGGACTCCAACTCTGTGCAGGTGTTTTTACAATTCAGAAATGCTTTTGCAAAGTGCTGTCTGCTGCCCTGCAGGTGACTCTGGAGATGTCATCCTGAGCCTGAGATTCCATGGTTTGGCTGCTGGTACTCTTCAGTAGCATTCAACCTGACTGCCTGTGCTGCTGGAGTCTGCTTCACAGGATAAGGCAGATAATCTGGAATTAGTGTGCAGCATCACTAGTTCTGTACTCTGCTGTGGTGTTTTTAGAGTACACCCAAAACACTCTTAGCCTGATTTAGTTATTCCTGTAGGACCCATAGTGTTTATCAGCATCTATGAGGTCCTGATTTACTGCTGTTGCTAGGTTTGGCTTGGCTTTACATTTGCTTTGGGGTTTTTTTCCCTCCTGGGCCATTAAGCTGTCAGAATTACTGTCTTGCCTGTGGCAGCCCATTGGTTCTGTTTGAATAACTCATCTCCCTTTTGGGAGGGGAGAGGATAACACCAGGGAAAGCAAACTGTGCTCCCTCACAGTTGGCAGCTGTTTCACTGCTACAGAGTATCCAGCCTGAGAAATCCTGGAACTGCAACACCCGGGGTAATTGGTTCTATTAGTGCAGCCTTCACAGTTGATTTGAAAGAAATAATATAAAAAATCCTGCTGCTTCCTCTCCACTGGAGATGAAAGACTCAGATGCCCTCTGAGATCCTGCCATGACAAGTCTTCCTATGAGGTTACAGCCACATTCATTCTTCAGTCTGTCTTCAGACTTGTGTTAATTCAGTATGTTTGCTAGTAGGAGCCATGCCCAAGCTATCCAGATCTATGTTACTTTTACAAAAAATTTAAGCATCCTTTTTTTGGTGGTGGCTTGTTCATTTTCCTGAGAATTTTTTTTCTGTATTTATAAACTGGCATT